>NC_142009.1:274669525-275018275 GCF_049901735.1 Notechis scutatus | reverse complement strand
GAGAAGAATACACAGGTAGTCCTACATGTACGACTTATTTAATTTAATGACCAGTTCAAGATATGACAATGCTAAAAAGTGACTGATGACTGATTGGTCCTTGCACTTACAACCATTGCAGCTTCCCTGCAGTCACTTGATTTGCTTAATGACCATGGTGATCTGCTTAACCACCATGACAATAAATTCATAAAATTGCATACAACTTACTTAACAATCATATTGCTTAGCTATGGTCCCAATTTTGATCATAAATTGAGGACTGTCTCTTGTCAGGACTTGCACTTATAAAAAAGCAACATCCCTGCTCCAAACTAAGATGTTTCTGATAATTTTGCTCAAATCTTCACTCTTTATATTTTCCAGCATTACTGTTTGCTGCTTATGATGCAGCTTCTAATGCATTTTTATTTTATTTTAATGTATCTGTTTTTTATTGGCCACTGAGTCCATGACAGAAGTGATGGCCAAACCCACATTTCTTAATCACATCTATTTTTTGGAAGGTAGCATCTCTTTAAAAATGCCTGTTTTGGGAGTAAAAGTTACATTTTAAAGTATTTGTACTTTGATTTCTCTTACAAAAGGCAAAGAAATAATAAGATATAAAAATTAGAATCCTTTATGTCTAATTTGAAATATCTTACTAAATTCACACATCACAATAATTACAATAATCTGGTTGATTTGGTTCTGGTTTAACTTGTTGAACAAACCATTCCCATTGGGGTTTAAAAACCATAGTTTATAATATTGTGACCAAAGCATAGTTTGATATGTGAATTAATTAACTGAATAGATTATACTGATCAAATGGCATTATTTATAGGAGTTTGTTACTTGCATGGATCTTTTTGTCCTAGTGATTATTAGCAAGGATTTCAAACTGGAAAAATGTTTATTTAATGCTGTGGATATGCTTAATATAATACCATTTTTCTTCCTATCAGGACCCTGGTTCATTGGTGAGCTTATAGATGACCATGTGGGTGTCTGCTTTTCCTTTGGGTTAATTGTTAATGGCCAGTTCTTTGAAGGCGTCTCAACCTTCGCTGTTGGAATTTTACAGGTAGGACTCTCAGCATAGTTTTTTAAAACAATCTTCTGATCTTTTTTTCCAATAGTTAAATGAGTTACAAGATTTAAAAAAAACTTAGAGAGAGCATTGCTTGTTAATATAACTATAACAAGCTTCCAGTAGTACATTTAGTAGACTATTCAGATGTATACAATTTCTTCAGAACAAATTTAACTTTCCACGTAATTGTTAATGTTGGAATAATGTTGGAATAGGTATGTATTTGTTTAGAACTTATGCCTCCCTCCCTCTCCTGCCTTTTGACAGTAAGATTCCCATGGCACTTATTTATTAAAACAATTTATTTATTTACAAAAGAAAAATCACACAAAAACCATAATGACAAACAAAAGAACTGAGACCTCTCTTACAAATATTTGTAGCATGTCGGGTAAAGCCAAGTATTGGGCAAAATAAAAACATTTTCGCAACTCACCAATAGTTAAAAGAGGGAGCCAATAAACCTACCAAGGAAGGCCACTGTAGTAAGTCTTGCTATTTCTGTCAGACTCTTTCCTGTGTCCCTGCTAACCCACTTGTGGATGCAAATGACAGCCCCATCTTAGTAGAAAGCAGGGCAAGTGTAAGTAGCCAAGCATACTACAGAGGAGGGGGAAGACAGCTTTGTCAAGGGGGCAGGGTAAATGGGAAATGAAAGGCAATTGTTTGGGGCCCCACACCTCTCCAGGCTGTGCTTCTTGTAATGCTGAAAAAGGAGACACACTTTCAAATAATTTGGCCCCAGTTCTTATAGGATTTTCTAATCTCCTGCACTTCAAGACCTATCCACAGATCAGTCACTGAAGTTCAGGTAAGGTCATAAATAAATGTGAAATGGGCCTGATTGTTGCAGCTTCACACAAGATGAAGTTTTGAACATTTGTCACAGCAGTTCCAGAGAGAGCATTTTATGGACATCTACTTGGAGTAAATTTGCTTGAGGCTTGATCTGCTTTTTCCATTTTATCTCATATGAAGAACTGTTGATACTGCTGAGGTTCTATTTTGAAATTGTATATTAAGCCAACTTTCTGTATTTTCCCACTGGAGAAACCTTTTGTAATTGCAGTTTTTACTTGACTTGGGGACAGCTATAACCTCATTGCTTTGATTATTTAAAAGTTAATTGTAGGTCATTTTGAGGGGTCATTGGTGCTCTCTCAGCTTGGTTGTTTTCTTGCAGATGTTTCATTACCCAAAACAAGGAAACATCGTAACAAGACATTACCTAGTTTGGATAATGAACTGTCTACAAGAAAACAACCAAGCTCAGAAAGCACCAAGGATCTCTCATTTCAATCCCCCCGCCCCCGCCCCCAAACTCGGCAACTTTAAGATGTGAGGATTTCAACTCCCAGAATTGAAGTCCACAGCTGCACATCTTAAAGTAGCCAAGTTTGAAAAACACTGATGTAGGCTAGTTTCCTGTCATGGGCCCACAGCACCCTCTACATATCAGGGGTGTCAAACATGATGCATCAGGATTTTTCCCCCCTTCACTAAACCGGGTGTGGGCGTGGCCAGCGCATGACCCTTCCGGCCTATGGGCTGGGAGTTTGACAGCCCTGCTCTACATGTTTGTAGTGATTAATGGAACTTCCTGCTGAAAAATATGAATGAGCTTCTCTTTCACTAGTATTTTTAATTCCCCACTATTTGAAAATAAATTCATCAATTTTTTTAAATATGTGATCAATGGTTTTCGGAGTGTGTTAAATCCACAAGTGTTCTCCCACTCAAGTGTGTAACATATATTGTTTTATTAATATGTGAGGGTATAATTGTTTAAAAATTGATGCTTTTCAGCTTATTGTAAGCTTCTGAAGTTCATAGTGTACAAAACTGAAAGATGAAATTTAGGTAGGGCAATGTTTTAAAGTGTTCCAGGAAGAAAGTGGCTATTTGTTGTCACATTTGCTTGTTTTTTAGTTATCAGCTTAGTTACTATAGCTAAATGGAACCTAGCTATAAGAGGCTGAGATGTCAGTCATGCAAGGAAAACCAGACAGGGAACATGGCCAGATCATCTAATTCTACTTTATTGTAAAGTTACAGTCATTCCTATATACCATTACAGATATACTATATCTGCATTTTATTTATGGATTGATGTGCCAGGTGTTTGGAATAATTTTATGTATTTCTATTTCTGCATGTGCTCTGAGAATGTTTTTGTTTGATAGGTGTTATTTTTCAACCTACCACTGATGGCGTACACATGTTGGTGCCTATTGCTGCGTTGCCAGGGCCAATGTTTTCGTTCTCATCTGTATCTTACCAAACCATATTGGACTGTGCCCATCCATTTAACAATGTTACTTCTATTTTTCTGG
Organism: Notechis scutatus; assembly: GCF_049901735.1. Lineage (NCBI taxonomy): Eukaryota > Metazoa > Chordata > Lepidosauria > Squamata > Elapidae > Notechis > Notechis scutatus. The sequence continues at coordinate 275,014,864 of NC_142009.1, read as the reverse complement.
CAAGTCTTTTCCTGTTACTTCGTACTGAAGGCATATGGAACTATTTCTTTTTTTCTTTCTCCAATAAAAACTGGGGTTGTTGCACTAACCCTCTTCCTGGTCTACAGAATTTGGGCAATGGAATCTATTTTGCTGAGAACCTTTATGATAGATATAAAGAACTACCAAACTTCCTGATGTTTCCTTTTTTCAGGAGCCTGAAGTATACATTCACTTAAACTGTTAAGTGACAAAGCTGTGAACTACTTCCCGTTTGTATGTCTTATGTTCTGATCGCATAGACAATTGATTATGAAGGTTCAGGATTGCTATGAAACTTCTGTAATAAAACTTGTAGAAAAAAGTGACACTATTTGCCTCAGGAACTGCTTTCTTTTATATTTATATTAATACTCACTGATTTTGACATCATGCTGTTTTAATGCTTGACAAAATTTATGAATGGACTATTGTAATGCTTTGTAATTGTTTCTACTTTTGTGTTTTTTATTTACCTAAACATAGGATATTTGCCTTTTTCTGAATAGTAACTTACACAGCCCTAATTGAAGGCCTGTTAAGTCATGTCAATCACCTTTGTCCACTTTCCTTTTCAAGCCCAGTCATTTCCCCAACTCCAGCCTCCATTTTTTAAAAATGTTTTTCAAACTGTCCTGGTTTTAACAAAAGTTCTGTAGTTTTTGGTTATATATATTGTACTGTAACAGATTTGATGACAAGAAAAATGTTATGAGTGCTTTCGATATTATTTATAACAGAGTCCGTAATGTCCGAGTTGTTAATATGATGCCCAAATGATTGCAATGGAGGTGCCCATTAAGACTCGTAATCAGAGTTAGTGAAAGGCATTTCCTTTGCTTTAGGAAACTTCTACTCTCCAACTGTTTTCAGAGTCAGAGTATGCTGTACAAACTTGGCCATGTGGCTTATAAACTGAATTAAAATCAAAATGTTCTATTTTGATTTAGCATATTGTGTGAACTTAACAAATAGTGGTTTTTTTTTCAAATAATTAATGCTTAAACAAACCATACATATAAAGGCCATGGTTCAATATATGAATTCAGATGAAAATGAAAATGTTTGTGCCTTCTGCACGCTTGCATATGGAAGATAGATTTATGTCAAATTCCTGGTGGTTTCCTCTAGTAATTTCAGATAGGCAAGAATCCACTAAAATGCACATAATTTCTTGTAAAGCTTTCTGGATTATTGCCAGTATTAATGTTGCATATATATCACTTAACAGATCAATGTAGTCTATTAGCAATCGGTTGCTATGGAATATTGCTGATTTTCTTGGTCCATGATTATTATGCTGAATGGGATCACAATGAGATTGAAATAAACAGTGTTCATCACTTTTGTCATGCAGGAACTGAGATAATCAGTAAAAAAATAGAATGTGCTGCATCTTGTTAAAATAATGAATGCGAAAAATACAGTTAACTGTATCCTGTACTTATATGAAAATGGGTCAATTATAGAACTACACATGTGAAATGAGCACCTACTGACAATGGCTAAACCTTGTAGAAGTCTGTCTCTAAATGTCCAATACAATTTATCTTATGCCATAATCAATAACTGACCTGATGTTTTTCAGCTTCCAGGATTCACAGCTTATGATTAGGATGGGTATGGCTGATGAGTCAAGTCACAGCATGTTTGTATGTTTACTGAAAATAATCCAAGAGATGTAGTTATAAGACTCTATATAATCTTGCACATGATATGGCTGGAAGTATGTATGTGTATTGTAAAAGAGTGCCTCCGCCATTTTTTCTTCTAATGCACATGCAAAAATATATATATAAGTGTTACCTCTGGTTTGTGCCCCATTGTTAATAACGTACGGGTTGAGTCTGCATATACATTGCACTTTTATTTCTTTTTATTCAATATTTTTTCAAATTCCATAATTTGTCTCTGTTGTAATAAAATGCTTTTGTGTACTATTTATTCCAATCTTGTATTTGCTAACATTTTTCCGTCTTACCTGAAAATGTTAACGTGTTGATTGACACATACAACCATTCTCATGTCTACTTAAAAGTAATTTGTATAGAATTCACTAGGAGTTGATTCAGATAAGTATGTAAGAATTGCAGGGTAAAAAATTCCTACTGAAGTACAGGTAGTCCTTGAGTTACAAAAGTTCATTTAGTGATTGTTCGAAGTTACAACGGCACTGAAAAAAATTACATATGACCATTTTTCACCACTTTTGACTGCTGAGCAGCTCCATGGTTATGTGATCAAAATTCAGATGCTTGACAACCAATTCATATTTATGATGGTTAGAGAGTCCTGGAGTCATGTGATTAACTTTTGCAACCTTCTGACACAAAAAGTTAATGGGGAATCCAGATTCAGTTAACAATCATGTTGCTAACTTAACAAGTGTAATGATTCAGTTAACAACTGTGGCAAGAAAGGTCTAAAATGGGACAAAACTCAACTGTCTCGCTCAACAACAGAAATGTTGGGTTTATTGTGGTCACAAGTCAAGGACTACCTGTATTAGGGACACAGTACTGTTTCTGCAGATACCTTGTTTGCTGATTTCTTGTTTACCTGACAGTGAAGAACCAACATAAAGGATACATACTGAATGGAACAGGGCTTTTCTGCAAACTTTTGTTTCACAAATTATTAAAAGCTTTCCTACCACAGTTTTTCTTTATCACAAGGGAACTCAGAGAAGCATCTTCTTCCTTTGTGATAATTCTCATGGTCATTGTGCTACATTGGATTTTGTAAGCTGGAACATTTGGACATAAAGTGTAAGAAAGGTTTTTTTTTTAATCCATGACTTAGTCGTATAATTAGGAAATGTCTTCTCTTGTTTACTATTCTAATTTAAATAAATTTATGTAACAGTCAGTGGTGGGATTCAACAGGTGTAACAACCGGTTTGGTGAGCGCACGTGCACGGTGCATTTGAAAACAGCTCTAAAACTTACCTACTCCTGCAGCCCCAGTGAGTAAAACAGCTGTGGCGCAGCAATCCACTCTGTCACGCCTATCAGCTGGGCTTCAAACAAAGGAAATATAGGACAGACTAGTGCAGAGGTAGGTGAGCGGGCCAACTCATCGCCAGAACTACCAGTTTGCCTAAATCAGTCTGTACTGGCTGAATCCTACCTCTGGTAACAGTGAAAATGTTGGAGAAAATAGGAACAGCTAAAATCAATCATTCACTATTAATGCTTCAGAAAGAACAGTATCACAGAAGAGAGACCAAACCAGAAAATTACATTAACAAACACATTTTAATAGTTGCATTGTATACAAGAAAAGATTCTCATTGTTTCACTTTCAGTAGTGATTACAGCCTGGTTTATAAATACCAGAACATAAGTCAGTATATAATATGTTTTAATTGGTTTGCTTACTTTCAGGAAGTAAGCCATGGTTTATTTTTTTTAAACTTTAAAGTTTTGAAGTTGGTTACGAAATCCTAGCTGCTTCAACTATGGCTTACATTTATCTTCAAACTGAGAAATAATACTATAGTGCTGTTAGGAAATTGTTTTCTATATATTAACAAAGGCCAAATAACAAATTGGTCAAATTAGACATAATTTGCTTGCAAACATTTGGTCAAACAGCTAAAACTAATCTTGGTTTTATATTATATGTAAATATTTTATTTATATAGCAGTAGTACAGTAATATTTTATCATTTGTTACTAAAGGCCAAGAAACACATTTTGACTGGGGGAAAAATTATCGAAGAGATGGAAGTAAAACCCCAAAAGAACTTAGAAAAAAATTAGGGATTCAAAAGATTTTACTAATCCCCAAAATGGGATACAGATACAAAGGACAAGTTTATTCCAGGCTTATGCAAATATTTCTTTTCTTGGTAGACACAAAGTAGATCAGAAATGGTTTTTATTTGGAAACAAGCACTATCTGTTTTCCAATGTTACCGCCACTCATCATAGACACGAAAGCAGCTGTAAGAGGAAAAAAGTTGAAATAATTCAAAAAGCTGAAATATTTTACATTGGTGTTTTAATTTTAAATACAAATGCTTTCTGAATTGACTTAAATGTACAAAACAATGTTACTTTTCCTCCAATAATCAGCCCATAGCCAGTTTAGTCTAGTGATTAAGGCACCCGGCTAGAAGCCAGGAGACTATGAGATCTGGGTCCTACTTTAGCCAGGAAAGGCAGCTGGATGATCTTGGACAAGTTACTCATTTTCAACCCAACTCACCTGTTGGAATATCACTGCCTTGAGTTGTTATAAAAATAATAAAGGCAGGCAATCTGTATTCAGGCTGACAAGTTTGTTTATGGTGATAGAAACAACTTGTTTTCAAAGCAATAAAGCACTTGATTTAGCCAATAAAGTGTATAATAGTGTATAGTATACCACAGAAGTTCATTTCTATATACTGCATACTTCTAATACACAAATATACAAGTAGCAGCACTAGCCTATTTTCACTGGGTTTGAACAAACTAAGGAGGCATGGATCTGGTTAATAAATAGATGGAAACCTATTTGGAAAGTGTAGGTTAGCCTAAACAAATCCTGTATGTAGACAATGAGAAATCAGTTCCATATTGTTCAGATAACATGGATTTGCTATAATCGGAACTATACCATTAGCTTGAATCTACAAATATGCATATATGTAAGACCACGCAAATCGGCATTCCTCTCCTTTGCAACCTAATAGTACTTTCAGTATGATGAAATAAAAGTTTAAATAAACATTTTCATCAAAACTTGGTGCCAGTACAAGTTTTAAATCTCTGTGTTTTCTTTCATGTGGCTGCGTGAGCAATTTTATCTTAAAGGCTAGCCCCAGGCAGATTCCCCACTGATCCAGGCTGAAGCAAAGCAATGGCAATTGCACCAGCTCATTCTGCATTTCCAACTCTTACGCAATTGTTACAGTAAGATAATGCCAGCACTTAATTGCTCAGAATTATTCAGAATTATTTAATATTACAATGCAATTGTTACAGTAAGATAATGCCAGCACTTAATTGCTCAGAATTATTCAGAATTATTTAATAGCTTCTAGCCTCTGTGGATTTCCAATTTTGGAACACAGGCAGCCCTCTACTTATGAACATATTTCATTCCAAGAAGCTATTTGTAAGCCCAAGTATAAAAAAGATAGAATTTTTATTTTACCCATTACATAAATTGAAGAACACTGCAAACCAAACCACGAGATCTGTGAACAGCAGGAAAGGATAGCGTCCAAAATAAGTAAGTTTAGCCTCCCAATCTGTGATGGTGCTGCCAAGCATATACATGTCGCATGCAGTAAACTGCCTTTCCCCACCTCCTACTTTCCAGGATCTCCTGGCTTGGAGTTGCAAAAGCTTTCTTTGTATGGGTGAAAATTTGTAACTCAAATTTTTGTAAGCACTGTTTATATTCCCTCCCTCTATGAACACTTTTTGTTTTCCTCTTCTTGACATTCCTCAGGTATTACTCAATAGTAGACTAAATCCCCTCCTCCCCACATAGGGTTCTGCCTTTGGAAGAACTACAAATCTGGTGTCTTTTTTTTCAATACAATTTTTCATTCTTCAATTAGCATTCTTTTTTTCTTTGGAGATCTTCCTATATGTTTTCCTATACATTTTCTCAATTTCTTGGCCTCTCTCACACATCTAGTTCCTTCTCCCCTTTTCTTTCAGGCTTTTCAAACAGCCACAGAACTGTGATAACTGCAACAGTTCTCTCAGTTCCTTCAGGCCAAAGTAAAGATAAAGATTATCTTTAAAGGCCTCCAGAGCTTTGGCCTTGCATTCAGTATTCTTATATCTCACCTTTGACCTCTCATGGTATTTAAGATCCTCTGATCAGCTCCAGCTCTTGTTTTTATCTCATGACATGAGGTAAAACCAGCAGCTGTTGCAATTACCCTGAGGCTCTCAAGTGATGTATGGAGGCCAAGATTTCATCCTCCTTTCTGGATGTCCATAATAATATATTTTACGTGGTCTTTGAATGCAGACTTGATAGAATGTATTGAATGATTACAGGCATTGCTCGAATTGAGCTCAACATTTCTGTTGTTAAGTCAAAGGTTACGACTTTTCTTGCCACAGTTGTTAAATGAATAAGTTAATAATATGGTTGTTAAGTGAATCTGGCTTCCCCACTGACTTTGCTTGTCAGAAGGTCACAAAAGTGATCACAGGACGCTGGGACACTGCATCCGTCATAAATATGACCAGTGGCCAAGCACCTGAATTTGATCACATGACCACAGGGACACTGCAATGATCATAAGGATGAAAAACAGTCATAAGTCACTTTTTTCAAGCCTGCTGTAATTTCAAATGGTCACTAAATGAACTGTTGTAAGTTGAGGGCAACCTGTATTTTGTCTATTGGCTTACTTCTATTATATATTATTTTGTATGTAAATTACCTTGAGTAAGTGGAAAGGGTATCAATATTTTAAAAGTATAAATCTAACAAAAGAGAAATTTATAAATTGATAAAGGATGAACTGAAAAGCTTTGTCTACTATCTAACAAAAATCCCTTAGGAAAGGGGAATTTTCCTTTTAACAAAGTTGATAATGGAAAATATTTATTTATTTATTTTGATTTGTCAGTCGCTTACAAGATAATAGGTATAAGTAAAAACATAGTTATGAATACATGGATACATATAAGAAAAATAAAAGAAACAATAGGACAGGGATGGTAGACACGTTGGTGCATTTATGCACGCCCCTATAGACCTCTTAGGAAAGGGGTGAGGTCAATAATAGAAAGTCTAACAACAACAACAACAACAACAATAATAATAGGTGTCTTAATACAATGCAATTTGAATTCCATGTTGTTGTAATATAGGTCCTTTCTCTTTTCAAAACAAAAGCCAAACGTTTGATATAAGGCCAGCAAATGAAATCCCTTACGTTAATTCATTTTTAGTTTGATCCTCTATTCTACCTATAGCTATAAGAATTAGATTGCTCAGCCTTCCTCAACCTGGTGCGTTCAACGTAAGTTGGATTTCAGCTTCCATTCCCCAGCCAGCATAGCTGTTAAAAATACTGTTTTCATCACAATTTATGCCAAAACAAATGATTTTTAGCAGAAATTATGGATATAATTTTCCAGTTCACTTATACACAGACTACTCGTGTATAGTAACCTCCTTAGAAATTATGTGAGTGGTTATTGATTGCAGGGTAGGTTGAATTTGCTGTGAAAAATAAAATGAAGCCAGATAATTACTTGCAAACTCATAGTGTAAGAAGCATGCAACAGTTTCTTTAAAATGATAAAATGGTAAGACAATATTTTAAGAGCTATTCATTTTAGCTATTCATTAGGTGTTTGGGGATTGTCGTGTGTGTGAGTGTTGGGTCTGGTCTCTGGGTGCTATGTGAATTTTGAATAAAGAATTCAAAAATTCAAAATTCAAAAAAAATTGTAGAATTTAGATTCAGCAGTTTTAACCTTTAAACACATTCAGTTTAAATGTAAACATGTTAATTAAGAAGTAAATTTAGCATTCCTTAACTGTGAATGGCAATAGCATTCAGATTCGGGTCAGACAATTTTGCTGTTTGAACCAGAAATAAACCAGGGGACCTTCCTGTGTCCACATATTTTAATCAAGGACATGCAGTTGGAAGAAAGAAACAATCTCTTACCTCCAGTATTTTCTAAGCCTTCCACGATTGTCTCCTTGACCTGTTTTTTTTTTTTTTTTTGGAAAAGTAACATTAAAGATTATTTTCCCCTTTGATATGCAATCTAGTATTTTTTTCTTTCATTAAACACTGTTGAAAATTATCAAAACAAAACTTTTGTAGTCTTAGTTCTTTGGATAATTACATCTAATCAGATGATTTCTAAAAAGTGTCTCTATTCATTGTAGATAAGGTGAAATGAGTTATTCATTCAGCTTCAGCAACCACAACAAATAAGAAAAGAAAATGTCAATGAAAGAAAATGGTTGCTTGCAGCCATGAGCAATTTACCTATTGATTTTTATAATACCTTCAATTTTCCTTCTTTGATCCACTGACAAAGCTGCAGAGTACTAGCTGAATATTTCTCCATGTAGTTCAAAACCAGGAATCTTTCTCTGTGAAGAATGAAACTGACATCTCACAGCAGTCAAACGTTAAATGTTAACAACATTCTGAAATGCCTTTCTGATTCGATTTTATGTGCAAAGGGGAACTATTATTCTCATAGAAAACATTTAGGGCGATAATTAAATTTCCAATCTAATTGTAACCATCATTTACAGAAAAATATTTATAGTTACATAATAATTCAATTGGTTATAATCCAAAATAAACTTGACTGAGACTGTTTCTTCAGCAGATCAAACTCCCAATATTAAGAGTCATTACAGGAAAGAGAAGCTACAAAACTCACCAAATTTGTCATGGATAGAAACAAGCAGTATGTTCTGTCTTACCTGCAGCAGACATAAATGGCAACACATTCCAGCAAACATAATTTAAAGGGTTAGGAAATGATGATCCAATTGGTCTAATATTTTAACAGTGTAAATGGTTCATCTGAAATTATACTTTAGCCTATTGGGACACTAGAACCTTTACATCTGTGCCATTCCAAAGTTGACACAAAGTAAATTCAGTGCCCATCCTTTGCCTACTCCAAAAGACACATCTCCGAACAGAGGATGATTTTTTCTGATTCGATAGAATAATTGAATAATCCCTGTTCTAATCTCACTGGGAACAATGGAGTATTCTAATACAATTCATATAAAAAACACCAGGTTGGGAAAGGGTGGACCAGCGTACTGCCGTATCATTTTAAATTTCTAACCAAATATCTGTTAAATGCCCTCATCTTTTCCAGGTAACACATGAAGCTTTGGAATGTGCAAATAAAGCACAAAATTGCTTCTCATTCTCCAGTCAGTAAGACTCAAAGGCATGATTTAAGAGACTGAGAGCTACAGGAAGCATGTCACATTTATCCACTGATAAAAGTCTTATTTCCAACTCCAATTTCCCTTCTGATATCTATGGAAATCAGCCTTCTCATTTTCTTTTTCTATCGAAGAGCTTTCTCACTGATAGTCCACTGACAAGAGTATTCTGTAAAGCTGCAAATTCAGCTCCAGTAATTATTTGAGTGACCTTATTTCCTAGATGATGCAACAATCTAGAAAGGCAATTTTTGGAACTTAAAAAAAAAAAGCATTCACATATTTCAGCAGATTTTATTCAGTGTTTCATTTGGAGGAATAAGCCAATGAGGAATACCTAGTAATGTTCCGTGATTTCCTCATTTCTTCTACCTCTGGAGGTAAAGGAGGTGGGTACTGCATGTCCTTGTTATATTGGGAGATCTGACCACATAAAATAATATGGCTATTTGAATTCATCTGTTGGAAACAAAAAGATAACACAGTATTGCAGTTTGTAGAGTATTTTTCAGAAATATTATGGATGGGAAAGTTAGACATTCAGTCTATAACTAACTGAGATGGAATGGTTCACAACAATAGTTTTCTTTCATATTTATGGTTCTTAAGACTATACACAAAAACCAGCTTCTCTGCATGTTACAGAAGATCCTGGAAAATGTTCCAGGACTCGCCTATAGAAAACAAAGCTGTGAGATTACATTCTTTTTTCACTTATTATTTTAGATAATAATTCAAACTGCATATTTGCCAAGTCAATATATTCATTATTGTGTTTTAAAGTTATCTTTTTTAAATTGTAAGGATGTAATTCATCTGGACAAATATAAAATGTTAAAAAAAGATCCAAGCGTGGACTTGTCATATCTGACCTCCAAAAATGTAAATGACCACTAGATAGCAGCAAAGAAACATAAATCTCTTAAGTGTTTGCTCCACCTATTATTCAAATATAGTAGTCCTGTTTATGTATCTCTCAGAAGATTTATTTTTATTTATTTATTTTGATTTGTCAATCGCTTACAAGATAATAGGTATAAGTATAAACATAGTTATGAATACATGAAATGGGTACATATAAGAAAAATAAAAGAAACAATAGGACAGGGACAGTAGGCACGATTGATGCGCTTATGCATGCCCCCCACAGACCTCTTAGGAAAGGGGTGAGGTCAATAGTAGACAGTCTAAGGTTAAAGTTTTTGGGGTTTGGGGAAGAAACCACAGAGTCAGGAAGAGTATTCCAGACATTGACCACTCTGTTGCTGAAGTCGTATTTCTTGCAATCAAGTTTAGTGTGGTTAACTTTGAGTTTGTATCTATTGTGTGCTCTTGTGTTGTTATGGTTGAAGCTGAAGTATTCATTGACAGGTAAGTCATTTGCAATGTATGATTTTATATACCATACTTAGATCAGACCGAAGATGGCGTAATTCAAGGTTTTCTAGGTCTAGAATTTCAAGTCTGGTGGCATAAGGTATTCTGCAACAAGTAGAGGAGTGGAGAACTCTTCTTGTGAAATATTTCTGGACTTTCTCAATTGTGCTAATATCAGATACGTAATGTGGGTTCCAGACTGATGAGCTGTATTGCTCATCTAGCAAATGTTTTGTATGCTCTAGTTAGTAGTGTGATATTACCAGAGAAAAAGCTACGTAGGATTAGGTTAACAACTCTTAATGCCTTTTTGGCTATGTAGTTACAGTGGGCTCTAGCACTTAGATCATTAGAGATGAGTATTCCAAGGTCCTTTACGGAGCTTGGATCATCAACAAGGTCTTGACTATTCAGCTTGTATTTTCTTTTTTTTCTTTTTTGCCAATATGTAAGATGTATCCTTTAGGTCAGAGGTCCCCAACCCCTGGTCCGCAATCCACTATTGGGCCTCAGCCTGTTGGCAACCCAAGCGGCAGGGAGCATGCGAAGCTGCATTTGCTCAAACAGTGAGTGCATGGGAAAAACAATCCTCTCCCCTCCTGCCGCTTCCACCGCTGGCCCACAGAGCCTAAAAGATTTGGGACCGCTGCTTTAGGTAGAGAGGAATGTCTAACTATTTCTTGTTTGCCCTAATAACAAAGCCCTTACTGCCCACACTTCATTTCCAGTGATAGTGACAAGTTACGCTACATTCTGCAGACAGGAACTAGTAGAAAGCATGCTGGAAGCACAGCTGCTGTGAGAAAATAGAGAAAAAATGCATGGCATAATCAAAAGCCTTGCAGCAAGGAGGTGAAAAAAGCTATGATGAATGGATGGAAATTGAACAAGGAGAGATTTAACCTGGAAATAAGGGGAAACTTTCTGACAGTGAGAACAATCAACCAATGGAACAGCTTGCCCTCGGAAGTTGTGATAGCATCATCACTTGAGACTTTCAAGAAGAGATTGGACTGCCATTTGTCAGAAATAGTGTAGGGTCTCCTGCTTGTTTGGGGGGTTGGACTAGATGACCTACAAGGTCCCTTCCAACTCTGATTATCTGTTATCTGAGTAAATTAGCCTTCAGCCAATTTTCAGTCAAAGTATATGTAAGAACTAAAGTCATAATGTGACAAGGATATTGTTACATCTTCCCGAGTGATCTTCTACTCCTCTGTGCAAGTTGGAGCATAAAGGCTGATAAGTACTGTTCTGAGAATCAACAGCTAGACTTTCCCAAAAGAGCGGGCAGGCTTTGATTTACAGTGGCTTTTTCCTACAGTTCATTTTAGCAAAGTGCTGCTGGCCAAAGCAGGCACCATGTGTTGTGGTTAGCTGGCAGCAGGCTGAGGAGAGCGAGGATTCAGATGAGGGGCCAGGACCATTATGGAGTGGACTGCTGCCTTCAGAGATTGTGGGGGCTGGCAGCAGCGATGAGGAGGTTCCAGAGGAGCCTGTGCCAAGTGCACGTGCGCACACGGCTGCTCGCAGGAAAGAGCAGCTGCAGCAGCACGGGTGACTCGGGAGTAAGGCTGCAAGGTAATGCCCCCTCCTTCAAGAAGATAAAAGCCAGCTATGAATTGGACGTTCTTTGAAGGAAGCAAAGACGTTTTGAAACTCGAGCCTTGTGGACATTGCAGTATCTTAGTTGGTATTTGAAGACTCTTGTGTTGTAAAATATTTCTAGGTAACCTTATCTGTTATTCTTGGCAGCCTCGCACAGTTTTGGCGAGGCTCGTGCTTATCAAAGTTAATTAGTTTGCAGCAGCCTTTTAGCCGGGGATTCGTAAGAATCATTAAAAGGTTTCTGTTCCCTTTGGTTCGTGTTTGTTTTATTGGAAAAGGGTTTGGGTCAGAACACCAGGGCTCTCCTGGAAGCACAGTCTGAAAACTCTGCAATAGAATTGCAATAGAATATTCAACAGCAATGGGTTGACTAAGAGAACCATTAAAAGAACAGTGTGTTTTTATTACACGTACTGAAACAGAGTAGAAGAACATCCCATTTGTCTGGCCTACATTCTGTTGCAGCAACCAGCAATATGTTTCATTTATTCTTCTACAGGAAAAATAAGAGTAAAGGAAAAAAAAGAGTCAAAATGCTATTCATCACACTTATAGTATTCTGCACGGGCATCCATGATATGGGGAAAAGGGACAAGTGATGACCCTTACATCATGATGGTTATTCTTGCATTGGATGTCATAAGGCAAATGTGTAATTGCAGCATCTACACTACGAAATGATACAATCAGATGTGTCACTTTTATGTTATCATGGTTTGTTATGGATGTGACTACAGTGAAACCAAAACTGCAGTATGTGAGCAACAGCATATATACCATGATTAACTTAAATACAGTTTATCAAACGAATCCAATTGTTCTGGTATCACTAGATTGGCTTCATGCTACTCATTAGGCTGTGTGTAATGTGTCATGCAAACATACAGTAAACATGTGTGTCACATTATCGCTTTGGCCAGACTTTTAAGCATGCCTCAGATAGCAAAGATCATGTGGTGAAGATAAGACTACATGCACAATTTAATTTGGATGAGAATAGAAGTAAATTAAATAAAAGAAAGGAAAAAGAAAAGAAAGGAAATGAACAAAACAAACAGCCAAACAAAACGCAGAGAAGAAACCTACTGCAATGTGATGAAAAAGATCTTAGCATTCATTGACACTACACTACATCAGTGGAAATCAGAGCAGACAGTACCCTAAAATTAAAAATATGTAGGTAATAAGCATCTTGTGTCAAATTTTTTGACTAACAGAACTCCAGAAAAGTGATAGAACAATATAAAAGACACTGCTCAATTTTTAGAAACATATATTCCAACAAATATTAGATCCCATACTACTTTACAATTTGGAAAAAGAAATGGTGTCATCTCAGATTAACTGCTCAGATTTATCTGCCAAATTTTAGGTAAGCAATTATATTAGAAAGTGTCTTTAAGAGTCCAAAACCATTTCAGCTTTCCTGAATTGAAAATTAATTCTATCTTAGCAAGTGTGGTTCAGATAGATTTAGTGAGGAATTATATCTTGGTGGAGAAAAGTTGGTGATTTGATTATCTGAATGCTTTGTCAACCTAATTTTGTATTCTTCTGATTTATACATCCATGACTTCCAGGGGTGAGATTTAAATTTTGTAACAACCGGTTCTGTGGGCATGGCTAGGTGGGCATGGCCATATGATTGGGTGGGCGTGGCTTTTTTTCTTTGCAGCACCCCCCTGTGCTCCATTTTTGGGCCTCCTGGGCCTCAGGGAAGCCTCCTGGGGGGGCATTTTGCTCCCAGAGGCTTCCCTGGGGCCCAGGAAGGTAAAAAATTAAGCACCAGGGGGGCGGGGGGCAGCACACACAGACACTCCATGCGCCCCTTTTTGCCTCCTGGTCCTCAGGGAAGCCTCCTGGGCGAAGCAGTAAGACAGCGAGGGGGATCCCGACACAGCTGATCATCGGAACAGCTGATCATCGGGAGGAAAAAAATAAGAAATATCTTAAGGAGTGACTGGGCGGGGGAGAATGTAGTCAGCGATGTCGGGCCTGTGAGATAAGGCCTGACTGGGCGGGGAGGGGCGGAGAGGGGAGGAGCCAGCCAGGGGTACAATTTGCCAATTCTCCAAACTGCGCAGAATCATAACAACCAGTTCTATAGAAACGGTCCGAACTGGTAGAATCCCATCCCTGAGGACTTCTCACACCACTGCGTCCCGGACCAGCACAAGGACTCATGGGGAGCTCAACATGAGGACAGAAAAGGTTTCTGCATATGTTCCTGCCTTTTCTCCAATTTCCAGCTATCTGGGTCCCTGCAGTATTTGGGGCCTAGATCCTGTGAAGAGCTAAACTCACATTAAAGCCAAAACAAGTTTAATATAGGGAGCAGGAGTGGGACTGAACATGATATATTTTTTTCTCCACACCTTGCCCTCTCCCAGCATCCACACAAATGCCTGAACAGAGTCTAAAGTAGATGAGGCACACTCACTTGTCTTATTACTGTATCACTGATGTCTCCACCAACATTGTCAAAATAGACGTCCACTCCATCTGGGCAATATTTGTGCAGCTGCTGTGCCACATTCTCTTTCTTATAGTTGATTGCAGCATCAAAACCCATTTCAGAGACCAAAACATTGCATTTTTCATCTGTGCCACAAATGCCAACTACTTTAGAACAGCCCTCCAGGAGACCTATCTTTGAAAGCAGAAAACCATGACAAAAAGTCAGCTTTTTGCAATCACTGGTCTTGCAGCACAAGGATTTTTTTAAAAGGTGAATCTATATTTTCTGTCAGTTACAAAATAACCATTGTATGCATCCTTTCTCTCAAGGAGGCAGCAGAGAGAGAGAGAGAGAAGACCAAACTGGACAATAATCATGGAATGGGTAAAAGCAATTTTAACCCACTGCCCTTCTTTGTCATAGTCTCAAATGAAAGCAGTGATCCTCCCATCTATCAGCAAGATAGATGGTGCCAGACTGTTGGCACCAATAGAAGCTCTCTTCCTGTTCCATATAGCATGTGAGGTGGAAGCAAGACTAAACGGAGGTGAGCAATTTTTAAAATTTGGGGAGTTAAAATCAGTACTTTTAAAAAAACTTTTAATTAAAAAAAAAAGATAAAATAAAGGCTCCCAAGGACCACAGGGGGTGTGACTAGTGATGTCATGATCTTATAGAAAGGATGGGGCCAAAATCTTTAGACCTTTTTCTTTGGTTTGGAGAGTTTTAAAACAGTGTTTAAGACTTGCACCCATGCTCCCAAGTCTTCCCAAAATTGGGAATATTGGCTTGATTGGAGACAGAGATGATTTCAGGATAAAAGGGGCACTTTTACCTCTGCAAAGCTTAGGATATTCTTGCATCTTTGAACTATGTCTTCAGGCTTTCTGCCAAATAAGTCAATTCAGGGGCAGGGGGGACTAGATGCTGCATATATATCCCATGATAAAGTCTGCCTATTTCTAGGGAAAAAAATATAATGGCTTCTGTAAATCCCAATAATACAAATTTTGAGATTCATAGGCAGAACAATCTCATTTCTAACAACAACCCTTAAGACTGAGCTTATACCATCTTACCTGCCCAGCCAGAGAGCCACAAGCACCAGCAGCTCCACTGACAACCAAGGTTTGATTAGAACCTGGAGATATATGTCCTTTCTCTCTGATTCCCAGCAAAGTTGTCAGCCCAGTCAAGCCAGCTGCACCCAGGAAATAGGAAAGGTGTCCATCTACAAGGTGTGGATCAATCTGAAGAAGAAGAAAAAAGGGTTTCAAGGATGGAATTAATTAAGCATTATCATTCTAGTCAAGATCCATTCTGATTTTTTGGCTGAATTCTTTTGGAAAGGTTCAAAGTTGGTTGATACTTTTTGTAGGACCAGGGGAGGACCAGGGGAGACATGATAGCGGTCTTCCAATATTTGAGGGGCTGCCACAGGGAGGAGGGGGTCAAGCTATTTTCTAAAGCTCCTATAGGCCAGACAAGGAATAATGGATGGAAACTGAACAAGGAGAGATTTAACCTGGAAACAAGGAGAAACTTTCTGACAGTGAGAACAATCAACCAATGGAACAGCTTTTGCCCTCGGAAGTTGTGGGAGCACCATCAGTTGAGACTTTCAATAAGAGATTGGACTGCCATTTGTCAGAAATGGTGTAGGGTCTCCCGCTTGGACGGGGGGTTGGACTAGATGACCTACAAGGTCCCTTCCAACTCTGATTATCTGTAATCTGTCTTTTTTTTTTTTTTTTGACGTTTTGGGGTCCTATCTGAAGTCAGTTTAGTACAGTGGTTAAGGCATCAGGCTAGAAACTGACAGATTCTTGAATTCTAACCTTGCCTTAGATATGAAGCTATCTTGTTAGTTGGGCCAGTCATTCTCTCTTAGCTCTATGAAGCAGGGAAGGGTTAACCCCTTCTGAAAATGTAGAAAGAAAATTGCAAGAACTTTAGGCAGTTGCCAAGACTTAAATAACTGACTCGAAGGCACACGAAGGCACACAAAGAGTCAAAAATTATCTGTATAACAAGTATAACCTTGTTCCTTTGGTACTCAGCTAAAAATCACATTTCTGGTATCACATTGGATGCTGTGCCATAGGCAACTGTGCAAATGATAGAAAATGACAGTGGTTGTTCTTTGACAGTGGTGTTCTCAACAAACTGAAGTAGCGTCATCACATAGATGTTGCTATTATATACATGCTCCTCTGACAGTCATTACACGTCTCCATCAGTGGTGGGATTAAATTTTTTTAAACTACCGATTCTGTGAGCGTGGCTTGGCTTGGTGGGTGTGGCTTGGTGGGCGTGGCAGGGGAAGGACTGTAAAATCTCCATTCCCACCCCACTCCAGGGGAAGATGACTGCAAAAGCCCATTCCTTCCCCATCCCACTAACCTAATTTCAAGCTCTGTTCTCCTGTGCAGGGCAACAAAAGAAGACCCAGCCAATCAGCTAGGACTCGGGAGGCAGAGAATAGATGTAGGCGGGGCCAGTCAGAGGTGGTATTTCCTGGTTTTCTGAACTACTCAAAATTTCCACTACCGGTTCTCCAGAACTAGTCAGAACCTGCTGAATACCACCTCTAGTCTCCATTCAATTCCCTCCCTATGGATATCCATAGTCTTTAACCACATATTGCTAGAGGTCAGGGCACATTTGTCTATATTGTTTTTCTCCAAAGGAAATGGAAAGAAATGACAAAATGTTACCTTGTTCAGTTGCTTTCCATCTAAAATGGCTTTGGTCTGCCAGGGCCAGGTAAAGGACGTCACAAACTCTCCTGGAGCAAAACGTACATCTTTGCTTTCTTCCACACAACCAATTCCACCTCCATCAGTAACTTCAGACAATTTCCAAGCCTGGATGTAGTCAGATCCAGAATCTTCATTCATACGACACCGCTAAAAGACAATTATTTGTAGCAAGATAATTTTTTAAAGCTCATTTTTCTCTTTGTCAAGAGATACATAGCTGGCCAACACATGAAGCTACAAGGATTTTAATGCTAGTCAGAGTAAAAATATGGAAACTGCTAAATAATACAATAAACCCTTTAAAAGCCTGAGAAGAAAAAATAAAGATCATATTTTTATTACTGATAGACTAAGAGGTTGGTTGATGCACCAAAGTATCTTTTTTTCCTTATTCTGGTTTATATGGTACATCTTAGAAAAAAATCATAATTCAAATTATGCAACACAAATTTCTGATGCAATCCTATGGAAAATGAATGTAAGTGGTAAAGTTATTATACAAAGAACTCTTTACTTCGCAGTAATTGAAGTAAATCCCAATGCTAATTTTTTAAATTATAATGTAGAATATTTGTATACTTTTTCAGAATAGAATTAATGTATGGCAGAGGGTTACATATATTCAGAGATCTTCTTATGATTCTTTCTCCCAGTTACATTGGCTTTAATTGTAGAAGCTGCAATACTTTCCATATTGAGATTAGCAATCTGCTTGGAAGGAGGAAACCAAAAGCTCAGGTACTTGCCAAATACTTTGCAGTATGTGTATTACGTGTGCTATAATTGTGGTCATGGGTATTTATGCAAAACAAAATACTCCCCTCTACTAAAGTTATAAATCACTATTTACGGTGACTCATGATTGGCAGATCACATTAAGAATCAACTGGCCAAATATTCTTCAAATAGTTTGATATTTTTATTAAACCCACTTACCATGTAGGGATCCACAGACAAATAAAGTGTACGGACTTTAACTTGACCCTCATCAATTTTGTCTGAGAGGGTGGCTTCTTCCATACAGAAGTTTTCTGCAACTGGCACTCCATTGATGCCTAGAATGAGCCAGATCACAAGTTTAACTTAGTCTCTCTTTCCTCTTGAAATTATGGGAGTTAAATTAGCATTTCTGAACAATCACATCTGACTTTTCATGTTCCTTACAAAAGCATGTGTTTCTTCATTGAAGCTATATATCTTGGGTTAGCCACCATTCTGATATTTACAAATTCTATTTGTATTTCTCCTCCCTAGCCTTTCTTCATTTTGGCCATGCTGATGTTCAACATGACGTATGCATCTAAAAATCCTCATTCCTAACAAAGTAATTTGTGACGCACATCAATTTTAATGTAAAGAAAACTGGAAAGAAATACCATCAGTTTTAGTGCAAGAATGGGCAGCTGCTTGATAAATCTCAAGTGAAATATAAATTAACAAGAGGCCAGAAGGAAATTCACAAATACAATAACTTTAAGAATACACTATTCACAGTAAATATTGCTTATAGCTACTGTTAGAAATCATGAATACATAAAACCTACAAAATTGTTTACAGAATTCTCCACATTTCATACTCCAAAAACAGCAGTAATCTTATTTAGGTTATTTTATACATTTTTTCTCTTACACAAAACTGAAAAATTCTCACCAATGCATCTGTAATTAGAAAATGTATGCTAAGAATGTCTTGTTGAAGACTTGCATTAAGCTTTGGATTTGCACATGAGAAATTGCCCTCTTGCATTTCTTTTTAATTCCCATTTAAAATGTTCTACAAAGACAAAAAACTCAAATATGTTTTCCAACAAGTAGAAACATACCAGGGCGTGAATGCAATACCACTCTTTGAATGATCATCAGCCCTCCAGCAAATATCTGGCACAGATGAAAATCAGATTCCCTGTTAAAAAAAAAAAAAAAGGACAATGTTTAACACCACCTAGAGGGAAATTGCCAGTAAGCAGTTTAAAAATCTAACAAATGGTTAAACACAAGGATATGGTTTTGGTTTTACAATAGACCTGTATAACTAAAGAGCTCTGTGTATTTTCTGAAGGCTTTGGGTATGGCACCATGGCCACTTCTAAACTGCTCAACCAATTTTATTTTCAACATACCTGGAAGAAACAAAAATAAATTTGGGAATGGAAACAATAATATACATTTAAATATAAATCAAATACAATGTAAATTTTGCCACACATTTATTCTCCTTGTTCTCCTTGAATTCTATTTTGGGGAGGTCTATTTCCAGCAAATGTGTCCCTTGGGTTATAATGAGGTGAAATTAGAGGAATGGGTGTATGAAGAGAGCATATGCACCACCCATCCATAAAAATACAAACAATAAAGCATGGCTTGGAGCATTTCTCAGGAAATAGTGCACAGCAGAAGAGTTTGTTTCTTCACAGTCTTTAGAATGTGCTTTGTTGAAAGGAAACAAATTCACTGATACAGAAGGTAGAGAACAGATTGGCACAAAATCTAGAAGGGAGAAATAGTTAGAAGTGCTAAAATGCCTCACTAGGAACTTGACAAGCAAAGGTTCATGCTAAAAATACAATCTATATTAGCTTTTTGCCAAATTGTCCTGCAGATTGTTTTGCAATGGAAGTCCATCCTAAACTGCCTCAGTTTTCGAAAGCATTTTAATCTGGATAACTCTGTATGGAAATAAATTTAGCAGACACTGTCAAAGTTGCATATCATATTTCCATAAGCTGATCCTTCCAGATATGTTGGAACAATAGGCAACACGCAGTAAGATGAATTTCAGCAAGCAGAAATGAAAAGTTTTACATATGGGAAGGAAAAATCAAAGGTACATGATGTGGGGAACATACTGGATAACAGCATACATGGAATTTCTAATGGTGTTTTCTTTTTAATAAATAAGATAGTCAAATATGCAGTGAGTTCTATCATACTGAGAATTTCATGACAATACTGGATAACAATTTAAGTTTTTGACAGGGAACAAGAAACTTCAGCAAATAACTTATACATCATTTACCATACAAAATGATTTCCTAAATGTTCACAGTTCTTTTTAGTTCATTTTTGAGAACTGAACTTCACTTTTCAATTCAGATAGAGCAATCAGTTTCAGAGTGTGATTGAACTCATACAATGCATGGTGGGTTTTTTTAATGAATTACCAAATGAGACAAACAAGATAAATTTTGCTGATTTTTTTTCTCTGCAGCCCCTGACCTGACCTGGTCTATCTTTAAAACTGTGATATCTTCCAACAGTTTACACCAAATATTGTCCCATTCTGTTCAATTTTCTATCCTAATAATCAATAATGGAGTTCTGAGTCACTTTGCACAATTTATTTTCAACATTCCTTTGTTGATCAAGAAAAGGTTTTAATAACAACATTTGTATCAATCAACATAAACCTAAAATCTGATGCATTTTATGTTGAAAGCCAATGGTGGATACTATCATAAGCATGCATATGATTGCAATTTCCCTATCATTTTGTGGTAGAGATCAGGTAAAAGGCTGATTAGTGTCTTCAGAAAACATGGAACACAATATCAAACTCACCAAAAACATCTATACTGTTTTTTTTTTTTATTTCAAGGGAATACATTCCCATTTGGAGCAGTTATTTATAGAATGGTTGGTATTTGGAATGGACTATGTACCTTTTTTTAAGGAGAAAAGGATATCAAAATGTTAAATCTGCTTTGGTTTATTTATAGCAGAAGATTGGGATCTTTTTATGCCTTTTAAATGGGTTTTTGCCTATAGCTAGAGGTCGAGATGCAGAAAGTCTAGTTTTTATATTATGTTAATACATTAGAGCTCTATTTTGACTTTTTGTTGACAATTGGATAACGAGAATATGTTACTTATTTGATTTATTACTAAGAGATGAGTTGTGGAATGAAAAGTTTTATATTTGTTAACTAAAAGGGGTGAAGACACTAAGAAATTGTCCCAAATGTGCTTTTTTTCAACTGGACTTTTTTGTTTTTCTTTGTCCATCTATGTCAAAATTGAACAGCCCTCTCTCAACTGAGGGAGAGAGATAAATATCATCTATCTCCAGTCTACAAGTTCCTTCAGCAATTCCAAGAAGGCTCCACACCCATTTGCACTACTCAGGTGACCCTGAGGAGACACATAAACCTCAAGGTGGCCTCAACGACTCTTTAAATTAAGAATGCAAATGACCAGCTGTCTACAAGGAATTTAAATCCTTCCATTCCCCACCATCTGGTCAGAGCTGAAGAAGCTTCTTAGGTGAAAAGCGAAATGTCTTCAAGAAACAAGAAAGTCCAATTGCCTGTTGAAAAAAAGAACCTTTGGGATAATCATCACCTGGATGACTGAGAATCTCCATAGATAGATTATGAAATTGTTGATACTTGTGACGAGGGTAGGAAGTTACTTGCTTAAAGGGGGATTTTATTTGCTTTTTTTATTTTTTATTTTCATTTTTCTATCTTGTACTATCTTTTATTAGTGTTTTTAAAAATCTTGATTAAAAACAAAAGCATTCATGTTTACGGATGTGATTGTTTTTATATTCTGAATCAACATGAAAAACTAAGATAACACAGTTACATATATTTTATGGATCACAACTCTTTAATGCTGAAAGCAAGCGAGCAAAAAAAAAAAAAGCCCTCGAGTTTAGAAAATTTCAGAAAACAAATGGTGTTTATTTTCTGGTGAAAACTTTCCACAAGTTCTGGAGAGTTGGAGCATAGTGCTGGGGTGTGGTGCGTATGTTACTGGATCCTAGCCACAGATGCTATTCAGAAACTTTATGCATAGTTTGGTCATATAATCCCTGTACACAACTTTCTGAATGTAGCATTTCAGTACACAAAAACACATCCCATCTCAACCATTACAAAGTTTCCTCTTTTAAAAAAGCACAATAGGTAACTCCCTACACATTCTTACAAATGTTACTCTTATACAGGCTTTCTCCTTCTTGCTGGGCTGAAGTTCCTGAAAGATGGATACTTTTAAGTAGTCTCCACAAGACAGTTCTTTGCCTCGTTTCACTTTAAGTCTACTAGTTTCTCTTCTTTTGAGGACTTGGACATTTTTCTGGCCATTATAGAGTAAATCATTGGGCACAGTGGGCAATGTAATTCATACTGTTCATACCTATTAGACAGTTATGGGATTTGGGGGTGAATAGGGGAGGGTACACATTAGTACACATTACAGTACAACTGGCACAAAGTAAATTTTATGTAAGTGCATAATCCATTAGCAATCAATGCACTGTGAAATATAAAGGAACACTGAGCTATTCAGAAGTCTGTGCTCTGAAGCAGATTCAAAGGGTTTCGCTCCTTATCTAACTTTTTCATCTGGACAAAACCCAGATTTACTCACCCAAGATCTGAGTCTCCAACCACATATGATTCTGGATCAGAGAAGTAGTCACAAGAGCAAAAAGAAAAAAGAAAGCTCAAAGGGCTTCTGTCTGTCTAGCCAAGCCTCCTCTTAAAAGGGAAATGAAAGACTACTCAAAGCCACTTAAAAGGGCAATGGAAAAAAAGGCATTTTAGCTTAGTTTTACAGTTAGTAGTTCCTTTAGTGACGGTTTGAAATTACAATGGCATTGAAAAAAGTGAGTTATGACTGTTTTTCACATTTACGACTATTGCAGCATCTCCATAGTAACTGCTCATATTATGCCAGGGATAACTTCAATTCGAGAGACAAGGTCCCTCCGCCTACACTGTGTTAGTACATAACTGCGTGATTCATTTACAACTCGCGAGAAAAGGTTGCAAAATGAGGCAAAATTCAAACTTAACATCTGTCTCGCTTAACAACAGAAATATGGGTTCCATTGTGGTCGTAAGTCAAGGACTACCTGTACACACATTTATTGGAAAGAAAGGGTCCTGGATATGTAAGTCCAGTACTGCAGTCTTCTGCTATAGTTCATGGTTATTTTTTTTGAAGCTTTTTAAAGTTGAAATCTTATCATAGGGTGGCTAACCTTTTGGGCTCCTGTGCCAAAATCAGCACTGCGTGCGTCCGCATGCCAGAACCCAGAAGGCCCCCGCCCTGTCATGCGTGAATCCCTACCACCCTCTTCATGCACTGCGACTCCCAGCTGATTTTTGGCCCATTTGAGTTCCAGCCTCCCAGAGGCTTGAGGAAAACTTCTGCAGCCTTTGCAGGCCAAAAATGGGCCTGTTTCATCACTTTTGGTATTTCCGGAAATACAGGAAATGATGAAATGGGCCTATTTTTCAGCCTGCAAGGCTTTCCTCAAGCCTCTGGGAGGCTGAAAAAATCAAACCGGGCAAAAATTAGCTGTGAGGTGCATGCATGTGCAGTGAGGTAAATTTGCCTGTGGCTCGTGTGCCAGCACAAATGGCTCTACATGCCACCTGTGGCACGCATGCAATAGGTTCGCCATCACAGTCTTATCACATGCAATTAAGACCCATTAAATTAGATCAGATCTAGATTGCTGGCTGGGAAATTCTGAAAGCTGAAATCCATGCATCTTTTAAGTTGCCAAGGATGAAAAAATTGATTTATTGAGATTCACCATCCAATAAAATTGGCCGCTGCTGTGTGAAGAAAAAGAAAATAGGGGCACCTCCAACTACGTGCTCTTTAATCTGAAATTCTTGCTGATTTTAAAATGTTCTGCGGAATAGAAAAGTTGTTGTGGTTAGCCGGCAGCAGGTGCAGATGCTTGAGGAGAGCGAGGACTCAAATGAGGGCCCAGGGCCATTAGGGAGTGGACTGCTGCCTTCAGAGATTGTGGGGATTGGCAGCAGCAATGAGGAGGTTCCCGAGGAGCCTGTGCCAAGTGTGCGTGGGTGCACAGCTGTTCACAGGAAAAGAGCAGTTGCATCAGCATGGGCGACTTGAGAGTAAGGCTGCAAGGTAATGGCTCCTCCTTCAAGAAGATAAAAGCCAGCTGTGAAGCGAACATTCTTTGTAGGAAGCAAAGACATTTTGAAACTCAGCCTTGTGGATATTGCAGTATCTTAAGTTGGTATTTGAAGACACTTGTGTTGTAAAATATTTCTTATCTGTTATTCTTGGAAGCCTCGCACAGTTTTGGCAAGGCTTGTGCTTATCAAAGTTAATTAGTTTGCAGCAGCCTTTTAACTGGGGGTTCCTAAGAATAATTAAAAGGTTTCTGTTCCTTTTGGTTCGTGTTTTATTGGAAAAGGGTTTTGGATCAGAACAAAAGTGTAATGATGGATTATTTTCTTATATGGTGAATATGGTTGCCCAAAGGTGCTTTTTCAGAAGGCAATTGGACTTTCTTGTTTTTTCTTTGAAGATATTTCGCTTCTGATCCAAGAAGCTCCTTCAGCTCTGACAGGATAGTGGGGAATGGAAGGATATATACTCCTTGCAGAAAGTTAGCCTTTTGCATCCTTTTTAGAGGGTCTTTCAAGCACTTAGGAAGTTTATCTGTGTCCTCAGGATCACCTGAATAGTGCTTCTGGTTCCTGTAGTCTGCAATTTTTTTCTCTGGAAATCCATTCCTACTCCCACACCTTTCCAAGGGTGTTCATCCCAAATTGTATAGGTAAAAGTCTGTAGAGATTCTCAGCCATCCAGGTCATGGTTGTCCCAAAGGTGCTTTTTCAGGGGGCAACTGGACTTTGTTTTGAATATGGTCAATTTATTATTCAGACATGCCATGTAAATTGTGCTGGCCAGAAGAGGGGGAAAAATCCAGTATATGTTTTATAGAAATGCCATAATTATTTGGCAGACTCAAAAATAAAATAATAATAAAATAAAATGCAAGCTTTCAAAATCTGTCATTTGGTGCCACATAATCAACTTTTTAAAATGAGTCAGTATGTTTATTTGAGAATAGATATGACTGTGTATATTTAAGCTGTCTTGCATGTTAATGTTGACCTGAAAGACAGGATGTACATGAAAACTATTCCAAGCAAATATACTAGTTCTGAATAAATATTCCATCTTCTTCTCTGGTTAACTGTTCAGTCAGGTTTAATGTAATCTATAAAGCAGCTGATTATATTTTACTCTATGTATTAGGCCAGGGGTGTCAAATTCGCCTAGTCCCATCACCATCACATGATGTATTGTAACTTTTTCCCCCTTCACTAAACCAGGCATGGGCATGGCCAGCGTGTGATGCATCCAGCCCATGGGCCATGAGTTTGATACCCCTGTGTTAGGCCAACCAAATCCATGCAATTAATTTACAGGTGAACATGTCACATGAACTCAGGAACAGAAAAAAGCATACTGGTAGTTCAATTAATCACTGTAAGTGGGCCGTAGCAGTGTAATGGGTAGTAGGAATGACTTTGAGGAACAAAAGAAGAGCTGCATCCAAGACACTGGTTTGAGAAACGAAATTTGAGTCTGAACAGAAATGCAATTTGAGAAAAGTGTCTCAAATCTGACCCCTTTCTAGTTATCTTAAAAATAAAGGGAGGGAAGAAAGCATCTTTAGATTTTCAAAATTCTCTTCTTGTAACCTTACATAAAACTGGCATTAGCATTCATAACTTTAGTTTCCTAGGTTGGTCTCCTTTGAAGGGCTGACAAGCAACAATATAGCACATTATAGATAAAGAGTGCTGCTGACTTAACTTTTGTCCATATACAGCTATATTAAGTCTGTATAGACATAATTTGAGCAGCTTTCTTGACAACAGTGTCACTTGTCATTGCCTTCTTCAGGGATCTTTAGAACTATTTTCAGCAGTCTGATCTACAGCCCTGAGTTCCTTGTGGTTTCCCATAAAATATTAATTAAGTCCAACGGGTCTTAGCTTACAGGTATTTTAATTTTCATTCCAAATTATCACAAAACCTTGTAGATTCTTCTTTAATTATCATACTCTGGGTGTATCATGTGAGGGCATAATTCTTTAGAGAATTTCATAACGCCGGAAAAGAGAACAGGATAACCAACCTCAAGGCAGATTGACTCAATTACAGCACTTCTGGAAATCTTGAACGGCCAGGTTGGGGAATGATGCTCCTGGAGAAAATCTATCTACATATTGGGAAAGAATCCACACTGACTTGGTGGTACCTAGTCAATCAATTAATTTTTTCTTCTTTAGGAATGAGTTGCTTTAATTTAGGATAATTTCCCCCTATTATAGACATTGTAGGAGAACAGCTGTGCTAGTCTATTGTAGCCTTAAATCAGAAGGAGTCTGGCAATACCATTCCCAACACATTAAGGTATACAATGTTGTGAGTATAGCTTACATTTTTTTAATACAATGTATTGGCCGGAAAAACTCATCCTGATTCCTGCCCCTGCTAAAAATGGTAAACTCCTACAGCCAATATTAATTCCTAGAAACTATTCCTTATTATTAAACTGGTCTCATTTATTAAGAAACTGGAGACAGGAGACTGCAAGGGGGATGAATGGTATTACTGTTCCTCAGAGACAACTATGATTTAGGAAATGCAGAAGTCTTGCAAATCATAGCAACAGTATAGACAGCATAGCAACAACAGCTGCAGCAATGAAAGGGGGGGAAAAACGCAATATGGGTTGTGAGAAGAACAAATGTAAGGAATGAAAAGCCAACAGCTAAAGAGCTCTGCAAGAGTCCATGTCTCTAGCATGATTGATAGTAAGTAACTAAACCTTCTCTTGTCTGTTCTTATACTTAAATAAAATATCAACATTTCAGTGGGTATATGTGTCTGCGTATTAATCTATGCGTGTGGTGCTTTCCTTGTGGCCAAGTAGTGATTATTTTCACAAAGTTCTTCATGTAGATGTTGATGCTATTTTTAAGGAAGTGGGATTTTCAGAGATTGATAAAGCTAGATTTTATTAGCATTTGTTATGCTTTCAAACTTCTGATCAAAACATGTAAATTGTTTATTTTTTCCTCCTGTCTTGCCCAGTGAAGCCTACTTGGATATCTGTATTGCTTGTGACTTAAGAGCTCCGCAGAGCTGCTCTTTCACATGCTGTTCATGATACAGGCAAAGAGGCATTATGCTGAAGATTGGTTGGGACAGCAGGATTCCCATTATAGAAGGCTTACCTCAAAAGAAGTATGACTAGGGTCAACATTTTTAAAATGCATGCATGCATTTTAAACCTTGCCTGCTGAAATTGTATTAGTTTGACTGTTTCACCATCAATGGAATGGAAGTGATCACAGCTCAATACTACTGATTTATTTATCCTTGCCAAAAACAGTTCCCAGGAATTTGTATCTTGAAAACATGAAATGTCATTAAAAGCCTAATATCAAATAAGACAAACATTGACACAATATATTAGGCACAATTCATTCTCCTCTAAAACAGCTTAAGCTTTCAGAAGACCAACCATGAAAAAGATACAAATACAATATCTGGTTCTTTAAGGCAATGATCCTTTGTATTAATTTAAGAATAAAATCTGGTGAGGATAGTTTTTAATTCAACATGGATAGAATCGCACTGTAGACTCATGAATTCTGTTCAGAGTACATGATTACTGTACTGAACACAAAGGCAATAATTCCACTTGTAGTCTTTTGCTATTCAGTTTTGGCCGCAGGCAAGCTAATTTGATATTCGTGATCATTTATCTTCATTGTCTGACACTAAGACCAAGTAATATAGAGCAGTGTTTCTCAACCCGGGCAACTTTAAGATGTGTGGACTTCAACTCCCAGGATTTCCAAGCCAGTCTACATATCTTAAAGTTGCCACAGTTGAGAAACACTGATTTAGTGCCAGATTACCATGTTGGGAAAAAAAGTTTTACAATATATATTTTTATAAGCTTCTGTTCTTCCAAGCTAGCGTGCTGTCCAGCTATTTCTTATTCTATCTTCCTTTTTTATTGACTTTTTTCATGTGTAAAATATACCAGAACAATGCATTTTATCATAGTAAAAGCATCTAGTCATTTCTACAGCCGCAGAAGAGTATATAATATTCCTATTTTCGATTAGAAAGGAACTCTATACTCCAATGACATCTGTGGGGGCTGGGAAAAAGTTTTGCTCTTGCTATGTAGATGGAACAGCTGTCACCTGTTATATCCACTGAGACTAACCCAGTCCAGAAAATGGCACTGAACAGAGACGAAGAAGCGAACTATGCCAACGTATAAGCTCTATTGGGAAACAGCTAATGGACACAGCTCAATTATGACATGTTCCAGCATTCTCTTACACACAAAATGATAGCATGCTGCACAAAGTAATGGCTTAAGCTCACAACATGCTATTATTGTATCCTAATCCTTTGGGCTCAGTGCTATAGACAGCAATTGCCCTATTCCTGACCCTTCCTATGGATAAGAAGTCATATCCTCCTCTGCTATTCACATCCACTACTTTGGAAAGGGAGCTTGGTTCACACAAGGCAGCAGGCAAATAGATGCCCAAGCAGGAGATCTGCAAGAAGCATTAGCAGCTGGGACAATGTTCTAGATCTGCTCAGGGAGGGGAAAACTCAACTGTCAAGGTACTAGAGAAATTGCCCAGGACATACATGTTTACCACAACTATGTGTGTCGTATTAGCAATGACAAAGTGATTGGTTGGACGTGAGGATTTCATGAACCTAATCAATTGTTATTAAACAAACCAGTTACACAAACTATATGATGTAATGTGTGAACCCATTGTTAATTCTAGAAACAATGTTTCGGTTAAGTAAGGGTTTTATTTATTTATTTATTTATTTATTTATTTATTTATTTATTAGATTTGTATTGCTGCCTATTCGCCATGGTGGTTCAAGGCGGCTTACAACATATAAAATCACAATATAAAACAGTAAAACTTGTAAAATCAAATAAATTAATATAGTAAAATCCCCCCCCCCAGTGACAGCAGATTAGATGAGCCATTTAATGGGCTCCATCCCCCTGTGGGTTCCCCAGGCCCGTTAGCAGAATCAGGTCTTCAATGCTTTCCGGAAGAGAATCTGTGAGGGCCAATCTAATCTATGGGGGAATGATGTTCTAGAGGGAGGGAGCCACCATGGAGAAGACCCTTCTTCTGGGTCCCACCAGGTGTATCTTCCTCAAGGATGGGACCCGCAACATTCCTTGCCTCCCCATTCTGATGGGTCGGGTAGATGTGACTGGCAAGGGATGGTCCCTCAGATAGCCTGATCCCAAGCCATGAAGGGCTTTAAAGGTGACAACCAGCACCTTGAATTGCACCTGGAAGCAAATTGGCAGCCAGTGCAGCTCCCACAGGAGAGGTGATACATGTGCACACCGGGCTCTTCACAAAACCGTGCGGGCTGCTGCATTTTGCACCAACTGGAGCCTCCAGATGCTCTTCAAGGGCAGCTCCATGTGGAGCACATTACAGTAGTCAAGATGGGAAGTGACTAAGGCATTAGTGATTGTGAGGAGGGATTATTGGTCCAGGAACGGGTGTAACTGGCGCACAACCCAGAAGAGTTGTTGTATGAATACACCCAGAGAAAGGATAAAAGTACATGTTCAGGTTGTTGATAGTCATTCTGGCTCCCTCATTTTGAAAACTGATAGGAAAAATACGGAATAGTAGGCAGAATTACTTAGCTATATTCACACAACACACGATCAACTCATCCAAATGTTCTTGGTTCACACAACAGACAAGCCATAACCTTATATGACTGATTTGCACAGCACATTAGGCTAATATATGCACTTCATCTACATCAGGGGTCCCCAAACTTGGCGTCTTGAAGACTTGTGGACTTCAACTCCCAGAATTCCTCAGCCAGCATAGCTGGCTGGGGAATTCTGGGAGTTGAAGTCCACAAGTCTTCAAGTCTCCAAGTTTGGAGACTTCTGATCTACATCCTGTCTCTTTGCCTGCAAGGATACAGGATCCTGACCTGAACACACAGCACAAAAACAAATTAAAGCACGGGAAATCTCATTTACAGAAGTGACATCAGGTGGGGGGGTCTAACATTAGACCAAACTTCCCCAACCTGGCACTTTCCACATGCTGGGTCTAGATCTCCCCTAAATTTCTGGCTATACTTCCAACACTCCTAGAGAGCTGTCAAGTTGAGGAAGAAGGCATTAGGCAGCAGGCAGTAAATGACTCAGCCGGATTTGAATTGCAGAAAGGCAGCAATCGTTTTAAATTAATAATCTTGATCAAAATTGAAAGGAGGGAGGGCAGTGCTTGCAGGACTGTCCGCCTCACGTGCCACGGAACTCGGCTCGACTGGGGCGCTTGCCAGCGTCAAGTTATAGCAGGACTGGCGCAAAGCTGGACTCGTCGTTCAAGATGAAAAAGGCGCTTCAGCCAGGCATGCCGAACTCGGCTTAAGGACTCCCAAGAGCTACTATCGATACGAAAACGTCCTTCCTTTCCCCGATAATCACCGCCCACCATCTTAATAAGCCCCGCACCTTCTCACGCGACCGGTCGAGACAGAGGAACCGGGGCACCGCGAGGAGGTGGCACCGACTTGCAAAAAAGCTGGTTTCGGAATCTACCACTTCTAGGAAGTGACGCCTTCCCAGAATCCTACCGCAAGGGGCGAAGTTGGCGCTGCCTTGGTTTGGCCGGTTGACGGCGGCGGCGGCGGCGTCTTTGCCACCCGTCTGGACTACTGCTGAGGTGAGCTCGTCCTTCCGCGCTTGGATTTGGGTTGCCCGGCCGCTCTTCGGTTCCCTTGGACTCCTGCAGCAGGTAGCTTAGTCCGGACTTCTCCTTTTACTCCTTTCCGCTCCCTCCTGCTCCCCTCCAAGGAGAGCAAGTAGCAGGAGAAAGTTTACGAGGGGAGAGAGAGGGGTGGGGGTTGGTTTACGTTTGACTATGCAAATATAGAACAGGGCAGAGCAGGCGCCGAGTGAGTGACAGCAGAGCAGCTTGGAGTTGTTTTGCAAAAAGCGAGCGGCCGCGTCGGCCGTTTGAACCCTCGGCATGGGGAGGGGCGCGCGTGTGTGTGCAAAGTTAAGAAAGCCCTTGTCACGAGTTGGCGGTTGTTGTTGTCCTTTTTAAAAAAGTAGCTCAGGTTTCGGGCCGCTCCTCTTTGGAGCTCCCCAAGTGCTGCTTCGCCCTAGAAAAGAGGCCGCGCGGTTAATTTTGCCTCGGATTCCACGCGCCGCGAATCAAACAAGCACTGGAATCAAACGGGTGGCGATGAGTTGCGATCTTCCGCAAGGATCCTTGGGCCTTTATTCCCAGAACAAAGCTTTCCCTGCGACTGACCTCTGTGCTGCTGCTGCTGCTGCCGTTAATAGACAGGGGGAGAGCGGGAAGCTTAGGTCGAGAAGCGGTCTTTCCAGATGTGGGACGCGGCTGCAAACGCTAACCAGAAACAGCCCTTCCTGCTTTGCAGCGCAGTACGAAAATGTCCCTTTTTCCCTGCCCGTCGTTCTTGGAATAAGCAGGTTTTCCCCGGGTCTCGGGGCTGACGGAGAGCGAGAAGCCCTCTGCGACTCAGGCTTGCAACATACCGGTAGTCTCGGTAGTCTGTTCCGTGTTTTATTCGTACTAGAAAGGGGGGGGGGATTCTTTGGCAGGGAACTCTCCCAACACCCACTGACATGTGGCAGTGCTTTACATAATGCTGGCAAGCCTTCTGGTAAGCATTCTGAAGGCTTATTTTGGAGAGATTGCAACCTTGCAGGAGGTACGGAGCAGAGCGCTTGGACTGAAATGTTGCTCTTCTTTGTAAAATCTGTAACCGGCTTAAAGAAAAGCTGCCATTTGAAATGCAAAATAAATAAATAAAAAAGGGGTAAAGATGGGCATTTCCCCACTTGCACCTTGTATAGCATGAATATGTTCTGGAAGCCTCTTTTCTTTGGACAACTCATGCCTAAAGGAGTTTAAAATTTTTAAAGTGATGCTTTCACTTTTAAAGAGGCAACAAGTAGGTGGTTTGCACCACGAGTGTAATCTCATATGCTTCACTCACCGTTTTGTCAGGGTCATAGGTGACATCTAAGGTGGCCATTTAAATAAGTATGGATATCTGACATTTGCTAAGAGCTCAGGGCAACAAAGCCAGGCAACCCTCCCATCTGTGACCTTAATGCATCCTGTACACTGTCAGTATGGACGGCGCCATTTGCTGGCATTATATCTGTGACAGGATAAGGGCAGATTTATTATGTGAAACATATTACAAGAAAAACCCACTCTGTAGATACTTGATGCTTTAATTAGTTCCATGTGGCAGCTGCCTCATTGTGCCAAGCTTTTAATATAAGGAACAGCTCAATATGTAGAGAAACCTGCTTTTATCATGCTACTACTGAACCACAGGACAGAGTATTTGTAATAGTAGATAATATTCTTGGATTTTGTTTAGTCCAGCATATTTCACTAGGTGAGGCAAGGGTTGTATTTGCACAAACTGCTAGTCCATAATTAACTGAACAATCTTTTTCTTCCTAACATTATTCCCTTGCCACGGCAGGGTCTGCTTATCGGCAAAACATCTCCATTTGGCTCAATCCAGGGCATCTTCTTCAATTAACTGAACGATATGTTAACCAGGTTTTGACCAGGTTTATAGCCACACTGAGCCAGCTGCAGTTTAACATAGTACATAATACTTCTATTAGCCAATTAACATTGTCCTGTGCAGTGGATCTATTAAATTATTGAAATCTTCTATATCAGCAACTTTGAAACTTTGCAACGCCCTAAAATCATAAATGAATTTTCTGTAACTTAAATGAATAAAATTGTTTTTCCCCCATTAGTTTGAGTTCAGACAAGAAGTATAACACTTCTAAGAATTAAATATTAATCTATATCACAAGTCTTTTCAGGCTTTGCAGTGTCATTAGTGTCCACTGGGGCTTATGCAGGCAAAGTAAGGAGCAAAGAGAAACCAGTTTGAAATAAGGCCCTATTCTGCCTGGGCAAAGCTGATCATTTTAAAAAAAAAGTAAGAGAGAGAGAGAGAGAGAGAACCCAGTTGCTAATGACCACACTGGGAGGTCTCAACCCACAGTTTGAGAGCTTCTGTCTTAGTCTAATTTTCTGCTTCTTTAATAGAAATAAGCACAGGTTTTAAGGACTAAGGGTTAAAAGCAGTCTCCATCATTCTCAGACATATGCATAATTCATTTTAATGGTTCCTTCTAGCCATGTTATGCAAAAACGTGACTTTGCCTAAACATAAGTCTTTTTAAAAATAAAATACTGACTTACTACAGTTTATTTAGTGACCGTTTAAAGTTACAATGGCACTGAAAAAGTGAGTACCATTTTTCACACTTATGACCATTGCAACATCCCTATGGTCATGTGATCAAAATTCAGACTCTTGGCAACTGACTCTATGACAGATGTAGTGTCTTGGGGTCATGTGATCGCCTTTATGCGACTTCCTCACAAGTAGAGTCAATGGGAAATTCAGATTCACTTAACAACCGTGCTACTTATTTAACTGCATTGATTCACTTAACATCTGTGGCAAGAAAGGTCATAAAATGGAGCAAAACTCACTTAACGAATGTTTCACTTAGCAACAGAAATTTGAGGCTCAGTTGTGGCCATAAGTCAAAGACTATTTATAAGTTAGTTTGTTACAGCCACATTTCTATGCTTAGCCTTTGCATTGAAGATCTCTAAAATATGAGATTTGTCTTTGCTGGTCAAAGTATAAATTAATGCATAACAGAGAGAGTTCCTATATGTCCTAAGAATCAGGTAACAGCTATAGTTCTTGTGTGGTTTGTATATTTGTGACTTTATATGCATTCTGCATATTTTCAGTATTTTACCTGATTTGCACGAAGATCAAATACTTCCAAAAAAAAAAAAAAGAATAGGAGTTTTTGATTCATTAGTAAACTGAATCAACAAATGTTATGTGTTTAGACTTCTAGTTGAAAACATAAATGAAACAAGTGTTAATGAATTAAACAAAAATTGAAAGTAATATAGCTTTATATACACATATATGGTATCAACTTTGTGAACATGTATCTTTCAATACAGAAATTATATACACAAGGTCAGACTGTAACAGATACTAACTAAAGGAGTCTAGGGTAAAATGTCATTTTGACTTTAGCAATAATTTACTCAATACAATATTGCATTCTTGCAAAGTATAAGAGTGCAAAAATCAGATTTCTCTCTTGGTAGTTTTTTGCCTTGAGTTCCTGTCTTATAAAAGAACAAATGCATTGTGGCCAAAAAAATAATATATTCTCAAATGCATTTTAGAGTTTTGTAATCTGTAACAAAAAACTTCAGCCACACCTTTTTGCAGAATGTGTGTTTTGGATTATTGGCAGGACTTTCTTGCAAGGAAATGATGAAGAAAAAATCTGGCATGTTGCTCTGAGGCAGAGCACAGGCAATAGGGGTGGTTTTTCTCACCATTTGCTCCTATCGGCTTGTTCAAAGGTACAGACAGATGGGCTGCCTTGCCTTTGGAAAAGAAAATATTTTAATGCATCATAGAAAATCAGATGGCTTGCATGAAAGAAGAGGTACTTAAGTTCAAAGGATGCTTTGACCCGCAAGATAAGATTTAGTGGTAATGTTTCCCTTGCAAGGTTATCCAAAGTTTTTTTTGAATATATTGAATTTTTATATCAATATAAATGGTAACAAAGATGATACAACTCATAACAGTTGCAAACAAAATTGCTAAAGGGCATTTCATTTAAACTAAAACTACTAAGTTTATATAACAATGTAAATAAACTGAAAACATAAAAAAGAAAAGAGAGAAAAAAAGGAAAGAAAATTTCATCTCCATGATTTCCAAAAAAGTAATACACTACAGTATTCCATTTTTAAATAATACTGTAAATTAAACCTAAACCCACATTTTGATTTCTTTCCCAATAAGATTTATTATGTTCGGTTGTCTCAGGTGCTAGAAAGGTTTTGTGAGAGGAGGACAACTAGGCCCTAAAGTTGGTGTAGGCCTCTGCTTAATTGAAGGCCTCAAATTAACAATATATAATAATGCCGGCTGAGCTGATTTCGCAAAAATACTGAATTATTTTTATAAGAGTTTGGTGTAGTGCTTAAGGCAGCAGACTAGAAAGCAGGAAACCCTTGAGTTCAATTTCTGCTTTAACCATAAAAGTTAGCAGGGTGTTTCTGGGCCAGTCATTCTGTCTCAGTCCAGCCACCCTCATAGGGTTGTTGTTATAGGGAAAATAGAAAGGTGTGGTGGATATGTTTCTTGCCATGAGTCATTTGTAAAAACAATAAAGGTGTGATATTGGATGGATGGATGGATAGATACATACATGCATGCATGCATACATACATCATAGAGTTGTTGTTATAGGGAAAATAGGAAAGTGAGGTGGATATGTTTGTTGCCAATAAAGTAAAAACAATAAAGGTGGGATAATAAAAACAATAAAGACAGGATAATAAATAAATAAATAAATAGATTCTTATTATAGTTAGAATTAAATCCTTACCACAATTTTATAGATATTACATAATAACTGTCAAATTGAACTCACAAAGAAATATGTTCCGTATTATCTTCAGGTTACTTTCTTCCATTCCATGCACAGCCAGTGATATCCCAATTAGTCATCCAATGGCATGTTTACAGTCCTCCCAGCTATTTCAAAATGGGCTGGGAGGCCTGCACTTCTTTTTCTATTCTTGACAGGACTTACCTATCTACCTACCTTTGAGAAAAAAGAAAAAAAAAATAAGTGGCACAAACTGGTTGGTGTTTCCAGAATTGGGAGGCATTGCCATTCCTTTTGGGGGGGCCCTTTTCACTCCTTCTGTGGCTCCAAAGGGGGCACAGAATGACTAGAAAGTTTCCATTTTTGTGAAGCCTTTCTAGATTTTTGTCAGTATAACAGAGGAGTCAATTAAGGTCCTACCTGATTCAGCTCTTCGGAAAATGATTGACTTGGGCTAAAAGAGGGTCAAAGGGACCTTCTTAAGGTTTTTTGCCTATTCACAAAATGGCTGCCATAAGGGACATTGGAGAGTTGCCATTTTTTTAGATGGCAAACTGGCATGTCTGTTATCCCCAACCTCTCAGAATACTGTTCCATACAGCTTTGACTTTCTTTTCTAGTTATTTGGGCTTCTTTGCAAATGAACCATCCAGTTACAATTTCTCAACATACTTATTTTTTAAGGATACCTATAGGATCCTAAGCAGCCTAAAAGTGTTATTATAAATACAATAATATTCAAAGTAACACAAGTTGTGAATTCTTTTAAGTTAAGTTTTTAGAAAACAGCATTTGGCAAAAGGAACTCAGTAGGGGACATCATTGAAAATTGCCTATTTTGCTTACAGATGTCAGTAGAACATCAAAAGATTTTATTTTTCTACTTATTTATTTTTGACCATAGACCAACAAAAACCCCAAAAACACCTTTTCTTGGACACAATAGTTGTAGGCTAGCTAGGTAATTGTATCTTGCAAGACAGGTTTGGTCCCATGAGTTGCTGAACTGAAAGTACTTTATGGGTACAAAAATCCTATTTTATATGTGATGGTATGTTACAAGGTAAGAAAGAACCTAGTCAGAAACGAATAGTTAATCAAGGAAAGTTTTGGGTCAGGGCATTATTTCCATTCAGTCTCTAAATTATGAAGTGGTACATTTTGTTGTTCAGAGGAAGTTTTGGGATTGCTTTGCTGTACATTGTTGCCTCTGTGAAAAACTTCACCAAGCAGGTGCGGTTGTAACTGAGGGCAAAGATCCAACTGTCTACTAACATGGGTACATAGTGACCCATTTACGCTTGCTGATAAAGGGCGGCTGTGTTGTGATGCCATTTAAAAAAATCAGTTGTTAAGGTAAGATAATATTTAGCCCTATGCTGAAATACAGAGTTGAAGTTCTTAAAAATGACAAAGGGGAACATTTGCTTTATGCTAGGTTGGTGTACCTCAAAAACCTGGCATAAAGCAAATTTGCATAAATTGAGAAACCAAATGAATGGGGGGAAAAGGGTTTACTGGGTATGGTGTCAAATTTTTATGACAAATGTGCTTATAAATGGTCAGAGCTTTAATTTTTAAGCAGTCCATTACTCAAACAGATTTTCTCCCTTGTCTTATGTTCAATGCATTGTGAAAATCTTTCTTGCATTTTTTCTGCAGCTGTATATCTAATGTGTGTGATTACCATGGCAGATAAAGAGGTAGAAGGCATCACAGCTCTACATTAGTATTTTGTGTTACATTTAGCATAGTAAATTCACCCAGTTTTAAAGCTTGTTCTAGGGCTGAGGAACCTTCACCAGCTTCAACAGACCATATCTTATGTCCAACTTTGTTTCTAGTATTAGAGAATCCTTTTCATTTGGGGTAAGGAGATTGCATAAGTTATGGATGGCCGTTTTGATGCCATAGTAACAGTAACAGCTATTGTACCGTAGGTACGGAAGTATGTGGGAGACAGGATGCGTAACTAGAACAACTGCACAGTATGATGCTAACTGTGTGAGTGAAGCAAAAAGGGATTTTGTTGGAAAATATTTAATCAGTTTTGGCGGGAAGAAGTCCTGGTATGTTTCCAGACCTTTGGTGTAAATTGAATATGCTGTATTGGCACAATAGTGATTTCTTTATCCTGTATAAAGCAAATGCTTGGATGAAAATCTAATTTGGAATCTAAAATAGAGGGACTAGCACTAAAATCATCCTTCTGTCTGTTGTACTAAGGAAATCAGAAGGCTATTTCTTCTCACTCCAAATGTCAGAAGAAATAGATTATGAATTGTGTTAGTTTGCATCTTAACTTCCTGGATTTTTTTTGTATAATAGAGATAATAGAACTGCTAGAATGAATGGAAGTTCTTTGAAACCAGTGTTGTCCATAATCACACATGAGGAAAAACACTTTTCCATTTAAGGATGTAATATTACCAGGTGCAACTATATAAATTTAGATCTTAGATTTCATTACAGTTTCTTACACTTCACCCACTGCTGTTATATGGCCATATGTCTTGTTTAGGAATCAGTACTACTGCGTTGCATTACAGAATAATTCATTTTAAAATTAAAGTAATAAAATAAGCATCAGTAATTATGCATATGGCCAGCTTATTGTTGATTACAGAATTTGGTTTTAAATAAAGTGAGGACAGCATGGATACACCACAGTTGGACCTGTTCACTGTCAACATTGTTTGCCTTTCTTGAAATGTTCATTTAAAAATCCCACAGTTTAGTTTATCAGAATATGTTTGGAAAATAAGAGGCACAATTATTTTTTTTCCAATAAACGTGCTGCTAGAAAGAAGGAATATGCTCTGGAATTTAGATATGATAAAACCGGCATATTATTTAACTTATTTTTAATGTTTAGCATATTAGGCTTAATGTAATGGCATAGAAATCATGAATGTAATGGCATTCAAGCCATCAGTAGTTTAGTGTTATCTTTCTAGGATAATTAAAATGATGTAACATTTTGAAATATTTATTCTTGTCTCCAAGATAGAAACCACCAGTCTTGGGTGGGGAAAAAAAATACATGTATCAAGCTTTGATAGCTATTTCTTAAATGAAAAGCAGCCTTGGCAGATCTGCGAGTAGTCCTTTTGTATAATGGAACAAAAATGGGAGTTGATGGTAATTTATAAAAGGTAATGGTAAAGGAGTCCCTGTGGATTTTACTCCGCCAATTGTTGCCAATTATAGGGGGAGGTGCTAATCTCTGTTTCAAGGCCATTAAGCCAGCGCTATCCAAAGACTTTCCCATGGTCATATGGTCAACATGACATCACGGAGCACTGTTACCTTCTCCCCAAAGTGGTACCTATTTATCTATTTACAGTTTGTATGTTTTTGAATTGGTAGGTTGGCAGGAGTGGGGTAAGGATGGGAGCTCATCCCATCATGTGGCGCTCAGGTCTCAAACCTGAGCTGCCAGCTTTACAGCCAAGCCCAGAGTCTTAATCGCTGAGCCACCAGTGGTCATTTATGCATATGTAACTTAAAACATCTTGCATCTTTCCATGTCATAGAACCAATAATGTGGCATTATACCCAGTAATGAAGTCAGACTTTACCCAGTAATGAAGTCAAACTTTATCAGCATGGGCTGATGGATAGGATGATAAAAATGTGAGAAGAGCCATGGTGGTGCAGTGCTTTGAATGCAGTATTGCAGGCTAATTCTGCTGACTGTCGATTGTCAACATTTTGGCAGTTTGATTCTCATTGGTTCAAGGTTGACTCAGCTTCCATTCTTCCAGGGTTGGTAAAATGAGGACCCAGATTATGAGGGGCAATGAAATGCTGACTCTGAAAACCACTTAAAGATGGCTGTAAAGCACTGTGGTGTATAAGTCTAAGTGCTATTGGTATGTCTAAAATGTGCATATATTGAGAAGAAAGCAGATAATAGTTATGTAAACCACCTCTGAAGGATGCAGTGCATATATTTAAAGGTTGCTTTTTTCAAATGTGATGTGCCTCATCAGTATGTTGTGGATCATATCTGCATTGTTTGTCCTGGATCCCCAAGTAATTTTTAGAACCAACATGTAATTTACCCACTATATGACTCAAGCTATGTAATAGGTTATTTAGCGTTTACAATGCAGCAATGTGTAATTGAAGTTCAGGGATTGAAGCAGTAGAAGAACAGCTGGATCGATCAATTGTTTTGGTTCCTGAATTTTAAATTAAGAAATTAAATGTCTTTTGTTACACCAATTTCTCAAGCACAGTATTTCTATCCTCATTTCTGTTGGAGATGTGGGTTCAGTTAAGAATCTCATGAACTGTTGACCATAGCGGGGCAGCAGGGTAACAGGCAGTAAATAAAGAATGTAGGATTTACTCTATATCCCCTCTTCATTTATCATTCTGACAGTCTAAATGATTGCTAAGTGGATTTCACTTTTGCCTTTTTCCCAGTCAGTTTCAAGGTCCAGGACAAGCACTGAGCATTTGGCAACTAGAGTGCAGTCACAATGCGTCTGTCTGTCTGCAAACCTTTCTTTAAAATTTTTTTTTAAAATATATATATATAATAATTCCATCTTCAATTGAACAGTGTGTCATCTGGGTACAAATACCTTTATAAAATAATAATCAAAATTTACAACATTATTCATTAAATTAGTATTAATTCTACAATATTATGTCTGCAAGTCTTTCTGAGGAGCTGAAGTCAAGCACAAGTTGGGTCTGAGGTCGGCAGCAAGGAGTCAAGGAACAAGTATAGGAAGGGCTTGTGTGCAAGCAATATGAAAAGCATAAAGTGAGGAAATAGATTTTCTAGGGAGGCGGGTTTGAGATGTGAGGGAATTATCTGTAATAAAATCCATGGAAAGGCTGTTACACAGAATTTTGGGTGCAGGAGACTAGTAGTTTTCTCAGAACACCTTCAACTTGGTGGCTGACAGCATGGATAGTTACAACATACCAGCACATCTTGACCTAAATTTGTGGCCACCAGAAATCTCACTAAATCAGATCCAAGTTAAAATGTCCAGCCATGTGTAGCACCTCCTTTTGCAACTCCTCCAGGGACACATGAAAGTAGCTATGATACAAGACTGCATTGTGCACCTCAAATGGAAATGTCTTAGACTGGTCTGGGTTGGACCGGAGTTTACCTGGGCAAACTATCCTGCTATTCTGGTTGGCCCCACAATGTCTGCAAAGTTTTCTGATCACAATGCTGCCCTGCTGTCTGGTGGGTGTGTTAGTTGGAGAGGGTCTAGTCCAGGGGTCCCCAAACTTGGCAACTTTAAGACTTGTGGACTTCGACTCCCAGAATTGAATTGAAAGCTATGCTGGCTGGAGAATTCTGGGAGTTGAAGTCCACAAGTCTTAAAGTTGCCAAGTTTGGAGACCTCTCCTCTAGTCTATGTAAAGGAGGGGCCTTACAGCATCACACTGGATAAGCAGAGGATGCTCCAGATCTTGACTCTCCCAATCCACTGGCATATCTCCAAGCTTGCTGATTGAGCTGGGAAACACAGATAAAACACATGTTCTTTGATTTCAGCCATAGAAAAGTTGGAAGAACCAGAATTCTTTTTCTAGCCATTCAAGGGGGGAATACTGTTGAAGTCTAAAGGAATCACCTTTGAGTTGACAAAGCAAAAATTACAGAAGCAGGGAAAAGTCAAGAAACCTGGAATGTTGCAAGTGAGAAAGCAGTTAGGTGTGTGCTGAATGGGAAATAACCCTCTATTGTGCTTTTAACAAATATAGATTAAGTCCAAGATGTTGAGAAAGGTTTTAGATATACATGAAAAAAAAAGATTGACAGTATGCAATGTGCATATTTTCAGAAAATTCAGCAGTCAAGTTGTCTGAAGGAGGGGGGAATCTAAATTTAAAAAGATATAGCAATTCAGATGGAGAGCAAAACAGTGCTTACAAAGTAAGAACTGTTTTCATTTTAAATCCATTGCTTAGAAGCTACTAAGCTGAGGTAACATACAATAGGAATGGAAGAAGAAATGAATACTAATTTCATAATAAAACACTTGCAAGACTATAATCTACATAACTCTCAAATGAGAATGCCTATAACTGTCATCGGTTTACTTACAAAGCCTGAAAAAAAAGAAAGGAAATGCTTTATTTGCAGTGGCTAGGGTCATTGCAAACCAGTTACCCTAGAAAAGGGAGACAAGAAATACCTGTTAAACTATATTCCAAGGTAAAGACTCACCTCACCCCAATGGGGAAAAAAAGGCTAGAAAGGAGAGAGGACATGAGAATATACATGGGCTGGCAGATGGCATCTATTTTCATTCTACTGGCATTTCTAACTTCATTTTAAAAATAGGGTTAATTAAATTGTATGAACACATCAGTTTACTATTCATTTGGTCAATGAACGAATGATCACCTTGTCTAGGAGAGGTGCTTTAAAATTTTGTTGTATATGAAGCAAAGGAGAGGTGCCTCAATTTATCAACTAAAATGTTTTATTTGTCAAAGCTGTTCTCACTAAAATGTCTCAGAGAAAGAATATTATGTAAGTGAAAATAGAGGATTGCTTATGAAAGGCTCCCTCTGGAAAAATAAGACTTTTT
Organism: Notechis scutatus; assembly: GCF_049901735.1. Lineage (NCBI taxonomy): Eukaryota > Metazoa > Chordata > Lepidosauria > Squamata > Elapidae > Notechis > Notechis scutatus. The sequence continues at coordinate 274,972,792 of NC_142009.1, read as the reverse complement.
GAATTAGCCTAGCGCCAGGCAGAAGGTAAAGCAAGAACTTCAAAGAATTTCAATCACAAACATTGTGTAACCAAGTGACACTGAAGAATAGACCCAGAGACCCAGATACAGTTTGTTATTTAGGGGACTTAGCCAAAGGACTAAAGTACCAGCCCTGTGAGAATCAGTGCAGGTGTGCATGTTGTATAAAGGCCAAAGGTAATGTGTAAAGAGGTATGAAAAAGAGACAAGATAAGAACTAGTTTATAGCAACATACGTTTGCCAGTGTTTATTATAATCTCATATTCAGAGATTATAGGTAAACTTGCTCAAGGAAGGTAAACTAGCTCAAGGAAAAGAGTCATACTGGAAAAATTTAAAAAACATGTGGCTCTAGTAATAAGTATGGAAGAAAATTTCAAGTATGTATAGACAATAGAGTGAATATGTAACAAGGAACATACAAATGCATGTAAAAGAGTAAGGAATTGTGCATAAAACGATAGTAGCTATTCTGCAGAACAGGATGGTATAGAATATAGGAAAAAAATTAATCAGGTATATCCTGCAAGATATCAGGTATATCTTTTCAGATAAAGGGATTTAGGATTAAATAGTTTTAATTCACCCATTTTTAGGTAATCCTTTCTTAGCGACTCCCAATTGGGACCGGCAACTCAGTTGCTAAGCAATGCGGACACTAAGCAGAAAATCATGTGACTGTAACTAGGCGTACAACCTTACTTCCCCTTTGGTCAGTAATCACTCAGCAAAAAAATCACATGGGCATGATGTATAACTTTACCTCCACCTTCTCTCTTAACTCTCTGCTTCTCGCAAGCGAAATGTTGCAAACTACAGAAATTGTGAGCATGTGGCTGAGGGACGCTTTCACGGTCATAACTGCATGCTGGTTGCAAAGCCTGCAAATGGTGATCATGTGACTCTGGGACATCGTGGCAGTTGTAAAAGTGAGGGTTGGTCACCAAGTTACTTTTATAGCATTATAGTAACTTAAAGGCAATTGGTAGGCAAGGACTATCTGCACTTACCAAAGAAGCTTCCAGTGAAACCCATAAATGGAATGTATACGAGCCATGGCACAGAAAGAAGCCCAGCCCAGCCCAGGGCACATAAAACTGTTTTGTTGTAATGTATCTATGTATATGGGCCAAAAGAACAGAGAACCTAGTTGAACTGCAGATGTGATGGTTAGATAATTAAAGTATGCATTATTGCCTATCTTGATGAATAGGAAAAAGAAAGTAATCATGAAAAGTCAAGTTTTGTTCACCACATCCAGACAAACAGTAAACAGAGACCACAAACTTTGAAGGGCAACCTCATCACATGTCCAGAAGTTAACTATATGGCAGAGCCAAAAGGGGAAATTGAAACACCACATCTAGAAGCTCTAAGAGGCCCAACATAAGGGGTCTATACAAAGGCTATCCTGCAATGCCAAGAGGAAGCAAGTGGGGGGGGGAACCCACATAAAAGGGCATAAAAAGGATGTTAGTCAGTAAAAAGAGAAAATGGAGAAAGATTGTAGAAGAGAAGGTTAAAGCACTGTATAAGAATGACAAAGTGAGATGCAGATGAGTTTTCAGGACGACGTAGGATGCAGAATAGAGTGTCTAGCCTCATAAAATAAGCCTGATAGACCAAGAAATGTGATGAAGATTGCAATACAGTTTTAGCATGAGAAATATTGTGACAGCACAGCGCAACATAAGAGCAAAACATATATACAAGTAGATCACCTTGATACAAACACTAATTTTGCATGAATAAATTAAGACATACATCTACGGGCCACTTGGATTTGAGGAAACAGGAAAGAGATCTAGTGTGCAAATTTAAAGAGCTTCTGACTGAAACAAGCAGCTAGAGAATGAAAAACTGATACATCTGAGCCAAATACTTGTCAAGCACGCACTCATACAAGATAAGACTGATCCTTGTTTTTATGACAGGTTTGAATTTGAAGATGGATATACACTACCAGCTATCTAGATGTAGGTATCAGTTACTGGAAGAAAGATAGCCAAGAAAATAGAAGAGAAAGAATAAGGAAGCAAGCAAAGCTTATAGACACCAAATACCTCTTTGGGCAAGGAATAATGTTCAAGAAGAAACTTACCAAACTGAAATATTGCCCACCAGAAGAGATGTTGACAGATGCAGTCACTAAGTTTAAGCGCTTCCCCAGATATCAACGCACAGCCTTCAAGAATTGTGGATTGCTGCAAGAGCAAGACCCATAAGAAGGAATGTTGGCGGTGTGGATCCAATGGCACTAATTCTCAAGAACCTTGCAACCTACTGAGTACAATGGAGCAATAGGTATAGAGAGTTAAGCATTAACTCTATGCTCCGTTTGTTTATGACTCTCTCTGCTCTTTGTTTAAGAGATTGATAATCTAAGGTCACCTCCTTTTGCCTTTCTTCCCAGATACACATAAATAAAGCACATGCTCTTTGACCCATTCATTCATTCAAGAAAATATGACTACCCAACTCACTCATGGTGATTCTGAGTGGCATATACTAGTAAAACCTCAAATTCAAAACCAATAAACCCTCATACTCCTGGAGACCACAATCAAATAAACCACTTGATAGACTCTGTACCACACTGGGGTCCCTAAGACTGCTCACAAAACCATGTATCCAGGGCTTTTCAAGAGTATCAAGATGGGGGTCAATCTCCTTGGGCGATTCTACAGTACAGGTGTCAAACTCGCGGTGTCATGTTGCCTCAACATTTTTCCCCTTTGCAGAGCTGGGGCCTATGCGTCATGTATCCGGCCCGTGGGCCGCCGGTTTGACACCCCTGTTCTACAGGGAAGGAGCCACCATAGACAAGGTCCTTCTACTACTACTGCAGATGGAATCTCTTAATAGTAGAAGAGTCACCTACCTTAGTAGAAGAGTCACCTACCTCTTTAGGTAGATTGTATTAAGTATGTGTTGGGCTTCGCCTGTCTTTGTACAGTACATGTAAAAAATATCATTTCTGTTACTATTATTTAACCTATTTCACTAATATTTATCTGATTCTTGGTTTTAGAAATACTTTCATGTGCACAAGAAACATGTAATGGTTTAATCTTCAACCATTTCTACTGTGTGGCTTCTTACATTTGCAGAATGAAATTATGCAGATAGCCTAAGGCTCTTTTGTAAAAGAATTCGACTTGTGCAACAAGTTGGACTTCTGATACTGTGGCCTCAGATTGTATGAATGTTAGTAGCCTAAATCGGGGAGGAAATGAGCTGAACAATTTTTATGAAGAGGTGTGAGTGTACAGAACTTATACATAATAAATTGTTACCTTTGTTTTGGTTATCTTTGTTTTGATAAAATAACACATTTAAATATTAAAGTTCGAAGATCCTAAAAATAATTACAGAATGTTGATAGAATGACAGTTACCAAGTGTCTGAATTTTGAGCACATGACCACTAGAAAAATGTCTGAAAAATGATCATGTTACTTTTTTCAGTGCCATTGTAATTTCAAATGGTCTCTAAATGAACAGTTGTAAGTTGAGGACTACCTGTAAAAAGTGTTCTAGTCCCAAAATATATTGCCTTACTAAGAAAATTACATTATCCTACATTCAAAGGCTTCCACTAAAATCTTTTGAGGCTGTGAATACACTATTTTAACATGCAAAGTTTTCAGTTCCAAGTTGTGGATTCTGGCTGTCTTGTTTTGAAGGCAACACTTTCTCTTGCAGCTGTTTCTTCAGTCTGAAATCCCTTAGCTGATTTCTTTTTCATCTAATCACACTCGGACTTTCTTACATATATTTCTCTATATTGCTTAGGTCCTTTTGCTGTTTTTTTGCAGGGAGAATATCTGAAAAGGCTGCTGCTCATAAAAATATGTGTAAAAAAACCTTTTCAACCTTCCTATCAGATTTTTCCCCCAACAATATTGTTAATTAAGATTAGGCAGCAGAGAAAGAGATAATAAAAGCCAATAGTTCTTAAACTGAGGTTAATTACCTCCAAGGGGTAATTTTAGTATATCTTGGGAGTAATTTGTAATTGCTTGCTTGTGAGTTGAGAATCCAATTTGGGACTGCTGCCGCCAGGACCCTTGTATAAAATAACAGAAAGCATGTGTATAGTTTGAATCCTAATATATCACACATGTAATATGCTTGCAAAACACTTAGGAAATACAGAATCATCATGCATGCTTTTAACTTTATGTACCATTTATTTAATTACAATACTCTGCTATTTGCAACTTTTCTGAAACCACTTGTTCCTAAATATGAAAGTTCAGTTGGTATTAATCATAGTGCATTATACATTTTTTCCAATGTAGTTTTCCCCTTAGATAAAATAGAATCTTTTAAAGAAAATACTGAGTTTTAAAGCCTCCCCCTTGGCTATGAATAAAACCCTCACCACATTGCAACTTTGCCATTAACATCATCTTCCAGAATTCCAAACTAGTCTGCAAGTTTTCTTCCTATATGAACAACAGCCTCTATATACTTATATTTAAAGTAATTTATATAAACCATTTTGAGATGCAGAATGTACTGCATATACACTAAATAAAATACAATATCAAAAAAGGATGACAAATATTAGGAAAGGAAAACAAATTTATGACGATTGAGGAGTCCTGGGGTCATGTGATCATTTTTTGTAACTTTCTGACAAGCAAAGTCAATGGGGAAGCTAGCTTCACTTAAGTATATTGCTAACAACTGCAGTGATTCACTTAACAACTATGTTAAGAAACAACTATGGCAAGAAAGGTTGTAAAATGGGGAGAACTCACTCAACAAATATCTCATTTAGCACAATCTTTTTTGTGGCGGTTATTAAGGAAATGTGATGGTTGTAAAATGAACACTGAAGTCATTAAGTGAATCCATTTTTTGCCATGGGGCCTTTTTTGCCAGAAAACAGTAAATGCCGGTTTCTGGTGGGAAAATCATCATAATGTATAGTCATATGACTGCACGATGCTGCAAATGGTGAAAATTTAGGTCAGTTGCAGAGCGTCCAAAATGTAGTTACGTAACCATGGTGGAGTTCTAGATGTCACAACTTCAAATCCAGGTCATAACTCCCTTTTTTTGGTGTGTGTTGTAACTTTGAACAATCGCTAAATGACTGGTCATGACGACTATGTGTACCAATGCAGTAGTTCTTGCAACACATTTTTAAAAGTATGTTAAACAATATAAAAATCATGTTTCAGAAGGTTGGATAATATGTATGTCATTAAACTTTGAAAACATGTTTAGAAAGGAAAGTGTATTTTTGGCAACTTTGTCACATTAAAAAAAACTATATTAGTTTATTAATTACATCTTCTTTTAAGAGCTACATTCTGGTAGTGAGTAAGGCTTGAGCCAAAGAGTGTAGGCCTTGATTTCTCTGTCATTTTTACTGTTTTGTTTCCTTCTACATTTCTTTACATTGCAAGGAATCCAGCCTTTTAGTTTTCACAGGCATCTTAACCGATCATTTGCAGAGAACACTTAAATTTAGGCTGAAGGACACACAAAATTAAGCTAATGATAAAAGATTGCCTGCTTCTGTTTTAGTAGAGGACTTAAGTACTCTACTGCAGATTTGAAAAGAACAGTTGCAAAATCTTGCAAAAATGCTTCCTGTCTCTGCTTTTCCCCTTCTGCTGACCTCTACAGTAGTTGGATTGCTTTAGACAAGAATTGTTACTTTAATGGAAAGTGTTGAAAAAAAGAGGGGAGAATGCAATCAAAATGAGGCATATTTCTAATCTACCATTTCTTTAAAAATTAAACTATCTTTTGTCTAAAATGAGTTACTCTTGCTGCAAGTAGTCCTTGACTTAAAATCACAATTGAGTCCAAAATTTCCATTGTTTGGTTTTGCTCCATTTTACAATCTTTCTTGCTGCAGATGTTTAGTTAGTAATATGGTTAAGTGGTTTCATTTTGATTGCTTGTCAGGTCACAAAAGGTGATCACATGACTTCAGGATATTGTAGCTGTCTTAAATACATGCCAGTTGCCAAGTGTCCAAATTTTGATCACATGATCATGGGAATGTTGCAATGGTTTTGTGAAAAAGGATCATAGTCACTTTTTTCAGTGCCGTTATAACTTTGAACAGACACTTAACCAAATGGTTGTAAGTCAGGGACTCCCATTATTTTTGAGTTGTAGCATATACTCATTGCCCTTTGACTCACAGAGCTGTTTGGAAATAATTTCTAGAGTTCAGGTGAAGACGAAGGGAGAATTTACCTGGATTTTCTAACTAATTTTTAAAAAATTGCAAAGAGGATTTTGTGTTTGGTATAGCAATTGCTACACTTCACTCTCAAATATTGTTCAACTATAAAACACTCTCAGATTCCTTTCCTTAAGAGAAGCAATAAAACTTAATGGGGGAGAGTGGTAAGACATTACTGTAGTAAATTAGTTTTTATTTTTTATAAACCACCTTATTGCTTCAGCTAGTCCTTCTAACTTAGCCGCTTCTGTGGATTTTGAGTGCATGGGCTGCTTTCTCACAACTCACTAGAGCAATGAAGAATAATCAGTTTCTTTAGGGAATACAGTAAATGCTAATGGTTGGTGATACCATTCAAAAGGTAGATCGTACATCTTACCATACAACCATTAATTACACTACAAGTAATAAGGGAGGGAGATGAGCCCAAAGGATGACAATAATATTTGGGTAAGTTCATCAATTAAGCTGAGATTGCCCTTTGCTGTATAGAAAAGGAACATTAAGGTGCATTATATGGAACTGATAACAAAACAAAATATCCCATACATTTAGAGAAAAAAATGTATCAACTCATGCTTAATAAAAAAAACTGCTGTTTCTATTTAATGGAATGCATTTTCTTTCTCTCCAGCATCCTTTTTCCCCCCATTAATATTTTGTATTTTGTGCCAATGATTTGGTTTGGGAGGCTTCCTTTTTATTTTTGCATTGAAAAACAAAACTAAGTCCTAAAAAACAAAACAAAAACATTTTCTGCAGTTCTTGTTTCCGTAAAGTTCCAACTTGATTGCTTTGTAAGAATGAAAGGAAGGAAATATTTTTTATGGTGCAGACAACTGATCTGGAAACATACAGATGCTTGTGGTTGCCTGTAACTAAATAATTATCAAGTAATTGGGATTTTCACTCAAAGTAAACCGGTTTTCACACTATTTTTCTTATATGTCCATGGACTAAGTATTATTTCAGTGGGCTTGGAATCTGTGTTGCCTCATTCATTTCACTTACTAGGATGTTGTAAGCAGTGGCTTTGATTCAACAAACGCTTGTTTTCAGATACTAATTCTAGTGTCTAAAAGATTTTCCAAGTTTATTTTACTCATACTGTGAAGTTCTTGTATACATTAATAATATGAAAATCTTTTAAACGTTCATATTTCTTGAATTATGGATTTTTCCTGCCTAAAAAAATAGTAATACTGTATTTGATTAGGCAGGCTTCAGGATCGACTTCTTTGACTTCTATCAGTTGCTTTTTTTAATGTGTTGACTTCTGAAGTTTGAATAACTCAGAACTTCTACATAACTATGTAATATCCTTCTGAAAGGATACTATAATAAGAACAAAAGGAAGACTTTATAAAGATGAACTTTTTTCTTAAGCTTTTAGGTATTTTCTGTACTCTCAGTTGATTTCCAAGTGGGCCATTCTATATCAGCTACTTCTAATTCACTCAAACTGATCTCAACTGTTTGCATGGTAGCTTAACCCCTTTTGGCATAGAGGTAGTCCTTGACCACAATTTTGGTCATTATGTCTTGCAATTATAACTCAAGGCACATGACCGATCTTGATTTCATAACTGTTATGATTATTTTAAAGTGAGTCACCAAGGTCATTAAGTGAACCATGTAGTTGTTAAACAAATACATTCTTCCAAATGAGAATTTTTTTGATAGAAATTTGCAATCGTGAACACTGAAACTGGTTGTAAATGCAAGCCAGTTGGCAAGCACCCAAAATGCAATCATGTGACTGTACAGTGGAGGACAGTTCTAACTTTGAGGATGGATCATAAGTAGCTTTTTTGAAGTCTGTTGCAATTTGAAATGGTTGTTAAATGATCAGTCATAAATTAAGGACCACTTGAGATCCCACACATCCCTAACCTCTTAGCCTCTCAGAATGCCTTGAAAACCTGGCTTTTCCCACAAGTGTTGGCAAAGAGTAAAGCTAGAACCCATTAATGTTTGTGGATATGTGGAATATATATTGATTTGGGGGATGCCAGGAATTTTTGTGAAGGTTTTCATTTTTGGTACTGTTTTTAATGTTATTTGTAAGTCACGTAAGATTATGTTGCTTAAAGTAGATGTGTCTACAAAAGTCTTTTAAATAAATGTTTTGTGATCAGTCCAAAAGATCTCTTGCTGAATCTATTCTAATTCCACTATTTGCAATAATAGCACAACTATGCAAGTATTTTCTTATGGAGAGAATTTGTGGTCACTAGGAATCAAAAATGACTTGATGGCACATAATCAAATCAGTCCAGGTATTAGCCAATGTATTGGAAACTGATTAGTGATTCATTGGTAATGAAAATGATCTAGTACCCTTGAGATTTGTGGAACTTACACTCCTTGTTTTCTAACAGATATGTCCAAATATTAGATTGCGGCTGTCAGGTTGCTTAGTGTTCCCAATCTGGTGCCCTTCAGATGGGTTGGCATAGCAATTCGGCCAGTTTGGCCTAATGCTTAAGGCACCAGGGTAGAAACTGGGAGTTCTAGTCCTGCCTTGGGCATGCAAACCAGCTGGGTAATTTTGAGCCAGTTATTATCTCAGCCCAACTCACCTCACAAGGTTGCTATGGGGGAAAATAAAAGGAGGAAGGAGCAGTATGCATGTTAAATGCTTCAAGTTATTTCTAAAATAATAAAGTTGGGATAAAAATCAAGCTCAACCGACCTCGCAGGGTTCTTGTTGTGGGGAAAAGAGGCAGAAGGTATATTGGATATGTTCGCTACCTTGAATTATTTGTAAAAATAATAAAGGCAGGATGTAAATAAACAAATATCCAGATTTTTCCATTCAAAATACTATAAATTGTGGTCTCAAGGCATCTGGAAGGTATCTGGCTCAGAAAAGATCATTTCAAAATGGTAAATTCAAATTCAGAGCTGCTTTGATCTCTTCTAACTCACAGAGTTTATTGGAATTGCATACTTTGAAAGCTCCAATGCTTAATTTGTTTGAAAGAGATTTCAGGAGAGGAAGCCATGTGCTTGGCACACATATTTGGTTTTTTTCCAAGCAGAGGAATGTGGGGAACGCAAATGCAAGATAGTACAAGACAGTACTTTCTCAAGAGTTTTTAGGACTGTTTTGTTTTTCCTAGCCAAAATTAGCACTGTTTTGTTCTGAAAATTCTTTTTGCTATAGCACCATATATCTTCGGTTTCTTCCTTTGCAGTGTTTGTTCTTTTCTTGCACTGGGCTACTGCAACAGCAATCTCTCCGCGACCTGAGCAGGATGCAAACAGATGTTTCGGGGTGGGGGAAGAGAGAAAATGCAAAGGATTTGAGGTGCAGGGCCAAAAAAAAGGGCCAACTGTATTAATAGAATAGATAGAATTCTTTATTGGCCAAGTGTGATTGGACACACAAGGAATTTGTCTTGGTGCAAATACTCTCAGCGTACATAAAAGAAAAGATACATTCGTTAACCACTTAGACGTGGCAAATATTAATAGCTTTCGTTTATACTTCTCATAAAAACACCGAAGTTGTTGCTCAAGAACCACCCATGAATCCCTGCAGAGCCGCTAGGAGGCCTTACTCTCGAACTTAACACTCGAAATTACGACCCTTCCACTCCTTGCACATTTTTTCCCTTCACGCCTCCCTCCGTTTGCATTTTCTTAGGTCGGCATGTCTAAAAGAAACAATATTCCAAAGAATACCAGTTTATAGAAAATGTGGCATTTCCGAGAAGGAGCTGGTTCCCTATAAACCAGGTGCAAAAAATCTGTGTTTCGTTTGAGATCGATAAACCGAGCTCTCCGTTACATCTGCCTTTGCAACTAAGTCACGCTCCGCGACAAGACGACCCTGCGCCCTCGCCTCCCTCGCTTTTGCGCGGGGGAGGGACGACTGGAGCTCCATCGCACGTGTTTTCTTGGGGGGAGGGGAAATGAAACTGCGCTCGCCAAACGTGCAAAATCCACACGTTTTTACGCGGCTAACCCGAAAGGAGTTTGTTGGCTTCCTGTTCTATCTCTCTCTCTCTCTCTCTCTCTCTTTGCACTCTCGCTCTCTGATTCCCCCTCCTCCACCCCCGCCCGCCCGAGTTTTCAACTTTCGATAGTTGCTCTGATTCGTTTCCTTGCCTCTGGCGCCTTCCGAGTGCGCAGGAGTTCCTGGCAAAGCGTATACGGGTGGCCCGAGAAGAAATCGGGAGTAAAAAGTATCTTTTCCAGCAGAGAGAAAGTCAGCGCTCTTCCTGGCAGGGCAGCGTTTCCAGTAACGTGATCAAGCTCTTCCCGCTGACCTTCTGGCTCGGTTGGAGAGGCGAATGCGTGCCCAGAGCCACCGGAGCCTCCTGCCAGCCAAAGGCTGGGCAGAGGCGCTCTCTCGCTGCTACACGCAAATTCCTTTCAGAGTTACTGGACGGCTATTAAAACAGAAGGGGGGGGGGGAAACAACACACACAAAAAAACTTTCTTCGCCTAATATGGTAACAGGAAATGGGCGTGACTTCGGCCTGCTGTAGGGTGGGGAAGCCTGAACAGCAGGCAGTTGTGCTGATGAAGTAGAAGAGCTGGTTTTACTTCTGTTGCAGAGCCGAAGTGCATTTCTCGCCCCCCCCTCCCTCCCTTCGGCAGGCGGCTGCTCCAGTTTCCTTACTTGAGAATTGTGCAACCTCTTGCTATCAGGAGGGAAGAGGAAGAGGAGGAGGAGGAGGAGGGTGAGGGGGGGAAGAGAGAGAGAGAGAAGAAAGATCCAGCTTCCTCTGCTGCTGCAGTTGTTTGCCGCCTTCGTCGCTACAGTTCTCCACCTCGCTCGCCCCCCCTTCTGTTCCCCAAGCTGTGATCTCAAATCTGTGACTCAGAGACTTGCAATCCTGACACCGCAAAGTGCGGTTGACGGAGAAGACGATTTAGCACCGGGTTTTTCCCCCCCCCCCCCTTGGAGCAGGTACACTGCAGGACTCTACGCAGGAAGCAAAGTGAGCGAGAGCGAGAGGAGATCCACTGCAAGCGGTACTCGCCGACGGCAGTTCTATACCCACCCACCCCCCCACACCTTTCCCCAAAACTTTCTGGTTTCTTTTCAAGTAGCCTTTTGAGCTCTCTTGGCGTTTGGTTGATTGCCTGGAATTTTGTTCTTCTTTTGGCCGGGGGAGGGGGCGGAGGAAGGGAAGGGGGGTTAGGACCTACGAAAGGACTGAAGGAAAGAGAGATGGGGAAACTCACCTTTTAGCCTGCTTCAGGAAAACACAGAGGTAAGTGGAGTTTTACGCCTCTCTTTAACACCCCCAGCCGCCTCCCCCCCCCAAGAAACCGCATCTCGCCTGGGGTCGGTGCCTTTGCAACCCTGACCCGATTTTGCAAAGGAGCAGTTGTTTGATGGGTGGTGGTGGGGAGGCGTCGAGAGCTCTGGCGAACTTTTTGGTTGGCTTTCCGGCGTCTCTTCAATTGCCTGCACGAAGTGCGTGGCGTGGCTCTCGTTTGTGCAGCCAGGCGTTTCGGCCGGGCGAGCAGGCAGGCAGTCGCGGAACGGAGGGCCCCCCCCCCCCCACTTCCGAACCGGGAAATGAGATAACGGGCCTGCGGAGTTCTACTTCGAAAGGCGCCTGGCAATGAGTCGCGGGGGAGAAAAGACCCTTCGAATCGCCTCAGCTTCCGATCGCCGCATACTTCCTGTTTGAAGGGCGTTCGCGATTCCAGGCGCTGCTACTTTGCGCGCCGCACGTTCATTTTAATCCTGTGGGGTTTTAAAAATCTGATTTAAGGGAAGGAACAGTTCAGATATGTTTGGTGTCTGTAGTAAACTGGGTATAATATTTTTTTTTTTATTCCTTCCCCCCCCCCTCGGGTTTTGTCGGGGTCTCCCCCGTTACCGATTGACAGTTTTTGCAGAGAATGACGCTTCTCCTCAGCCGTGGGACTTCTGCAGGTCTCGCTCCTACTTGTCGATCTGATTTGTGACGGGATAAATTAGAAGGCTCCTTTATGTGGATCCTTGTATGTCTGTCTCGGGATGGTAGATGCTTTCCACATTCGAGAAAGGGCTCGTAGAAGGAGCCCCCCGCTTTTAATGTTTTTTTAATGTCTTGAGTGCATAAACTACAGTACACGACTACTTAGGCTGGCGATAGATGTGAGGGAAGATCACATTGTTATCTGTCCACCCCACCCCTTTCTGTTTGCATAAATTTGTGCCCAGAAATGTGAAGGGGTGGGTGAAAAAGGAATGTGTGCAAAGCCCCTGGAGGGGTGTGTGTAAGAAGCTCAGGTGGTTTCTGGAACTCTGATCTCATCTTGCTTTAGACTAGAGGCTGAGGGGTTGCAGCAGTAATGTTGTAATCAAAGTCACAGTGACTTCCCAGGGCTTGTGGTTGGAGTTGTAACTGGTGACATCATCTAAGCTGTTCTAGTTCCTGTGGAAATCAATGAGAGCTTTGCTATTAAGTCGAAGAGGGTAATTGGCCCCTGCACTTGGAGGATGACATCCTCGAACTACACCTGCCTTTTAGCTTGGAGCTGGGCAACATCAATCTCTTTCCTGGTGACCTGAGAGTCAAGGTGAATTCATAGGCTATTATTGTACAGGCATTAACCGATTTGCCTAAAGAGGGATGTGTTGTGTCACAGGATGTTCCAAGTTTGTTCATGTGGGACTGTCACTCTCACAAGCACCTGAACTGACTGCAATTCTCTATATATGCACAGCTTGTGAGGGTACTTTTGTTTCTGCTTGTTACTAGTTTTACTTTAATCATTTTGGTAATAAGCCACAAGAGGCAGAGAGATACAAAAGCTTGGTCTAAGTTTTTTCTTTCTTTCTATTACTTTGTGGAATTGGAAAACATGGACGTAATAACTTTAATTCAGTTCAGTTTGGTTGTTGACCAAAAACTGGAATTTTTAAGCATGATGTCACACTTACATGGCTTTTTAAGGTTTCATGAAGCTATGCTATGAATGTGGTGGCGGAGAGGCTAGCTGGCTGGCTCACTACCTCCTGTCTTAGAAGTTAGGTTTTTAAGACATATTTATTCTGCTAAGTTGAATCAGTTGTCAACTGTCTAAGGGCCTGCCTATACTGCTTTAGCACCTATCAAAGTGTGTGACTCTATTTGATTTTATTATTTGTTTGTTTGTTAATTGCATGTACACTAAGTGCTTCTGTATCAGAAACAAATTCCTTGTGTGTTTAATTATATTTGACCAAATAAAGATTTAAATTCAATTTTTAATTTATAAAAAGTAAATGTTAGGTGGGGCTGGAAATTATCAAAGACAAACTGAGGGCCTCTTGCTAGTGCATTTATTTTTCAAGCATGTATCTGAATTCTGGAGGTCCAAAATGTTCCTGAAGAGCAAAATAAATAAATAAAATTGTAAAGTTGGAAACCAGCTATTCCCAATACGTCTGTTTCCAATTCATTCTCTTCAGATTTGTTAGATTTCAACACTGAGGGGCTATATAGCAAGCAAGATTTAAAGGATTCTAAAGCAGTACATTGAGAGACTGCTGTTGTAACAATTTTTAGGAAGTTTTCAAATTGGTTACAAAATGAATCCTAAATGACATTTTGCACAGTTCTTCTGAATGTAAACATGAAGGAAATACTAGTATTGTTTAAGAACTTTTGGTGAGGCCATTTCTGCAATCTACAGTAGCACTTTACAGAAATAAGGGTAGAATTGAGTTTTGAAGAACTAACTTTGTAAAGCCATATTTTTTTTAGGCACAATAGTACTGAAATACCATGGCTAATTCATCTGGTATATGGAATTATGAAAAAATAATACAAAGGTTTTATTTTAATTTTTCAGAGTATATCGGTTTTAATAGGGAACTAAACATTTTAAAAAACCTCGCAAAGGCAGCTACTGTTTTCCTTTGGAATAATCAGAAATGCAAGGTTCAGTAATCTATGCATGCAAATCTCTTCCTGGATAAGGTATTAGTTTAGCATGCCAAATAACAGTACGATAGTTGAAGTGTATACAAGCACAGACTTAGCAGTAGCTTGGAGAACTATGTCTTGTTTTGTACTAAGTAGCTTTATTCAAGGTGAGTCTTGACTTAAAATGTTATAAGAGTGCTGTTGGGTTAAGGCATGAAGAGAGCAATTAATGCTATTAGGTAAAAATAACAGATTTCAATTTTAATGAATCAGCTTCTAGCAAAGGAATTCATATCAGTGTACTCAAAGAATCTCAAATACAGAAATGTAATATTTAGATGTTTATGCTGTTGGCAGACTGGCTTTCAGGGAAAATTGTTGTTTCTTGATTGATGGCTTGTTGTGTCGAAGGGATAGAATGTGCAATGTTTGCCAGGTGATGATGTCTGGTTGTTGGCATCACACTAACTGGAATGCAGAAGGACAGATTTATACTACTGTGTAAGATAAAAAATTAATTTTGTGTTTAATTTCACAGCATGTTAGTACAGTTTAGAAAATCTTAATGTGAAAAGGATGAAAGATGTAACTAACTAGACAGAATTAGATGCATAACTTGTTTTTACCCTTATTGTTCATGTAAGTAATGTACATCCAGAGAGCTATATAATCTATTTCTAATGTTGCTATATTGTTTTGGTTTCATCCCTCCACTTTTATAAAAAAAAGTCATTTGCATTGTTTGAAATATGCATATATCCTGAGGTAACTACAGGTAGTTCTTGACTTAAACCACAGTTGAGCCTAAAATTCATGTTGTTAAGTGAGACATTTGTTAAGTGAGTTTTGCCCCATTTTATGACATTTTTTGCCAAAGTTGTTAAGTGAATTAGTGAAGTTGATAAGTTAGCAACCTGTTTATTAAGTGAATCTGGCTTCCCTATTTACTTCGTTTGTCAGAAGGTTGCAAAAGGGGAATCACATGGCCCTGGGATGCTGCAGAGGTCACAAGTATGAATCAGTTGCCAAGCACCTGAATTTTGATCATATGGTGATAACTGAGAAACGGTCATAAGTCACTTTTTTCAGTGCCGTTGTAACTTTGGTCACTAAATGAACTGTTGTAAGTTGAGGACTACCTGTAATGATCTTTTGCTTGTATGATGCAAACTTTGGCTATTCATGTACATGTAATTCTCACTTTATCGACTACAGTTGGAACCATTAATTCCATTTCTATGTGAGACGGTTAAGTGAAAAGTCAAGTGACTACACCCTAGTTATGAAGACAGTTTGTAAATTTTGACTGCAGTCATTAAGTGAATCACCTATGATTGTTATGCACAATGTCACATGACTGTGACTTGCAACTTCCCCATTCACTTACCTTGTCAGAAGCCAGGTGTGACTGTAACATCACAAATACACGTCAGTTTCCAAGTGCCCAAATTTTCCAAGTGCCTAAATTGCGATCACATGACTGCAGGGACACTGTGAGGGCAGCAAGTTCGAGAACCATCTTAACCAGCACTATTGTAGCCACAAATGGGTTGATGAATGAATGAATGGTAAGCGAGAACTACCTGTAATAATTTTCCTAATAATAGGTCTGTTGCTCTTTGCAGTAAATTTATATGTTGGCTTTAAAAATAACAACTTCAATAGGCATAATTTTTAAGAACAATTGGCTTAATTTGATTTGATTTACAGCAAATTATCCTATGCTGCCAATAATGTATTCAAATGGATGTAAGGAAACATTAACAGGAGTGTCAAATGGAAGCAAAAGTTCAAAAATTCAGAGCTAAATAGCTAAATAGAAATTCTGGAAACATATATGTTGAAAAAGTATATTACTGAGCATAAACAAAATTAGTCCATAAACTGACACCTATTTAGCATACCAGAGCAAAATAACAAAAGAAGAGTGTTGTGGTATCTTAAAGATTAATAGATTTATGGTCACTTCACTGTTTATTTACTGCAGTCAAATTGGTAATGGAAGAATTTCTTTATTAAGATATCAAAATATCTTTCCGTTTCTGTAGCAGAATAAAACAACATATTGACTCTGGATGCCAATAATATAATATGCCAATAATAATTGAGATGGGAACCTATTGTACTATATTGTCTTTGTCTCAGTTAACTATTCTTTTTTAAATGTCATAAATGTGGAGATTTACGTTCCCCTAAATCAGTTGCAATTAAGTGCTTGCATACAAATGAACTGATTAGCCTTAACTAAAAGACAGGAGCATTTCACTACCCCAGCTGGCAATTCTGGTTGTTGTAACTTAGTATATCTGAAAGTCAGCTGATGAGAAAAGAGTAGACTATAGAAATATATAAAAAGTTTTCTACAAAGACTGAACATATCTGGAGGTTTGATGATCAATGATGCAGTGTGTCGTATCTACTTTTTGCACTCTTTAAATCTTGATGCTATTTTATTCAATGTACAGTCTTTCAGAATTCAAAATAGGTCACAAAGTCTCAACTCAATTTCTGAAGCTCCAATATCATTGTGCCGTACCAAAATTTAAAAGCAAAATGCCAATTTTCATCAGTACAATGTTTGCTTAACTCCCATCATGTTGAAACCACACACTCCATGGTGTGACTGTTGGGCTCAGAGACATTTCAGTTCTGCACATTCCAGTGACACTTGTCATTAGCCTAACCCTAAGCTCTTTAGAGGGTGCAAAAATAAATTTATTGATATCTTTTTAAAAATCCTCTTAACATTTTGATGTTAGGAGAGGGATACCCTCACTGCTGCTAGTGCTGAATCAGCTTTGCCTTCAAATTCAAGTCTAATTTGCAGTGCACAAGCTTGAACTTGTCTTGTTTCTCACCTTTGGCCCAGATACTGATTTGCATGGCAGTGGAAAGTCCAAGAGGAACAGAGTACCTTTTAAGTGCAAATATTCCACTGCATTTTTGTACAGCCTGATTTCATCATGCAAAACCCCAACACACACTTTCAGGCCTCTCTGGCTTTTAGAGTTTGGCTTGTTATGCCAGTTTTTTATTTTTTGCAAGGAGCAGCAGCAAAAAAGGCTGTAGGAATACGAATCTGAGAACTTTTGGCTAGCTTCATGTTATTCCAACTGCAGTTCCTGCATGGCTGGCGTATAAACACAGCTTTCTGTTGCTAGCAACTCCCTTCTTGTCAACTGCAAAAGAGGAGCTGAAAATAGCCTAGTTAACAGCTCTGTTAATTGTTAGCAACTAACTTGCTTCCAAAAGAAAAGAATGTGTACATTTGTGTCAGAATGTGTAGGTTACTTCTTCTGGTCTTACTTGCCATATACTAGACAGCTCAAATTACAGACTTTATCCTAATGCTCAGTCAAACATTAGTATGTCTCATTTGTTGGAATTTCTGAGTTCAAGCAGTAGGCAGCTAGAGCAAATACATGCTATAAAGCTAATTCTGCCAAAATTTGCTGCAGTGCTTCCCTTTATTTACAATGCTCCTGACTGGGTGTCTGCAATGTATTACTCATATGTAACAGGAAGCCAGATTTATTACTACCAAGCAAATGTCCTGTTAGGTGCTACTCTGTTATTCCAGTTTAGCTCTGCTCCTTAGAACAACTGCACAAATCTAGAACTCTGCAGGGTTTGTTTGCTTGTGCATGCTAACCAGGACCCTGGTTTAGTTACTTTCCTGATAAGACAACATTAAAAGCCAGGATTTGTTCTTAGCCTCTGACTGGCTGTTCATCTCCTGGTTGTTAGACTTCCTGATTTTAGTTTGATGTTCCTGCAGATAAGTTAAGCAACTGAGCTGCATGTCTTAGAATGTCTGCTTCATAGCCTTAAGCTAGGTTAGTATTTTAAACCAAATACTTTATACAGACATCTCTTTGCAGCATAGTTCTGATTTTCCTTATTTACTTACATGCCTCATCAAAATGTTTTAAGTTATTGAGAACAATGTGTATTCATTCTTTTTTAAATTCATGATTGTCCTAACTCCCAAATGTCACTTATCAGTTGTTTGTGTTAAGCAATTTGAGAGTTCTGTTCACTTTTAAGACTGCTGTGGATTTTTCTTCTTGCAAGAATGCCTTTTACACACCTGCTGGTTTTTTTTTTTTCTTCTCAGCTATTGCTCTTAAGATTATCTTCAGCCTCCTTTACTCTTTGAATACTCAAAGCAGAACAGTGTCCACCTCAATGGATGAATACTTCCTTTAACAGACGGTAGCAGGGAGCTAAAGGCCATTTAAAAAATCCTAAGTGACAATTACTTTTGGATATGAATAAACAGTGATTATAAGAAGAGACTAGAGGAAAAGGAGACAATAGGTTTCACTGACCTATCATTTTACAAATACAGAGTCCTTTTGGGTATGTAGCTTTCCCCAACTTCCTGTCTTCCAACTCCCATAATTCTCCACCAGCATGGCAATTTGAGTCCCACATTTTGAGAAGAAATAAGGCTGAGAAAGGCTGGGATTTCCTCTTATGATGCTAAATTACATTTACTGTTATTTTGACCTCTAGTTCTTCCCTTACGTCTTTCTGGTATTGAATGCCAGTTGCCAGAACATTTTGAAGGATGGAAAAGGAAGACAGCGTTGACCAGAGTAACTGCAGATTGAGGTGCTTTCTCCCTTCTTTCAAAAATAGGCTTTAGGGTTGAACTGTCTTTTATAATAGTAAAATACTATTCTCCCATCTGTCCAGAAATGGATATTGTAATGATAGGTCACTTTCCTCCCAAGGTTTTTTTCTCTTTTTTAGACTAAATTACACTCTTGTCATTTTGTGGTATTCTTCTAACCCAAGTACTAATGAGAATCCAACTCTGCTTAGCTTTCTATGATTGGCTAAGATCTATTGGGTGTGTCCTATGCTGTGTTAAATCTGCACTAGTTCTTCATCCAGATGCTTAATAAAATCTTTAAAGTAAGGAGTAACTTGGATTGTGTTAGTCACTAAGTATTTAACTTTAGTTTCAAGTTATCTGTGTTTATATTACTGTTAAGTTTTGGCATCCCTCGACAAGAGCAGGAAAATCAGCTAGCTTATCCATAATGAAGTCTGTTTCTTCTAAACCAAACTCAACAAAGGCTCGCAGGCATTGTAGATACGCATTGACCATGCCAGTCTTCTCAACAAGCATCTTATATATAAACGTTTTGGACTTAAAGTCTGCTACTTGCCAGTATTATAAGGAATTATGAAACTTGTACAACACATCCGAAGGAGGTAGCTCCAAGAAGGGTTGACTTCATTATATTAGTGCAATCTTTTTTTAAAATCTAAATTTAAACTAATGGCATTTCGGTTGTTTGTGATATTTCTCAGTTGTCCTTGAATCAAGAGGATTCTAGTTCAGTGCACAACAGATATAAAAAGAACCTATTCACACTATACATCTGTTCTTTTTCAAAACTATAAGCTGAGAACTCTCAAAGAGAACATTTCTGAGCCAGGGTACCGCTCAAGAAAAGACCCAGTCCTTCAGGCAATATGCTCAAGGGTCAACTTTTTTATGGCGTTGTAATAACAAAATTCAATTTCTACTGAAGCCACCTTGAGTGACGAAGATGGATCAAGAAATAAGCACAATAAACCTCTGTCCTTTCAAACGAGACTGCATGAATTAGATAAATACCTTTCTGAGCCCCCAAATCACAAGGTCTTTTTCCAGTCAGGATTTAGTTTTTTGGCCACCATCTGTTCTTGTACTGAATCTGAAACCTGGCATTGCTTTAGCAAACTCTACCAAGAGAGGACACTGCTTGAGATCAACTTAATTGTAATAGAATTGACAAGGCTCACTCATTTTTCCTCCCCTCTTCTTTTTCATGGGCTGGGCATGATGTTCTCTCCCCCCCCCCCCAATTGTTTCTTTTGTGGTAAAGTGAAGCAACAAAGGCTGGAGGGTGGAGATACCTCCACGTACAGAGAGGTTTCATTTCCTTAATCAAACCTCCAGGGTATAGGAATGCTGCCGTCACTCCACTTCAGGCAGCAGTAGGTGGTGAGTGGGAGAAGAAAGGCTGGTTGCCATCTGCAAGGATTTTAATCACGCTTAGCATTCACGTAGCTTGAATTGGTTGAATTTCATTAATTGGATTGATAGGAATCGGCACGTGGAAGCATACTTTCAAACCACAGGAGATGTGGGGACTTCTGGCTAATTTTGACCCATATATCCAAGCACACGCTTTCCTGTCACTTATTTCCCTCATTTGGAGCAGTATCTGTGTCAGTTTTTCATGGCTCCATATGACAAGAAAAACACGTTTTGCTAAGGCTATTTTGTCAATGTCATGGATCAGATCTTGATTTCTCATAGCATAGCAGATTTCTTCTCTGCTAGAAACTCTGCTTAATTATGTTTGGGGCACTAATGAAATTGATTTTTTATTTTATTTTATTGATTTGTAGCCCATACTATTTCCCTGAAAGAGAATATAAGGCAGCAAACAAGAAAGCATGAAAAAAGAGCACTAAAAATTGTAGGCACCTAATATTTAACAATGAAAGTTACATTGCATTCAAAGTGTGCTTTTAACCTAATCTCTGGTTTATAGCCCTTGAATATAGTAGCTTCAATTCATTAATAAATTCATATAACAATGTTGCAGTATGCTTCCTTTCTTCAACATGCATAAACATTAGTTGCTGAATCTTACAGGATATGGCTAAAACAAAGTAAAAATTTAGCCTTTGTGTTACTAGTTTTTAAACTGATAACGAAAATGAAAATGGATTTAGGGACTATTTTGCCTTGTTGTGTAATGGAGAATGGTTCATTTTTAAAAAATGTAGTAATGTAAAAAATTGCTGACTCTCAGTTGCAATGGAACATAATGAGGTTATGCTATTGTATTTGTGTCTTGTTTATGGATGTTCTTTCTAAAAGAACCTGGTTGGTTATGGTGGCAGCAGAATCCTAATTAAATGGGTCCTATGGTATAATCCAACAGAGTCCTCAATTACAGATTCTCTCTGGCAGCAATTCTCAAATTTTCGGCAATTCTCACCATTAAATATTTGGAAAATGCAAGGACTGCCCAATAAACAACTATCCCCTTTATTTTCAGCTTTAAACCATGCAAATGCATGTTTTTTGATTAATAATATAATTATTGTGGGAAAAGTAATGGAAATTAGCTGCATTTGTGTGTCTTTTCCCAGTCTCTCCAGTTTTAAAAGCTTTTTATTTCTCAGTGTTGTATCCCCAAATTTAATGCAGAATTAAATATTAGTATTAATTTATATACCCCATATCATAATTGCCATCTAATAGTAACATCTGTTAGCACAAACTTGCTGGGCGGGAATGTTCTTCAGTAGAACTTTCCTGAGTAATAAGTCTTTTCTATCAGGGAAGGAGATCTTCACAGAGAAAGAACACTTGATTATATGATGACGTCATGGAAGAGCTGTGAAACATCAGAGGAGTGACAGGTACTGAATTTGGGGAGTCAGGAACTTGAGTGGTGAGCCAGCTGACTGGAGGGGACCATCTGGAAGATCTGTGTGGATCATTAATGTCCAAGGTACAGTTATTTAGGAATTTCTGCTGATATGGGACAAATGTATATAGTACAGTTTCTCAGTATATGATAGAAAGGAGAAAGCATATGAGCCTGGGTATTCCTTAGCATGTTTTTTAAAAAAATTGTATTAACAGGGGTAATGCTTCAAGCAAAAGTCTTAATTCATGGAATTATTTGATCTAGCAAATAGCAGAGATTGAATCTTGGATCTTTTATATGTGGACTATGTTTTTACTACTGGCTTCTTCCAAATCAATCTACTATATGATCTTTTTATACCACTTGACCATGATAGTCCATACATATATTAATATTCTAATCTAACCCATGCTAAGTTTGCAGTTAAGAAGAAGACTAAGCGACTTCAACTAGAATGAGTTTTAGTTCCATACAAATTATCTGGAATTTGATATGATGATAGTAGAACCAAGTGAAATATTATAATCTTGCCAGTAAGTCATAAAAGTGCTTCACATAGGGATATTGTTTTATCAATCTGCTTTAACCCTGCAGTCTTTATATAAACCTTTTGGAGCTTATTGTTTACGTGTGAATGTTTCAGTGCCTGGGGTGTGACTCTTACTTGGCACAAGTGATCACTTAAGTGGTAATTAACATGGTTCTTTTAATATCTAACCTATTAGTTTCTTTGCTAAGGTGGAGGAGGAAATCAAATGGTACAAAAAAAGCATTTATCCCAATCCTTGAAGAGAATGACTAGATTGACATGTTCTGCCTTGCCCTAAATTGGTTTGATTTTTGTTATTTAGCCAAATTATTATTTAGCTAAATCATTTAGCTAAATTATTATGCCATAGAAAAACATGGAATAGTAGGATGTGTGAATTAGGATAATATTTTATTTATGTTAGACATGTTAAAACATCATCAGGTAGGTTTTATTACTTATTTTATGTTTCTGTACAGGTAGTCCTTGATTTATCACAACAACTGAGTCCAACATTTCTGTTCCTAAACAAGAGAGTTGTTAAAGTGAGTTTTGCCCCATCTTACGACCTTTTTTGCCACAGTTGTTACGTGAATCACTGCATTTGTTAAGTTAGTTCCATGGTTGTTAAGTGACTCTGGCTTCCCCATTCGCTTTGCTTGTCAGGAGGTCGCAAAAGGTGATCATATGACCCTGGGACACTACAACCGTCATAAATAGGAACCCAGTTGCCAAACATCCGAATTTTATTCACGTGACCATGGGTGCAAGGGTCGTAAGTGTGAAAAACGGTTATAAGTCACTTTTTCCAGTGCTGTTGTAACTTCAAACGGTCACTAAATAAATGGTTATAAGTCAAGGATTACCTGTATATACAGTACAGCTTTTGAAGGAAGAGATCCTGGTTTTTAAAGGGCTTGTACAGAAATCAACTTCTTTGCCTGCTTATTTAGGATTTCACTGAAATCTCATGGCATGGGGTAGGGGCTGTCTGAGGGACTGCTTTTTCTTGATTACTTTGCTTTTTCCGCTTTCCCCCATCAGCTCTGGCAGAGAAGACCTGCTGCGGGTCCCATCTGCCACGCAATTACATCTGGCAGTCCCAGGAGGGATGGTCTTCTCAGCCACAATGATGGCCTCGTAAAATCTCCCTCCCCCAGTATGATTAACTCTATCCCTTTCCATATTCTGTAGTCCCTCAAGACATGGCTCTGGTATCAGGCCTGAGGGGGTCCCAGGAATGGGGAGATTGTACAGTGGCTGTCTTACTGTGGTTAATACCATCCTTTCCTGTTTTGTGTGCATTTATTGTTTTCAATTAAGTGCTGCGGTCATACTTGGAGTTACTCCTGAGTAAACATATATAGGATTGCATTGTAAGGGTATATATAAGCCTGCTTATGCCTATCAACATAATTAGGAATAACTGGAATAGCAGTTGAAACGGAGAAGGAAGATTGCGGGAGGCTCTTTGACAGATGGGCAGCAAATGAAGCATAATGTTGTTAGAGGTAGGGTCCTGAACCTCATGATTGAAATAGAAGATCTGTGGAGATTAAATAGAATATAATAATTAAGAGCAGGGTTTATTTTTCAGGATTGTTTTTCAAAACTGAGGGAACAACTTCTAGAACTCTAGGAGAGTTAATGTGAAGGGATGCTGTTTAAATTGTGTAATTTTGGCAAATATTTTAACTCCAAACATGACCTACTTCTTGTTTATATGCCAAAATTTTATACCATGGTAGTTTACACATCAAGCTAAAGGATCTGCAATCAAAACAATGTTGAATAAAATCAATATCTAGCAGCAGAAGGGAAGCATATCCAATAATATTGCAACACAGCAGAGAAAGTAAACAGGATCTCTGGAGATCTTTGCTAAATAAGAACAAACAAAAAATGAAAGTTCTTGGGGCACTATTTTGGGATACATCACTGTAACTGTTCATTTTACATGATAGGAACATTCTGGAACAATTCTTCCTTCAGAGGTCATGATTACCCCAACCCTTGTATAATAAATAAGGCCGTGAAGACCTGGTTGGTTGTGGGCCTGATGCCCTGACTATGTTAAGGGCCACATTTCTTGACTGTATTAAGATCTATGGCAATAGTTTACTTGGTGACCATATGTATTTGTTCTGTATTGTTTTATATTTTTATGATGTACACAACCTAGAGTCATTTGTTGAAATGGTTGTCTAAAGAAATCAGGCAAATAAAAACAAATTTAAATATTCACAATGAATTCTGCAGATCCATGGGGGGGGGGGAGTCTATATTTAGGCATCGCTTTTTATTAGAACCAATCAAACTATAAACACAAATACATTTTGAAGCATTCATGCTTAAAGATTTTTCCATAGCTAAGTGGTAGAAAATGCAGGGAACAGTGGAGAAACAATTAAAAAAAGACAAGCATATGTTGTGGCAATGTTATCTGCAACCTAGACTTGATCTCAATGAAAAATGATGAGTAAACATATTAGTTACTTGTATTTGTTGGGCATATCAAGGTGCACCTTATGTTCTGGAACAACAAAATAATGACAGTTCAATCTTAAGGCATAAATATCCATTGTAAATTGAAACTTTTCTTCTCTTAGCAAAAATAGTTGATTTGCAAATTAAGCAGTGAATAGAAGCAGGGTAATGTGGCAATTGGTTAAGTTTAATTAGTGTACTCAGCAAAAATGAAAACAGAGAGAATCTGAATTTTGATATGTTGCCCAATGGAACCCTTAAAACGTAAGTTTCTCTTCAGGTAGTAAAAAAATTCTTGTAATAGACTGTATAGTATTCTGAATGGTGAAATTTAAAAGTTGCTCCTTCAGATATGCTGGAATACGATATGTACCCAAAGCAATTGTGCTAAAATAAAAATGCCACATTTTCTCAGTTTGAGTCATAATCGTATTAACTCACTATTATGTACAAACTTTCTCATGATTCCCATTGAACTGAATGGAAATTGCTTTGGAATATATAACATCTGTGCTATCTTAGAAAAACCTAGTAAGACATATCAATATTTTCCTCATAAGGGAGATTCAGACTGAGAATTGGCTTGGCAAATTACATGGCTGACAAAAGACTCAAGTGAGAATGTAAAACTCATTCTCCTGTGTAATGTTTAATTATGCCTTTTCTTCCCAAAGAACGGCATACTGGTTTCCCCTTGTGGTATACAAAACATTTCAAATTTGAACCCCAACATTTCAAGTTCAAAACAGTTGTTTTTAATGGGAAGCATTTTTTTCCATTTGGCATAGTTTTGATCACTTCAGAAGTATTATGTGTTCAGAACAAAATATTTTTATAAGTTTAAACACTTTTCAATTGCTTAGAACCACCCATTTCAAGTGCAAAACATGTGTTTCATACCTGCGGAAAAACAGGTACTCCTAATTTGAAATGTTCTTCATATTTCAATCCCTCCCAAAACTTTTGTCAGGACAACAGGCTATGAAGTTTGGGTGAGAAATAATGCCTGTCCAGATCATCTAATAGGTTCATTCCTATCAAATCTGCTATTTCCATGTATT
The DNA here is from genome assembly GCF_049901735.1 of Notechis scutatus. Lineage (NCBI taxonomy): Eukaryota > Metazoa > Chordata > Lepidosauria > Squamata > Elapidae > Notechis > Notechis scutatus. Next base: position 274,947,161 of record NC_142009.1, on the reverse strand, counting down.
ACATTTCCATTGAGTTCACTTCTCAACTGTGCTTTGTTAAAATCATGGTTTATAGATAGTCCTTGACTTACAACCAACCAGTCAGTGACTGTTGGAAGTTACAGCGGACCTCCCCTGAGCCACTTGTGACCTGTTTTTTGATATTATGATAGCTACACACACACATACGTGTTCACATTTTGGGAGCTTAGTAGCTAACTTCTCTATAGAGTTGCTGCAAAGTCCCATAGTCATGTGACAACCATTTGCAGCAGTTTTGGCCGGTTTCCAGTTTCTGACAAAAACAACCACCACCACCACACCCATTGGGGAAAATGGATTCCTTTAACAACTGTAGTGTCTCCTTAACAGTAGTCATGGCCACTTAACCGCCATTGTAAAAACTGACTTTTTTTATTCAAAAACATAATTTTGAATCTGGTCATAGGATGCCTTCTCTTATGACCACAACTTACCACTGTAATTCCGCAGTCCATCATGGTCATGAGTTGAGAGCCACCTGTACTATCTTGCCTTTGCATCTCCACAGATTGTTTAGAGCAGTAGTTCTCAACTTTTTCTTCATCATGCTTTAAATACCTTTTGGTGGTGCCCAGGAACCACCAAGACTTAACTCAAAATTTAAATCATAACATTTCTTCAACTTTCGCGGACCCACTGTAACGACATTGTGCCCCCTCCCAGGGTTCCACTGACCACAGGTTGAGTCCACTGGAGGCATGAAAACAAATCAGAAATAATCCAAGAATATTGTCCTCCTTACCCATCAAGTGACTAGCCTGAAGTTGAAAGCATTGAGCCAATAGCAAGCTTTGGTTTCACATTCAAATTGAGCCTTATAGCTCTAAAGCAAAGCAGGGTTTATGCATTGATCCTGTTTATTCAGTTGGGCTCAGCTGAAGTAAAGCAAGTTATAGCTCAGTGATGTTTATTCACCTTTATAATAAGCAACCGTTTCTTTTTTATTGTATACTCTTAAAAAGTTTTTTGCAGCAGGATTTTATTGTTATGACTTGCCTGCTAGGATCTCTTCTTCCTTGGCACAGCCTTGCAGATATAACGTAATCCCAGGCCCCAAGGAGAAAAAAATATTTTCCCTAACAAAGTATTACATATTTCTTCCATATGCAATGATTTTATTAGCCTAAAGGAGAGCCAAACCTAGGTTGTTTTCTTTGTGTCATAGTTATGTATTATAGTATATAGCAGGGGTTGCCAACCTTTTGGACCTCAGGGACCACCAAACTCATAATTTTAAATCCCAGGGACCACTAACCGGTTCTGCAGGCATGGCCTAATTTGTGGGTGTGGCTTGGTGGTTATGTGACTGGCTGGGCATGGCTTGTATGTAAATATTATAAATATTTATATAAATATTGATTTTTTTTATAAAAAAGAGCAGGCAAAGCAGGCAAACAGATTGAGTTGCTCACAGAATTCCAGATTCATTCAGAGATCTATCTATCTGCCATTGGCTAGCTCAGTCTGTCACATAAAATTTGCTTGCAAGCAAACTCATAAAATTAACTCAACACACCGTGTATGTAAATATTGAATTTTTTATATAAAAAAGAGCAACTTTTACCCAAAATTAGGCAAAGCAGGCAAGCAGATTGAGTTGTTCACAGAATCATTCAGTGATCTATCTATCTGCCATCGGCTAGCTCAGTCTGTCACATTGCTTGCCGTGAATCTGCGCTGAATAATAGAACATTCAGTCCTAAGAGAGGTTCGGCTGTGCTTAAAAGCAGAGCCAAAGATCTAAAGACTAGCTAGAAAGCAAGAAATCCAACCATTTCCTGCTTCCTAGCTAATCTAAATCTCCTGGCACAGCAGAACAGCTGATTGCCGGAAAAAGGAAAAATAGCAATTTAGCAGGCAAGTTTGTCGGGTAAGAAGTAAGTGGGCGGGGAGGGTTCCCGTGGGCCATGTGGGCGGCGCAGCCTTGTGTTTCTGCGCAGCCTGGAATAATTGCTTTGTGGGGGTGCTCTGGGGGTGAGATTTCTCTGCAGCCCACCAAAATTTTCTCATGGCCCACCAGTGGGCTGTAGCCCACCGGTTGGCAACCGCTGGTATATAGTAAATTTGTATTGAAAAAAAAATTCACTTACGTATTTTTATTTTAAACATTAGGTTTTCATGCAATTTAATGCAATTGTTCTGAATTGACCAATTGTGTATGATTTGGAGAAAAGCTTCAGGAATTACACTAGCTTATAAATTAAAGAAAGCCATATGCAATGTTTTGAGAAGAAATATTTTATATCCATGCCTTAGATTACTATAAAAATCACTTTATGGGGTTTTTTTGTGTGTGTGCTTGGAAAAGAATTTATAAATTGGAAAGTGCTAGTTATAGAAGAAAAATTGAAGGGGAGCGGAATCCAGTGTTTAAAGTATATTTATTACTATCTGTAACTTATTTGATCATTTACATTTGCCCATAAATACATGTATGTTAGTATTTAAGATTGTATGCATGAAAAAATCATTTCTTTTGGGGGAAATGTGCTGTCAGCTGTTATTCTGGCTTGTGTATAATTAATTCCTGAATGTAACAACACACAGAATTGAGCTGTCAGGCCTATTTTCTCAGCGCATGGTGCAAACAAAATGACTCTGCATGATATCAACATTTCTTTGGGGAAAGGTAAGTTTTGCAGGCCCTGACGATATTTGTACAATTTTTTTAAAACTGTGAGATTGGTTGTCCTGAAAGTCAATTACTGCCTCAAAGTCACACCATGAGCCTCTGTGCTGAAGGGTGGACTTGAACCTAGGCCAGTGGTGGCTCATCTTTTTGGGCTCCTGTGATGATAATTGCGCTCACGCTCGCATGCCAGCACCCAGAAGGCAATGCGCACGGTTCCCCCCGCCCCCTGCGCATGAGTGTGTGACCCTGTGTGCCGCGCAACTCTGTGCATGCATGAGCGATCCCCCACTGCGCATCTCTGAGATTCACATGCGTGCCAAATACCAGACAATCAGCTGTTGGGTGGGCGGCACTCATGCATGCGCAGTAGACCTGCTCTGGGCGAGGGCTCATATGCCAGTAGTAATGACTGTGTGCCACTTCCGGCATGCATAGGTTTGCCATCACGGACCTAGGCTAACACTTTCATCACCTCAGCAACTAAAACCAATAATGAAGGACAGTGGCTGGAGTAATGATTTCAAGAGAAGTTCCAACTTCGGGGAAAATATCCCACAAAATCCAGGAGCAGAAACTAGGAAGCACTGATTCCCTGGGGTGTTTGATTAACTGTTATAGAGGTGTTCTGACAAGAGGAAGGCCTGTCTTGGCTTCTAAAGGCTGCATTAATCCTTCAGGAACTCCGGGGACGGTTGTTTGTTTTAATTGCAAATGTGCTGGTTTGGGCAAAGCTGTCAGCCTTAGAAACCACATTCTGTAATTGTAAGAAGAAAAGAAAACGAAAGTGATCCATGTGGGTTAGAAAGGGTTAGCAGCATTGAAGAAGTTTCTGCTGCTTGGTAAAGAAATCAAACCAAAGCGGAGAGGGGAGATTTCCTGATTCATCTCCACAAGTGACTTGAGGGCAGAATTAACATGCTGTACTGGGGTGAGGAGGGGGAGGAGAATTGGTTTAAGGGAAAGACTTGGTTCGTACAATTCTACAATTTGTACCTTCTATGGTTACTGCTTGGGGGCATTGCTTTGCTATTATCTGACACAACATACCTTAGTTTTTTCCCCTCTTGAGAAAAAGTTGTAGCCTCATATACAGTCAGGACTTACTGTGGGGCTTGGTGCAACTTGTAAATAAGCAACACACAAAGGGAATGTTTTTACTTTTGCCTGATTGAGGTCCTTTCACAGCCTAGAGCAGGGGTGTCCAACCTTGGCAACTTTAAGACTTGTGGACTTCAACTCCCAGAATTTGCTGGCTGAGGAATTCTGGGAGTTGAAGTCCACAAGTCTTAAAGTTGCCAAGGTTGGACACCCCTGGCCTAGAGTGTCTGCCGTGTGACATTTTCTCCAACTAGTAGACCAAATGCAAGTACAGCATCAGTTGCATTTGAAGCAGACCTTTTCCATGACAGAGGGTGTGTGTTTTTGTGCGTGGGTATGTGTGTGCACATACATGTGTGTCAGAGATATTTTTGAACTCACAAGCAGAGAGCTTTTCGGCCTTGCTGAAGGAACGCCCTAGCTTGCAAATGCTGGGCTGCAGGACTCCACTGCTTGCAGCCAGTGTGGAGGAGGAAAGGTTCACTAAGAGTACTCCGAGGAGGAGGTGAGTCAACGACATGGTAAGCCTGTGGTCCACGTGCAAAGAAGTAAGAGATGGCCTGGCCCTGGGAAGTAGACGTTGCAGAAGGTTTCCTGTGCTGGCTTCGTTCTCCCTTTGCTTCAGCTGTATGCGTTTGGCTGCCAAAAAATTGAGAAGAGCTGCTAAGAGCAGTTGAAGGAGAAGTAAATTTTTATTCTTAAGAGCTGGTGTGAAAGCGAAATGACTACAGTGGTCCGCGGCCCACTACCTGTTTGAAACCAGGCTGCAGGAGAGAGATGGGCAAGCATGCGCGCGTGAAGTTCCACTTGCGTGAGTGGAGGGCACTTGCACTGCCATACGAAACTCCGCTTGCACAAGTGGAGAGTGCTTGTGCTCACCTGCGAAGTGAAGCTTTACTCCTGCAAAAGACTCGCACAAATGGAGCGGTGTGCGCACGCATGCGTCTACCACTCACACACACACACACACCCCGCCGCGCTGGGCCTGGCCCCCAAGCTGGAAAGGTTGGGAGCCACTGATATAGGTAAATCCATCAGATGCCTGTTTGAATGCGAAATCTACTATGCAGGCCCAACATTCTGTATAGACAATGGTATATACTTGAATATCATACATTGTATAAGTAGTCCTCGAATTATGACCACAATTGAGTCCACAATTTATGTCGTGAAATGAGATGTTTTGCTTGTCAGAAGGTCACAAAAGGGGAATCACATGAACCCGGGGACACAGCAACTTTCATAACTATGAGTCAGTTGCCAGACATCTGAATTTTGATTACATGACCGTGGGGATGCTGCAACAGTTGTAAGTGTGAAAAATCAGTTTTTTTCAGTGCCATTCTAACTTCTGAACGATCACTAAACAAATTGCTGTATGTCAAGGCCTGCCTGTAGTTGCATTCTTTTAGTTGTGTTCTCTAATAACATTTTCTTCATCTCTAATTTTTCCAGATGTATTAGACCATTTATTTTAGAAGCATTGAGTTACACATGTTTACCTATGCTGGAGGTAAATTGAGTCAGCACTGCGGTCCAAGATGACCCCAAAGATTATGTTAAAGTACGGCTTTTCAAATTCCTTCTGTTTCTCTTCACACAATTCATCCATTCTTTCTTTTGTTGTGGTTATTTGCCTTTGTAAAGGGAAAGCTTGTAGACAGCCTTGTTATTGTATTACAATCAGTTTCCTTGTGTGGTCTTGTGCACAGTTGAAAAGAGGCCAGATCCAAGTTGTGTTATCAAGTCATTCTTATTAGGGTTGGTATTATGTTTAATTAACCTTAATACATATGTGCAACCTTTAGCTAAGTGTTAGTGATTATCTGGGAGTGGCAACAATTTAGAAGGAGGAAAGAACCCATTGGCACTCTTTACATTATGAAGCTGGGAATAATTAAATGGACTTCCCCTTATGCCTTCAGCTCAATAGTTGAGTTGGAGATCAACTTATCCAGTGTTGATCTTTCCTGCTGTTTATACACCTCTATGAAGGTGCCTGGACCAGGGCTTCATTGATAGTTGTATTGCTCTTGCTTTTTTTTGCTGACATTGATGGTAATCTCTAAACTTGAAAAGTATTATGCATCTGAGAAAATGGAAACTCTTTACACTGGAAAGAGACTAGAGAATACGTATAGCTAGAAACCTCTATTGCAGGAGTGTCACACCCGTTCGCATCGCGGGGCCGTATCCTGAAGTATCCTGAAATGAAATGAATCTGGGAATTGCATGAGGCTTGTGGTGGTTTCTCTGCCTTGGATTAGTGCGTTGGGTTTAGCATTTTATATATATAAAACAGGCCACGGTTGAATTCTGTTCAAGTGCTCTAAACTTTAAGAAGCCATGATTTAAAACAGCTTATGCCTTAAGGAAATCCACTTTTAACCTTAGGCGGTCCTCATTTAGCAACTGCCTTGTTACAATGCTTGTTTGCAGTTAGACAGCAGTGTTGAAAAAGTAATGCTTCCACTAGTCCTGGCATATTTGGCACCTGCAGGTTTGTAAAGCAAAGGAAATCAGAAGCAAAATTTTAAAAGACAGTCACGATTTTACTTAGTGACATCTACACTTAATGACCAAGCTGAGTTGCTAAACCAGGAGTGCCTGTATTTTGGTCTGCTTCAAATAGAGAGATCCAGAAAATGTAAGGCTTTTGGGTGTACAGGTAGTTCTTCTCTTAACGACCACAATTGAGCCTAAAAGATACGTTGCTAAGTGAGACATTTGGTAAGGGAGTTTTGCCCTCCATTTTACGACTTTTCTTGCCACCGTTGTTAAGTGAATCACTGCAGTTAGTAATCTGGTTGTTAAATGAATCTAGCTTCCCCGCTGACTTTGCTTGTCAGAAAGTTTGCAAAAGGGGAATCACATGATCCTCAGACACTGCAACTGTCATAAATGTGAGTCAGTTGCCAAGCATCTGAATTTTGATCACGTGACCACAGCGATGCAGCAGCAGCAGACGTAGGTGTGAAAAATGGTCATAAGTCACTTTTTTCAGTGCCGTTGTAATTTTGAATGGTCACTAAACGAACTGTTGTTAGTTGAGGACTACCTGTATCTTGCTCTTAAAACAATTGCCTAAGTTAAGAAAGCAGAATATCTCATAAATATGATAAAGATAAGACAATATAATATGTTACAATGGATTATAATGAAATGAATGATATTATGAATTGAGATATTTAAAAAAAACACAGAAATTTGCTCGAAAAGGATGATGTAGTTTATAAGTACCCTGTTTCTCCAACAATACAGCCTCCCCCAATAGGAAGTCCCAGCATGTTTTATAGGCATGAAATGAAATTAAGCCCCTCCCCCCAAATTAAGGCCTATATTAAAACATGCGAAATGGTGGGGGGGGGGCTTGCCGTTAGGAAGTACTTTTGTTGCACACCCGGATATGGTGCTGCCTGCGTTGACCCCGATACGAAGTGCCACACCAACGTCGAGGTCAACATCCAAGCCGTCGCTGCCCACCCGAAAATGCAAGGGGGGGGAATTAAGTCACCCCCGAAAAGACGGCCTAGCCATTTTTTCGGGGCTCAAAAAAAAAAAGACCTGGCCTTATTATATGAGAAACACGGTAAAATCCAATAAGTAGTTTATAATAATATAATACAATATGCATAGTTATGTAATATAAACTTTAATAATGTATTTAGAAGGGAAGGATTTTGATATTGTGCACAAGAAGGTTTGTATCGACTGACACACTGTACAATGGAAAGGTTTTATGTTTTGGGTTTATGTTTATGTTTGTTGTTAAATATGTTTGTTGTTAAATAGATAGATAGATAGATAGATAGATAGATAGATAGATAGATAGAAAGCTGAATATCTCCAATCGCTTCTGCCATTTTAGCTATTAACCGTGCTCATTTCTGTTTCAGGGAGTAAAACCTTTGGACCTTGGCCTCCTTTTAAACTACCAATTGCGACCCACCACCCCTTCCAACTCTGCATAGATTAGCTGATGCAAGAGGAGAGAGCCTTTCGTAGGCTTCCTACGTTCTACCTCCCGTTCTGCTCCTGCCTTGGCGATGGGTTGGTTGCTGATCTGACTTTAAGCGTCGCCGAATCATGAGTCTTCAGGCTCAGCCCAAGACTTCAAACAAAAGAACTGGAAAGCGGGTTGGATTTTTTAGTGAGCAAGATGCTCTCCTGAAAGAAGCTCAGCAGCAGCAGCAGCAGCAGCAGCTAAAAGAAGGACCGTATTACGGCCACGGAGGGAATGTCCCTCCCACCCAGTCCATGGAGCTGGCCAAGGCTGGGGTTTTCAGCAGCGTCCCCAGCAATGCTGCATTGCTGAATTCAATATATCAGGACAGAGGGGAGGTGAGGATGACCCCCCAGCAACTGGCTGCTGTCAAGTGGCAGAGTTCCCTAATAGGAAACCGGTTGCCTGAGCGAAGTGAGGCCAATTGGCAGCCGCAGCCCGGAGGGTGGAACCATGGCATAGTTTATGGTGGCAACCAGAAAGGAGGGCATCCTAACGCCAGCATCCCAGATTACTATGGCCACCCAGATGCCCTGAAAAGAAACCGGGAGAAAGGGGGAGTGGTATCACAGCTGGACTTGTATGGGGATGCTGTCCAGCAGATGCTATCCCAAAAGGCCCAGTTGGAACAGCAAGCATTGGCCAGGCAGCAGGCCCAGATGAGCTCTTTCCAGCAAATGCAGCAGCAGCAGCAGCAGCAGCAACAACAAAATCAAAGCCTCTCTTTGCAACCTTTTCAGCTGGCTTTTGGTCAGCAGGGACAGAAGCAGGGTCTTCCCGAGTTATTGCATGTTCTTCAGCAGGCTCCCGCATCTTCCAGCCCAGCTTTTACTGCCCAGCAGAAACAGCAAGCTCTTCCACAGTTGCAGCTGTTCGAAAACTATTATTCCCAGCAGCAGCAGCAGCACCATCACCACCACCAACAACAGGCAGGAGTGCAGACTTTTGGCCTTCAGCCATCAGCTTCTGTGCCACAGTCACATTTGGGAGCACCCTCCCAGCCTGTTCAGCATCATATGGTTCCCCATCAGTTCCACCCGGTTTCCGAGAGGAACCAGGAGTTGCTGAAGGCTCTGACCGAGCAGAATCCCCAGGCGGTTCTACCACAGGCACAGATCAATCTCCCAAGGAGATCGCGCAGGCTCTCCAAGGAAGGGGTCCCACCAGCACCTTCTGGAGAAGGAACGCTGGTCTCCAAGGCAGCTGAGGAGTACCCCGGGAACATTGTGCCAACCCATCCCTGGCAATCGCAGCAACACCCGGAAGTCCAGTTCCAACCTCCGTCTGAAATGTTCAGTCACAAAGAAAGTTATTCGCAACTAAGTAGGGCAGAACTAGAGCATGGGGATATGCCATCAGGGAGTCAACCCAGCCACCCAGATATGGAGATGATGGGCATGTATGAGAATGCCCAAGAAGTAGGAAAACAGGTGGCTGCCGCTGATGGCATTGGTCCGAGAACCAACGACTTTGGTGCAGTTAGAGGAGGAGTCATCCAGAGTACCCGTAGGAGACGGCGTATTTCTCAAGAGGCCAACCTCTTAACTCTGGCTCAGAAAGCTGTGGAGTTGGCTTCTCTTCAGAATGTCAGGGTAAGTGATATCTCTTGACTTGTTCTGTAACTGTTACTCTTCTTCATTTCCTGAAGTGTTAGAAGTAGCTGGCAGCCACTTTATTTGTTTTCTTCAGAGTTGTGTGTCTTCACAACCTTTTGTTTCATTTTCAGTGGTTTGTTATTTGTTTTCCTCACATACCGTATTTCTGGCAATTGAAGGAGAGGAGAAAATACATGAACATACTCAAATCGACAAGGATAGTTGGTGTATCCCAGTGGTTTTCATACTTGGCATCATTAAGATGTGTGGGCTTTTCAACTCTCAGAATTCTTGGAGTTGACAGCCACACATCTTAAAGGTGCCAAGTTTGAAAAACACTGGACTATCCTTTTCTGCAGAATAGAAATGGACAGTCAAATCAAGAATGGCTGCCTGAGAGAAGCATCTTTCTGTTCTCTTTCTCAAATCAGTTACACCATTTATATTTATAAATGGAAGGAAAGCACATTTGGAAGGAAAGTAGAAATGAAAATCTACAATCCAGCTACTGGATTTAGACTGAGCACTTCTCAGTCAGGTGACAGCAAATTGACTTGGCTAATCAGTGGTCCATAATTTCCACCATGCTAAGAATCTTGGCATATTAGTCCACAGATGAATAAGGGACTTTGAGGTCCAGAGTCATTAAATAAGAAAGGGCCACAAGCCAAGAAGTCCAGCTGCCTACTTGTTCCCAACAGTAAGTTGGTCAAAGTAGAAAGCAAGACACTTCTACAGATCATTAGTTCCACCACTGAACTATTTTTATCATAAGGATTTTTCTTAATATACTCAGATGGAATCTACTTTCCTATAACCAAGGCCTCTGTTCTCCAAATTCCTTTTGAATAACTCCTGCAAAAACAACTATCTCCAAAATCTTGCAATTCTCTTCAAGTAACAGATTGATGTGATAGTTAGACAAAGCACATAAGTTCTAGTGCCTAAATGGCATAGTTACCTAGTCTTTCTTCTCGCCCCTCTCTAAACCTGCATTGATTCTGCCCAAGTCTAGCATACTTTTGTCTCCCTGTATCTTTTGAGCTTTAACTCTCTTTTTTAAAATACCTACTTACAATAGCACTACAACTGTACAATAACTATCTACACAGCCACTTACAATAGTGCCATATCCAATGGCATTATTGTAGGTGGCTTTGTTATTGCTTTTCCTCTTCGCCATGGGACAAAAGATTTGTGTTTTTCATCTAAAAATATAAAAATATATTATTTAACCAGTGCACTGAATTAGCCAGTGTACTGTGCATTTTTTTTAAAAAAAGAATAGCTATTGACTTTTTCTGTTTCTTTAATATCCAGAGAGCAAAGAATGAGAGGAGAGAGAAAAATCTTAGGAAGCACATATAAACTTGTATATTAATTGAAGAAGGTTTTTTTTAGATAGGCAGGCAGAATAGAATAGAATAGAATAGAATAGAATAGAAATAGGAATAGAATAGAGTAGAGTAGAATAGAATAGAATAGAATAGAATAGAATAGAATAGAATAGAATAGAATATACCGTCAGTCCCTGTGTATAAATATTAGCATGTAAATCCATTTTCTAAGCAGTAGGAATAATGGGAAATTAAGCGGTTGCATGTTTTCCAAATTTCTAACTATTTGTGACTTCTATTAATTCAATGTAGAAATAAATTGCCATTATATATTCAGCAATCTCCCAATCTTGGGGTCTTAAATTTTTATGATAATAAAAACACAGAATATCTATTTATATTCTCTCCAATAAGAGCCAATTTGGCTTAGTGGTTAAATAAGTACCAGGCTAGAAACAGGACAATAAGTTCCAGCCAGGTGGATGAGCTTTGGCCAGTCACTGTTTCTCTGTCTAGGCCAGGGGTGTCCAATCTTGGCAACTTTAAGACTTTAAGCAAAGCTGGCTGAGGAATTCTGGGAGTTGAAGTCCACAAGTCATAAAGTTGCCAAGGTTGGACACCCCTGGTCTAGGCGGTGGCAAACCATTTCTAAAAAATCTTGCCAAGAAAACTTGCAGGGACTAGTCCAGGCAGTTGTCAGGAGTCAATGCTAACTCAAAGCCCCTTACCGTCCCCCCAGATCTCTCTCATACTTTGAAATCTTGGGCTCTCTGTTTAGTTGTAGCCAGAGTACTAATTGCATTCCCCATTCCTGTCTCATTTCTTTTGGTGTATTTTAAGCAAATTGCTTGATGAAACATTGGAACTTTACACAATATTTTGCCATATTGAGGTGGCCACAAAGCTTCTTCTTTTTTTTAAATAATAATGTCTTTCTGACCTTTTTTTGTTTTTTTCTAGTGTCTACTTTACTCCGATATCCCATCGTTTTTAATTTGTTCAGTTGCCTGAAAAACTGCTTAACATTAAAATTACAATTGGGGAACAAGCCCCAAACAGTTTGGAGAAAATGTTTAGTTGAGATTTCTCAGGAATACGAGATAACATATTTTTCATTTTAGTTGAAATTTGAAAGGCTTCTAAATCTCCTTTTTGTGCACTCACTTTTTAAAGTTTACATTGTTTTGCTATGGATAGTACCACATGCCAATATTCCATTGATTTCAGAAGTACGACCCCTTTAAAAGTACATTAGTAACTTGATTTCACTACTTTTGGCTGTAATAGCATGGTCTTTGGAACCATGATAACTGAATTTCTCTTGCCTACTGCTCAAAGATTTGTTATGCATTTTCTTCAATAGAACACGACCTTTCAGATAGCTGCCATATTTATGATTATGTTTCATCTTGTCTCTAGCACGATCTATGCACATAGGATATATGCCTAGTAAACAAAGAAAAAAGCACACAACTCGGGCTGTGTATATAATATATAACTAATCTGTGATGCTCCTTTTGGGGTTGATTGCTTATACCGTACTAATCATTCCAAAAATAACCTTGGCCATGCTAATAGGAAATTATGAGAGTCTTATTTCAGAAATATTGCAATACAGCAAATTGGGAAGGATGGCATAGACAAGTGTAGATTTCATTTGATGTTTAGATGCAATCAGAGGAATACCTGGGTATTCCATTGTGTGTAACACCAGTGCATTACATAATAGTATATCCTACTCTTTGATCTGCATTGCATATAAATAATTCCAGTCTAGTGTTCCAGACGTTTCTACACGTTCACCCACTTATGCCTAAAACGATACGATTTTTGTTTCCATGGTGAAATTATTTCTTTCCTAGCAGACTAATTTCAGAGTAATATTTCTCCTGCATACCTAGATTCACTCAACAAAGGTTGTTGGAAGTTTCTGGCCATCCCCTTTTGTTGGGGGAATAAAAGGATCAAGTGCTTGCGTAAGCTTGAGGCTTGCAGTTGCTTGGGTGCATACTTGTAAAATGGATTACTTTGTTTGATAAATTAAGCCCAGTTTTAGGATAATTTCAAACTAGATGCTGAAGAAGAAAGCATTTTATTTTAGGCATGTTGGGTGGAAGGGTGCAACATTTTGGAAGCTGCATTGAAAATTATTCATAATGTAGTCATCAGAGCCAGGTCAAAGCATGGGTCAACCTGTGTGTTGATGTGTTTCATTACAACCAAAGAGGTGCTTATGCATTTGTCTTCATATGAAAAGCACCAGATATTACCCATTATGTACTACTGACATTTGCCTGTGCCATTCTTCACTAAAATGATACAATCTAAAAGAATATTCCCAGAATACTCAAAGAGATAAAGGTATCTGGAGAACATCTAGGGAAAAGGAGAGTCTGAATGCACACCTAAGCATTTATGCCTTCCAGAGTGCCATCTACTGCCAGCAGCCCTATGAGAAATATTCCACAAGGGGAAAACAGGAATGTAGATCGTTTTGGAAAGTCCAGCCAGGTTTCCCCTCTTCATGAAAAAGCTGTCTCTCACCAATGAACTTTTAAGAAAATGGCCCTTAATTATTTACAGGATTCAAATAGCCACCTTTTCCATTACAGAAGTGGAAAACAAAACAAAATGTGAATTAATTGTTAATTGATTTGGTTCGTCTGCAGTTTGATATTTTAGTATGGTTTGTTGGGATTTTACTTGGTAATTTTGTAAGCTGTTTAAAAAAAAGTTATCAAGCCATGGTATATAAACAAGAAATAGTATAAGTGGTAAGACCTAATGGGCTGAAGGAAGAGGATTGAGTGCCTGTGTATTTTTTATTATGAATGGTTGCATTCAACTTTTTATCTTTGCAATTTTTAACTCTGTATGTTTCTGAACAGTAATTTCTTTTTGACTTAGTTCTGTTGTTTGAAGGCTAGTTGTCCCCATCTCTAGCTCTTGTCCACATTGACAAGATGTGATTTGTTTTGGGCTTAGCTTGATATGTTTGTAGGGCATGGTTTATTACATAACTATAAGTGAAGAACAATTGCTTTTTCTAGCAAATCATGCTTAAAACAAACCATGGTTTGCTACACTGTGAGATGTTATCTATTGAAAGGAAGGCCGATTTACTTCCCTTACTCACTGGAAGGAGACAGTATCAGTTTTCAGTGTGTCATTTTCAAAGACCAAAATACCTTAATGTGCACATGCTTTCTTTGATTTCAGGAACCTGAAATGTCAGAAGAAAAAAACAAGAGTGAGGCAACGGCTGCTGCACCAAGGAGTGTTGTAGAATTTGTCAGCTCTTCCCCAGCGCAAAAGAGAGTCCGAGAGGATAACAGCCATGTGCCTCTCATTATTCCTGTGTCTGTGCCAGTGAAGAAGCTGGATGCTCAAGATACCACCAGGGAAAAGGGCGAGGATGGGAAGCAGCAGCGGTTCCTGGTTAACGATCATGGGATTGCAGAGAGCAAGCCTTCTGTGATTGTCACCCGGAGGAGGTCTAATCGTAATTTGAATATGGACTCATCAGCTCAGGTAGATTTGAGGGCTGTATAGATCCTCTGAGCTAGAGATGTTAATCTTCTGCATACATTTTCCTTTATGTTGACAGTCAGCCTTCCCAAGGCAATCCTCTCTTAGTCTTAGGAAACAGGATGAGTGTTTTAACAGTGAAGTCATTGGCTAAGGAGGATGGTGGGTTGCCCTTCAATGAATGTGTACAGATAGTAACAGAACCTCTGGCTGTCATAGGCAGTTTGCTTTGGTTTCATGTGGGACACAAAAGGTTGGGCTTGCTGGCCTAAATTCTTTCTAGCTCTATATTTCCATGAACAAGGAGTCTTCTAGCTGTTGGTTGAGGCAACTTACTCGGAGGGTCTCAGGTTGTAGACAATTATTTTGACCTGGTTCAGAAATTGCAATAGATTTTTATTGCTGTGCAGTATTTAATATCAAAGCTGGGTTGACTTAGTGACTGATTTGTTCCTCCAGTTCTTTCCTCGAGGGGATAAAGGGAAACTAGGAAAGACTAAGGGGTGTTCTCTTTGAGGATCGAAGCTGTATGTATTGGATAGTTTGCAGTGAAATAATACATGGATTAGGTAACAGTTTCCCCTGTCCAGTCATTTCTGACTCTAGGGGACAGTCTTCCTCTCTGATTCTTAGCCGAGGCAGCGAGCGTTGTCCAAATACGCTTCCATGGTCGTGTGGCCAGCATAACTATAAGCCGAAGCACACAGAATGCTGTTATCTTCCCACTGAAGTGGTACCTATTTATCTACTTGCATTTGCATGCTTTTGGACTGCTTAAGTGGGCAGGAGCTGAGGCAAGAATGGAAGCTTATCCTATTGCACAGGTCTCAAACCCAGGCTGCCAGCTTTCCAGTCGACAAGCCCAGCCTCTTTAACCGCTGAGTCATCATCTCCCCCAGTTCTGATAGAAACAACAAACAAAATGCTAGTATATTTTGGCTGAGGCGCTGCTTGGTTTACATCTCCCAGTCCCTGAACAGTTCTTTCACACTTCACAGTACCTGCCCAACAGTGGCTTATTTTTATTATTATTTATTTTTATCCCGCCTTTACTAAGCAGGGCAGAGGAAAGAGAAAATCACCTCCCTTTCCCTTTGCAGCCCTTAATGAATTGAAGAGATTTCTATGAACAGAGGAACATGAGGGACAGTTCGTTGTTTCAGAGATGCAGGGAAGACATAAATATATTTTCCTCTATGAGAGACAAAACGTATTTCTTTTTATATATGTTTATATAGCACGAAGGCACTGCTCCAAAAGAAGTGGAGGGTTTTGCACGGAAGCCAAAGCAACGACCAAGACCAGAGCCTCTTTTCATACCCCCCAAACCTGGCACCTTCATTGCTCCACCAGTCTATTCCAATATCACACCGTACCAGAGCCACCTGCGTTCACCTGTCCGTCTGGCTGATCACCCTTCTGATAGGAACTTTGAGCTGCCTCCTTATACTCCCCCGCCCATTCTCAGCCCAGTACGAGAGGGCTCAGGACTATATTTCCATGCTTTCCTTTCTGCTACTGGTAGTAGTGCAGTTCCACCTCCAATTACTCCAAAAGCTGCACACAGGACCCTACTCAGATCTAGTAAGTTTCTGGACAACATTCTTGGTGGGTTGGGATGGGTATCTATTATCCAGGAATAGATAATAGCTGACAGTTGTAGATACTACTCATAAATTGGAAAGTTTGTTCAGGCTAAAGCATCTTGGCTTCTGCTTAGCTAGGCTCTCATTATGGCATTCTCCGGTTACATTACAATTCCCAGGATGATTTGCTGGGAATTCTGGGCATTGCCAATGAATCTGGAGGGTGCCAGGTTGGAGAAGATGTGTTTATACTGTGGTAATTATGTGCAGTCTATAATCAAAACTTGACCTCAATAAATAATGGCTTTAAGTTGCTATATTGTCATGTATTGAGATGACAGTTTTATATATAACTCAGTACATCAGTCTTTTAGATAGATTGGATTATATATTTAATTAAATGATTTTTTTTTGTAGACAGTACAGAAGCCACTCCTCCTGTCCTCTCAGTAATGGGAGAGTGCACTCCTGTCAGCATTGAACCGTAAGTATTCAATTGAAAAAGTATAGAGACCCATTATTCAGTGACAGAGTTGTCTTCTTAGTCATATGAGAGGTCTTTTTCCTAACTTAATTTGTTGAGAACGTTAACTTCTGTTAGCCCAGGAAGGAAGGAAGATGTTAGTCTTCCCAGCTCAGTTGAAAAGCTGAAGTAGAAAGGAAGGATGTGAACTGAGGTAAGAGAATGTAGAGGCCTCAAGAGGCTGCTTAATTGCAACTTTTCAATAGTTTCAGGCAATGTGACCTATATTGAGGATACAGTATGTCAGCTGGAGAATCACCTACTCCCTACTCATAATGTAAATAAATGTATTTGTATATATGTGTGCACATGAGGATTGTACGGCAAGAATGAGGCTTCCTGGTACTGTACCTTCCTACCCAGGGCAATCTGATCCTTAAACCAAAAATGGTTCTTCCTTCACTATTGTATCTTGAGACAGGCTTTATTAAAGACCTTCATTTGTGAAACTATTAAGTTCAACTACCAGACCTCTTTCATCAGTATGGAGAAGTAGGCAAAATAAAAACCACTGTTTCCTGCTAGTTCATAACACCATTTCAATGTAGAGACACTTCCAAATATATGGGGGTAAGTCCCAAAGGTGCTTTTTCAAAAAGCAACTGGACTTTGTTTTTCCTTGAAGACATTTCACTTCTCATCCAAGAATCTTCTTCAGTTCTGAGGTCATGGGACAACCATGACCTGGATGATTGAGGATCTCCATAGACAAGTGGGTAAGAATTGCTATCTTGCAGATTTTATTTTAAAAAAGACATTTTATTTGGTGTTCTAATTGAGCATATAATCATATACCTGTTAAAATCTCTTGCCTTTGATCTGATGGAAAGGGCTTTGAGTAGAGGGAATGACTGAGCCCAGTATTTTTTTCTCTTCTGATTTCCTACAGAAATGGATAAGCGATTGAGCAAGAATGTAGAATGAATGTAGGGGCTTTTTTATTAGGAACATCGGCATCCATGACAGGGTGAGAATAGGGAGTGACACAAGATGTCATGATACAAATCCCACAACGTACATTATTTCTATCTGAAGTTGCGATGTGTGTTCATGTTGTCATTTTGACATAATTGCACTTTGTTGCAGGAGGCTATGATTAAGAGCCTTACTTCTGATCCAACAACCGTATCTGTAGATAGAAACTGTACTTGAACACCACATCTGATCATTCTTAGTGTCTTGAAAGAGAAATCCAACCTCTTTCATGGCCTAAAAGCAGAGGTCTCCAAACTTGGCAACTTTTAAGACTTGTGGACTTCAACTCCCAGAACTCCCTATGCTGGCTGGAGAAATCTGGGAGTTGAAGTCCACAAGTCTAAAAGTTGCCAAGTTTGGGGACCCCTGCTTAAAAGAATCACTTTTATATGCAAAACACACCCTGAATAATTCCAGGATAATGTTGTTAATATATGTAACTAAGCCAAGTTTCCAGACTAATAGTTTTATCCACTTCTTCAAAATAACCTAGGAACTCAACATGCATTATGTTTATTTGTGATATCATTTAGCCACACGTGTTTGTAGATGGCAGATTGCAGTCCTGCTACAAATGCATTTTGAATATCATGAGCACACACACTTATACATTCATTTTTATGTCTGTTGTGGAAATTGTTTAAATGTGTATGTGTTACTTGTTTCTTTTGTTCTAGCAAGGGGGTTGGTCTCTTGCTTTTACTCTGAAATAGGTTATGGTGATACCAAGTCCACTGAATAAATGGAACAGTTTAGCAATGATTTAAGCTTCAGGCGCTGGAGTTGAAGTTAAGTCTGATATGAAGATTTAACAAGCAGTCCTATCTTGGACTAATTTTTCCATAATTATTACTTAGCATTTTAATAACATATTTAGCAATTATCACATAGCAGATGAGTTGTATAGAATGATAAAAGCATATGCAAAGCAATTAGCTATATTTGGGTCGTCTTATATGTAAGTAAACAGATTACAGCTGTTTTCTTTATTGAAAGCTTCTGATTTTTTCCTCTATTTTTAAAACATTTCTCCTAATTAGCATATGTTGGCTTGCTAAGAGTATAAAAGAAGACTCTTTTATTTTGAGGCAGTTGTGAAATGGTTGAAGTAAACCTGGGAACAGATTATTATATCTATTTCACATCACGGTCACCCGTGAAACTGTCCTTTGTTTCAGATAAGCAGGCTGTGCTTTTGTGTATCACTTTGTTGATGTTCATTTATTGTTCAAGGCGGATCAATGTGGGGTCTCGGTTTCAAGCAGAAATCCCGCTGCTTCGAGATCGATCACTGGCAGCCTCCGATGTGGCCAAGGAGCAGTTGGTGTGGCAGCCATGGGAGGAACTGGAAAATAATCCAGCAATCCAGGAGAATGGTAAAAAAATATATATGTATATCTGAATGGCCATGAAAACTACCCTGTTTCTCCAACAATACGGCCTCCCCCAATAGGAAGTCCCAGCATGTTTTGTAGGCATGAAATGAAATTAAGCCCCTCCCCCCAAATTAAGGCCTATATTAAAACATGCGAAATGGGGGGGGAATGGTGGGGGGGGGGGGCTTGCCGTTAGGAAGTACTTTTGTTGCACACCTGGATATGGTGCTGCCTGCATTGACCCCCGATACGAAGTGCCCCACCAACGCCGAGGTAAACATCCAAGCTGTCGCCGCCCGCCCGCCCGAAGATGCAAGGGGGCGGAATTAAGTCACCCCCGAAAAGACGACCTAGCCATTTTTTCAGGGCTCAAAAAAAAATAAGAACCGGCCTTATTATATGAGAAACACGGTAGGGGGAAGGTGATAGAACTTCTAAAAGTCACTGGACAGTCAACCAAGTTGATGACCTTTGATTCAGTGCAGAGTAGTCCTCAATTTACGACCACACCTGAGTCCAAAATTAAAGGTTGTTAGGTGAGAAATTTGTTAAGCGAGTTTTGCTCCATTTTATGACTTTTCTTGCCATGTTTGTTAAGTAAATCACTGCAGTTGTTAAATTAATAACACAGTTGTTAAGTGAATCTGGTTTCCCCATTGATTTTACTTGTCAGAAGGTCGCAAAAGGCAATTACATGATTCCTGGACACTGCAACTGTCATAAATGTGAGTCAGTTGTCAAGCATCTGAATGACCATGAGGATACTGCAACAGTTGTAATTGTGAAAAACGGACATGTCACTTTTTTTCAGTGATGTTGTAATTTTGAACAGTCACTAAATGAACAGTTGCAAGCGGAGAACTACCTGTATTCATTAAAGCTTGCATGAGAGCAAGGAACTCTAAGTGAAAAATCTTTGGAAAAGTGGGAAACTTGAGAGTAATTGTAATAATTGAAAATTATTATTCTTCGTCATTTCGTCCCACCTTTAAAAAAAAAAAATTTATCAGAAGCACACAACCCAATCTGATCAGAGTTTTTTAAACTTGGGATCTTCCACTGACAGCTTCTCTTCCTGGAGCTCACCTCCCTCCTTAAAATCTGCTCCAGTGTTGAAAGTACAGAGAAGATTCTAGATGATTTTTGTATAAAAATTGTGAACTTGTGATTATGGTTTTGATGATTAGATGGTATGGATTTTAGAAATAAAGGGTATTATAATGTAACTTTAGGTTAAAATATACCTGCTGTGAAGAATATTGGAAGCCACTTTCTTTTCTATTTTTCTTTCACTTTTATTCTTTTCTTGCACTTTTTGCTTTCTCTTTGCTTTCTTTTTCTCTTTTTTTTCTTACATTGTATTTGTGTTTGTTTTTATTCTCTCTTTAAAAAGCTTTAGTAAAAATTAGACTAGGCATGGGCAGAATGTTAAATGAGAAAAAAAAATCATGCGGTGACAGATGCTGTCCCAAAATAGACAAGTAAAATATTAGCCAAGTCATAAAGGAACATTAGTACTTAATTTAACATAATGTGATTGGCTTGCTTAAAGAGGGGCTTCCCCCAAAAAGGCCATGCTTTATATTTTTACACCCTCTTTTCCTTGGCTGTCCCATATAATGCACGCATCTTATCTTAAGTTGTACTTATCTCCTGTATCTAAAGCAAAATTGAAGCTAATTTGATATTTTCTTCTTTATTTCCAATGCTTATCCAGTAAGGGATGAAAATGACCTGGAGGCATATTTTTCTCATAAAACAGAAGTATTCTTCTGTCCCTGAATGCAATGGGATGGATATGACAATATCATTGTAAAAAGCAGGACATCAAGTTGAATCCCTGTTATTGGGAAACATGAAAGTGGAAATTAACCATTTTGGTTCTCTACGGCAGGGGTCTCCAACTTTGGCAACTTTAAAACTTGTGGACTTCAACTCCCAGAGTTCCTCAGCCAGCTTTGGAAGTTGAAGTCCACAAGTCTTAAAGTTGCCAAGGTTGGAGACCCCTGCTTTATGGAACATTGGTATCCATCAACCCAAGCCGGCATGGCCAGTGGGCAGAAGTGATGTAGAAACTAGGATGCAACCACAATGTGAATACAGTAGGTTCCCAGTTAAGGATTGGAGGGAACCATTAATCACAAAATCATAGGAAGCTTCTCTGTGTGCGTCAGCCAAATTGTACATATATTTGCTGGTTTTCTTCTTAAATGGATGTTATTTCATCTATCTGTTTCATAACACCGTGAAACTTTCTTTTAACTATAACAGTGGACAACCTAGTAACAGCTGCATGTTCAAGCATATTTCCTGGAGGTGGTACCAATCAAGAGCTGGCATTTCACTGCTTACATGAAGCAAAAGGAGACATTGTGGTAAGACTCCAGCAACCTCTGATTGGACTGGAAAGTTTGCTGATAAATATAAAGTTCTGGTGTCTAGCAAGGAATTAACAATATTATATAGCCCTTTGCAAAATTTCATAAGCAATTTTACTATCCTGTTAATACATTCATGATAATGCATTTTCCTCCAAGAAGCTTCTTCAGTTTGAAGACTTCAGCTCTATAAACATTTGCTCTTGGTAGGTCAGCCTTCCCAACCTGGCGCCCTCTAGAAATAGTAGAAAACAGGTTGGGGAAAGTTGCTTTAAGTTTATACTGCAGGGGATATTAACAAAGCTACACTTTGCTTGACACTTTTTTTGGAATAAATGATAATTGACTGGGTTTACTTAACATGCGGAGTCATAAACCATGTTTTACTAAGTGCAGTGACTGGATTCATAGTATAAGCAGACCTGGATAAATGACATTATGGCTGTTTTACTCATCCCATGCTAGATTAGCAGATCCTTACATTCAGAATGTCCCCAATCCACTACTACTACATCCATTATAGGACTGGAAATCCTTTCACCCTGAGGAGCTGTAGTCAGTCAGCATAGACAAAATTCGGGTTATCTGTTAGTTTCTAAGGTCTGACTGTCTAATACTGGCATGGGATTGGTGTCATCTTGGAGAAACTGAATTATGAATTCTGTCTGTGTAATACAACTCTTTAACTAGAAATAATTCAGCATATGTAGCTTGATAATATTCTCAGAGAGAAAAACAGATGTTGGAAATATCTGTGGCTGCAGTGTGCTTGATTCTGTTGATTTCCTGGAAGTCCTAGAATAATTTTGGCATTTATTTATGTCCTTGCTGTGAAATACTGTTTACTTGGGCCATGATTAAACATGGGCGTTAGCCGACTCTGCGAAGAATGATGATTTAAGGCCTCTTCAGAGTTCTTGGTTTTCTTTTTTTTTAATTGTTATTGTTAGGCACATTAGCAGGCACCATTATCAAATGAGGTATATAGTTTAGGAATAGATATTGAATTCTTTTATTATATACAGGATTAAACTAAACCTCAATGGGAACACAAGGGAATAAATGAAATCCTGTACACAATCCTGCATTTGAATGTCATTGTAAGGCATAGCTTTGTGGGGGGACATCATTATATTTAGCAATCCTTACTTCACCCCAAAAGTTACCAAGGAGATTACAGGTGGTAATGACAATGTTTTCATCAGCTGTTCAAATTTGTAATGGTGCTGAATGAGGGGCCCAAATCCTCGTGATTGCGATTGTGGCAACATCCCCTGATCGTTTGATTGCAACCGGATTGCTAAGTGCATGGTTCACAGTTATAACATTGCAGTGAGCCACGATCACGTGATGCCAGTTTCCAAATCAAGGAAGTTGGAAGTGACGGTCACACGAAACCCTCACATAATGGCTGTATGCTCCTCATGGAACATGAGCAATCGGGACCATCAGAACAGCTGTCACTATGCAATGAATTGTTGTGATGTGCTTTTGACTATGTCACTTAGCAATGGCAATTTTGGTTCCATTTGCCATTGTAACTCAAAGACTACCTGTAAAGTCATTCAGTTCTTGAGTTTAACCACAACTGAGCCCATTATTCTAACCGGCTGGAGCAGTTTTATTGTGGGTAATTTTAGTTCTTGCTGGATTAATACGTTAGTTTTTGTTTTTTTTAAAAAAAAACATAATTTAAACCTAGTTGTTTCAAAAAAGCATAATGTTAAATTTAGTACAGGTGGTCCTTGACTTATGACTACAATTGAGACCAAAATTTCTATTGCTAACAAGATGATTGTTAAATGTTGTACCCAATTTTGCTACTTTTTTTGCCACAGTTTTAAGTGAATCCCTTCAGTTGTTAAGTGACTCACATACGTAGTTGTTGATTGAATCTGGCTTCTCCTGTTGTGGTTCGCCAGCAGCCGTTGCAGCCAGTAGCGGAGTCAGACAGTTGGGGAAGAAAGGGGACCAGTTGGGGAGTCTGGAGAGGACTCAGACAAGGGTCCTGCGTCCAGTGCAGGGATGGGGCCAGGACCATCTGGGAGTGGGGTGCTGCCTTCGGAGCCTTTGGAGTTTGGCAGCAGCGAGGCAGAGGACCCAGGGGAGCCTGTTCCCAGTGCCCATGTGCGCAGAGCTGCTAGAAGGCGAGAGCAGCTGAAACAAAAGGGGCGACTCGGGAGTAAGGCTGGGAGGTGATTGCCCCTCCCATAAGGGATAAAAGTCAGACCTCAATGATGAAACCTTTGCAGGAAGCAAAGTAGTTCGATCTGTTCCGAGTCATCCTTGAAGCTCCTGTGTACTTTGATTGGGTTTTTTGTTTTTTTTTGTTTTGTACTTTGGTTGGTTTCTTTTAGAGTTAATTGGTTACTTCTGGTTTTGGCAGCATTCCACAGAACTGAAAGGTGTGTGCTTAAGATCCGGCTAGGAATGGAAACAATTCCCAACATTGCAATAAAATAGGTTTTGCTTTAAAAACAAGCTTGTGATTAATTACGGTTTATGAAGCCTGGGTCAGAACATACCGCGTTGATTTCGCTTGTGGGAAGATGACTGAGAAGATTGCAAATAGTAACCACATGGCAGTGGGACGCTACAACTGTTGTAAATATGAGCTGGTTGCCAGGCACCCACATTTTGATGGCGTGATCATCGGATTGCTGCGATGGTCGTAAGTGTGATGATTGATCATAAGGCGATTATTTTTTCAGTGCTGTAATTTTCAATGGTTGCTGAATGAGTTGTTAAGTTGAAGGCTATTTGTAAATCAACAATGGACAGCAATAGCAGTTGAAGAAAAGGGAAACAGATATGCGCAGGAGGCTTAGTCTGTTCCTCTCCCATGAAACCATGATATGTTGCCCAAATGTCTTGATCATTTTATATCTGGGAGGATTATGAATAAAAATTTGAACGGGAACCATTCATGGCCAAAAGGCTTTCAGTGGCTTATGCAAGTTTGTAAAGCAGCAGCTTTCTGAACTTTGGCCCATTAAAAAGCCCTGATACATTTATTAGCCTTTAATGTACTGTGATTCCTTGTTCCTGATAAACAGGCTGGGGCTGTGTCACTTACTTATTTCAAAGGCTAGTTGCAAGGTTAAACGAGCCAACGGTATTCACTCTGAATCTTACTAACCAGGTGGGCCCTAAACCCTAAATATACACAGCAATTAAGCAGCAATGATCTAAGACAGGGGTCTCCAACCGTGGCAACTTTAAGCCTGGAGGACTTCAACTCCCAGAATTCCTTTCAACTCCCAGAATTCCAAAGCTGGCTGGGGAATTCTGGGAGTTGAAGTCCTCCAGGCTTAAAGTTGCCAAGGTTGGAGACCCCCGATCTCAGGTGTTTAGCAAATAGCGACCTTGCTCAGGTTTTATTATTTGAGCTGAAACTGGTTTTGTTTTCCCTTCAGGCTGCTTTGACCAAAATGCTGCTGAAGAAATCGGTGCATTCTCTGAGCCACCCGCTGGTAGATTACCACTACATTGGTATGTAATAGCTGTAGTTTCTACATTGGTATGTAATAGCTGTAGTTTCTTTTCTCCTTCCCAATTTTAGGCACAAGAAAGTTTTAGAAACACCACCTTGATAAATTGGAGGAATACTTTTTTTACATGCAGGAGATAATTTCTTCATTTTAGGATGCTGCTATTCTCCAATTTAAGCTAGGGCTGGCTTTAATGCAGTTTGCTTTTAGAAATAAAGTTGGAAAAACATTTTGTGGTGTTGTGTGCATGCGTAGGGTTGGGAAAAAGATGAACCAGGCTATTAATAAATAGCAATTTTATTTTTAAAGAATCTTAAGTA
This sequence comes from Notechis scutatus, assembly GCF_049901735.1. NCBI lineage: Eukaryota > Metazoa > Chordata > Lepidosauria > Squamata > Elapidae > Notechis > Notechis scutatus. The sequence goes on along the minus strand of NC_142009.1, from coordinate 274,922,298 downwards.
TAATTGAAATAAATTTGTGCATAAACGTTGTCCCCAAACTGTTGCCTCTGAAATAGACTCCCAGAATTAATAGTCACATGACTAGAAATTCTGTAACTTGTAGGCCAACATTTTTAGAGGATAGCAAGATTTAGAATATTAGGTTTGCTGGCATTGGCTGTTTCCTTAATCTCAGCCTGTTTTACCACATAGAGTACTGATGGTTTTATCACTGTTAAAAGAAAAAATGCATACAAATTTTGTGGTTTTTAATAGTTCTCTGAAAAGCAAATGAATTTTGAGGTCACCCTGTGATATGTATGCTTCTCACTTTATCTGATATAACATAAAGGATTACCAGGTTTATCTGTAGCCAGGATCTTCTGGAAAGAGAGACTAGCAGTACTGGAAATTAGTTCAACAGTCTGAAAATTTGGCAACGTGAGGATGTCTTTGAGGGCTTTTGAGGATAAGGAAATCCCTTGTCAGCAACCCTTTCTGATCTCTGTAAAATCTTAATTCATTTAAATAAGATCAAAGGCTGTGTTCACTTTCTCTGACAGGTAAAGTGAGAACATGGGAAGAAAAATGTATTGTGGATAGTTGCTGCAAATCCTTCCTAGAAGAACTAACCTGAATGTACATTATGTACATTTTGTGTCTATCAGTTCACAGGCTGTAATGTTTGACAGAAACAAATCTAAACTTTTCTTAGGTCATAGAAATAATATTTCAAAAAACTTCTGGTTTTGCTTACTGCGCAATATTTTATTATTTATTAATATGAATTATATACTGGGCAGAACCCATGAGATGTGACTTTCTATCTACAGATAATTTAAATGCCAGTGAATTAGAGATGATGATTGGCACAGACTGGCATTGTGACAAATATAGAAACATGCCATTATACAGTATTGGAATTTACCCTAAATACTAACCTCCTTTTCTCATCTTTCATGGTAGCACTGGCTAATCTGCTCTGAGGTTACATAAGAAGATCGTTGGGAGATCTGAGGTCACTAAATTTTTGCCAAGGCAGGAAAATGCTCAATGGCATGTGTGACCCTATAGATTGTAGAATGATGGTGTTCAGCCACATGACTTCAGAGCCTTTTGTTCGTGTAATACAATTTCAGGGCTAAAACCAGCTCACTTAAGAATCCATTGCCCTAAACCAAGGGTCTTCAAACTTGGCAAGTTTAAGACTTGTGGACTTCAACTCCCAGAATTCCTGAGATAACATGACTGGAGGAGGAATTCTGGGAGTTGAGGTCCACAAGTCTTAAAGCTGTCAAGTTTGAAGACCCCTGCCCTAAACAGGTACTTGTTTTGATTCAAAGTAGGTTATGATTGTGAAGAGAAGTATTTATCATATCCCTCCATTTCATTCCAAATGTATTTTTTCTTGGCTCCTTCCTTTGCATTGAAAAACAAAGCTAAAGTTTCCCTTGAATTGAGCTCACCATTTGGACAAATCTATTTAACATGGCGATGTTGCTAGCAGAATGCCAAAGTGGTTTGCTATGACTTCTTTCTGTTTTTTTTTTTAATTTCCTCATTTGTAAAACTCGACCCATCAAAGAGTTTCGGACTAGGTGTATAAAATACAACCTTGTTTCTTTATGTTGTCAGTTCGTACGACTTCAGCATTTTGGGTATTCAGGGATATGCTTTTTTAAAGTTTCAATTAAAATGATTTATCAGATTCCAGTGAAAAGGCTTAATTTACAAAACCCATCTGGCAAGGCAATAATATCTTTAAATTAATTGAACCAGGAGAGCTGAAACGTTTCTGGAAGATCTGTCTTGATAAGAAAAAACTTGTGTTGGAAAATAAGTAATGAATGGAATTACATTTCACTTTTTCTTTTTCCAGGGTCAGACAGCTGGAGTATGGCTGAGAAGAAACACTTCAATAAGGGAATTGCTATCTATAAGAAAGACTTCTTCCTTGTCCAGAAACTTGTAAGTCTTTTCTCAGGTCCCTAATTCATGGCAAAAGAATTGACCGGCACTTCTACGATACATAACATGTCTCTGGCTGATTAATTTTGCAGGGTTTTGGCCAATGACTAGGAAAAAGAGACACTGCTTACAGCTTGCTTGGAAGACCTTCCAGTGCAATTTTGGGAAGTGAATGGGACCAATCTCTGGAGCCTCCTGCTATGTGTGTGGCCATTCAACCTAATCTTTAATATTACCTTTATTCTGGAGTCCCGTGTTAAAATACTGGACTCCAGAATAAAAGGAAATATTAAAGATTAGGTATTAAAATACTACTTGGGGCAGTGAAGTGCTGATCATTTCAGTAATTTAGTTCAGACAGAATAGAAAAGTCTGGAGCCCTGACCTAATCCGTCTTTGTCTTTTCATGAGAGGAGTAAACAAACCAGCAGACTTGTTCTAAAATAGTTAACTATTGTTTCTTCCTCAGAATGAAGCAGGAGGATAGCGTTAGTTGAAGAAGAATATCTTGATTTATGCTACTGAAAGAAGGGAGTCCTAAGCATAGCCAAAAAAATAGTTCCTTTTTTTTGCTTTTTGAGCCAAACTATGAAAATCCATATGTAAAATCTATGTGCAACTAGAACCATTTCACGGATGCCCTCAAATTATCTGCCTAATATATTGCAAAACAGAGATGACCAACTATCATTGCTTCAGCGGTTGCATCATATTTCTTTATTTAGAATTTAAGTTTTCATAATCAAAGCCCTCTTGATCCAGCAAAGCATTCAGCTGCCACCACACTCTGAAAAGCCCCACTGCAGTTTGCGTAAAATTGAGTCTCTCTTATTTCATATGTAGCAACCCTACGATTCCTCAATTTTCATCTGGCAAGTGGCCTTTGAATCCAATTTCCACAGTATTTAGTCTCAGATTGGTTGCACATATGCCAACCTTCAAGACAATAGATCTGGATAGTAGCCAGGGGCTATGATGCTCATGAATATACCCAGTGAATTTGTGTGTAGTATAATTGGATTTTGTGTTGAAATTTGACCTGTTTGATTGGTAAACAACTTGGCAATACCCTAATAGAGTAGATTATTATTCCAATTCCTGTAATCATGTTGGCTGGTTTTCTGCTATAGGATTCCAGCCTACTCAAGGACTTGTGAGTCATCTAATTATACACGAGATACCCAATTGCAAACAGAGAAATTCAGAAAGGAATATATATGAAGTAATATAGAATAATAGGTTTATTATTAAGAAATTAGATTATTTGAAATTTATGGTATAAAAGAAAGAAGGTATTTCTGGATTGGCTAATAACTTCCACTTGGTCCTGTGATGGTTTTACGTTATACTCAGGACTATCCCAGGACCGATCAACTGAAAATTTTTCAACCATCACAATACAGTATATAGTTTATAGTTGTTTGTGATCTCAGTCCATGCATCCCATTGTGGAATCAAAATGACTGGTCACCTGTTTTATCTCGGAATGATCCAGACTGGTCTTTTCTGTTTTTATTTTGGTGACCCTTATGTATAATGCTGGGGTTTAGACCGTAAAACACATTTCTTGTATTTCCTTTTTAAAGTACTATAGGTAGTCCTTGACTTATGGCCAAAACAGCCCAAAATTTCTGTTAACAAGTGAGACACTTGTTAAGTGAGTTTTGCCCCATTTTATAAACCTTTTTGATACAGTTGCTAAGTGAATCACTGCACTTCTTAAATTAGCAATTCGGTTAAGTGAATCTGGCTTCCTCATTGACTTTGCTTGTCAGAAGGTCACAAAAGGGGATCATGTGACAACGGCATGGCAAACGTCATAAATATAAGTCAGTTGCCAAGCATCTGAATTTTGGTCACATGTCCATGGGGTTGCTGTTACGGTTATAAGTGTGAAAAACAGTCATAAGCAGGGGTGGGATTTAAATTTTGTAACAACCGGTTCTGTGGGCGTGGCTAGGTGGGCGTAGTCATGTGACTGGGTGGCGTGGCTTCCTTTTTGGCAGCAAACCCCTCCCCCGCCCGTTTTTTTGAGGCCTTCTGGGCCTCAGGGGAGCCTCCTGGGGGGGTGTTTTTGCTCCCAGGATGTTTCCCTGGGGCTCAGGAAGGAAAAAAAAACGGAGCATGGAACACTTTGGATTTCCAGTTTTCTAGTCTCATTTCAAGCAGTTGTTTATGGTCAACTTTTTAGATTCTATTTCTGCCAATGCCCCCCTTTTTTCTGAGGTACTTTTTCAGTAAAAACTTTTTTTACTAGCCTCAAGCCTTTGTGATCATTTGGAATTCTCTGATTCCTTTCTTTGTATCTTCCTTTGTTTCTCCATCTCACAATACTGCAGATAAAAACCAAAAGTGTGGCTCAGTGTGTGGAATTCTACTATACTTACAAAAAGCAAGTCAAAATAGGCCGGAATGGGGCTCTCATCTTTGGGGATGTTGACACTACCACTGAAAGAGCTGTTAAAGATGAAGCTGAAGTAGATGTAAAGGTAACAGATACAAAGCAGGAGCCTTGGGGATAAAAAATTATGCCAGACCTATCATAGATTGCAGGCAAAGGCATGGAACTTGGAATGGGCACTTTCTGTTGCTGTGAATTGCTATACATGTGTAGAAAGAAATTCCCAGAGAAAATGGTAAAATTGCAGAGTTCTACTTTAATCTCATTGGCAGGAGCTATTAGAATGGTGATGAATGTGTGTCAGCCTTACTGGATAGACCAGACAGGAAACGTAAACAAATAAGCTAACTCCATTTTATTGTCAAGTTACATTAACAGAATTTTCAAGTCAGAAACTACAGTTCTCCAACTTTTACAGCTGAAGAACATGGAGAGGGTCCCTTGGAGTCTCTTGCTCCATTTGTTATGCAGTTGCAGGCTTTGCTCTCTTTTAGCTGACCGTTCCTTAGGCCCAGGGGTCTTCAACCCTGGGTCCATGGGCCAGCACCAGCTTGCCGCATGCCAGAAACCAGGCGGTGCAAATAAGCAAATGCCCATTCGCACGATGTAGGCAGCACGTGAAACCACGCCTCCTCTGGTCCATGGAAAAAACCTTTCTCCATGGAAATGGTCCCTGGTGCCCCAAAGATTGTAGGCCACTGCCTTAGTCAGCATCTCTTTGCCCCGCCTCCCAAGTTCATTCCCACCTACTATTGCAGACTGCATGTTCCTAATCTGTGCTGAAGTGATTTAACCTGCATTTAACCTGCATTCCTTTTTGTACTCTTCTGTAGAGTTCCCACAGGCTTACGCGTACTCTTCCTCCCAGAACATACAATGAAGACTATGAAAACACAGAAGATGAGGATCTTGAAGAAGTTGAGGAAGTCATGCCAATTAAAGAGGAAGTTGTGGAAGGGGATGAGTTGTATGGCAAAAGCAGTAATTTCGCACCTTCCAAATCGACTCCTCTTCGAGATGTTGAGGAACAAGTAAGTGTTGAATGAACCACAGTCAACAATTTCTGCCTGGATCATTTCTTATAAATCATCTGACTGGTTGTAGTGGAATCAATGTAATTTCAATCCTTTAATTAATCTCACCAGTGACATAAATTATTCATGGTATGAATAATTGTCTGGCAGCTGCCTGAAGTATGAATACAGGTAGTAGTCCTCTGGTTACAACCCTTGTTCCACAGCTGTTCAAAGTTATGATGGTGCTGAATGAGGGAAACCTAGAACAGGTCCCAGGAGTCATGCGATTGAGATTTGGATGCTGGGCTCCTGACCTGTGATTACAATATTGCAGCAAGCTGTGATCACATAATCACAATTTGTAATGTTCCTTGGCTGGCTCCCACAAGCAAAGTCAATGGGGAAGCTGGCAGGAAGTCAGAAATTGTCCTCCCTTAATGATTTGCATGATCCTCACTAATAAGGGCTATCTGAAAACTACTGAGAGTGCCACTGCTACGCAATACAGTCACATGACATTGCACCTTATGACAGTGTCACTTAATGATAGTTTCCAATCTCACTTGTCATTGTAAGTAGACTACCGGTACGTAATATTTTTAATTGGCAAAGTAGTTCTGTGTGTGTGTGTGTCTGTCTGTCTGTCTGTTTCTGTCTCTCTCTCTCTCACACACACACATCTTAAAACACAGTTTTGATCTTTTTATGGATTTTTCAAGGTGTACTGAACTTGGATTTGCAGTCAGTTGGAGAACCAGTGTACTTGAAAACTTTGAAAATGTTTATTTTGCCTTCTGGTGGTCTTAATAATACTTTGTGTAATATTCATTTTATCTTTGCATACCTTTTCTCAAGGGAGCTTGTAGCAGAAAACTTTTGGCTTTGAAATGTTTCAATATAATGTGATGTGTATACAGGAGAGGGTAGACTCCTTGTTTACTTAGCTTCATAGGTCAATACTGCTTTCATAATTTATACTTAAAATAGACTGTGGGGAAAATGCACGTATCATCAGTATGCTCCTATAGTATGTTTCTCACAGGTTTTACAAAAACAAAAACAACCCAAACACAATTGTTTAATGTTTTAACAGCCCTCAAGAAAAACTCCAGAAGGAACTTAAAATATTCATAGCTTATTTAAGAGATGATTAAAAAGCACTCCCTTTTGTAATGTGTTGAACGCATGAAGTCTGAGTTTTAGCTTCATAAAAATAACATAATTATATCAATGCTTTAATCACACCAAACTGTTTTCTGACCATTGTTAAGTTTTGTTAAACCAGCTGGATTACTTTGGGCCAGTTAATCTCTCTCAACCCAACTCCACTCACAGAGTTGTTTGTGGGGAAAATAGGAGGAAAGAAAAAATCATGAGAACAGAATAGAGCTAGAAGAGACTTGGAGATCTTTTAGTCCAGCCCCCTGTTCAAGAGTTATTAGGTATGTTTGACACCTTGATTTACTTAAAAAATAATAATAAGGGTGGGATATAAATGAAATAAATAAATAAATCTATTCCATAGGAGTACCTATAGCTTGTAGTAATAATGGTGTCTTATCCTGTAGGCTGGTAATCTCCATATGGAAAAACATCTGGAATCTGGAGCCCCAGGAAGGACGGAGGTCAGAGGCAGAACTTCAAGAAGGACAAAGGAGGCACCCATTAAATATCGGAAGACTTCACCACCAGTGCCAAAGAGAAGGAGAAAACCGAAACCCAAACAAGAAACGGTCAACAAAACACAAAACCAAGAGGAGGAATTTCCATGTAAAAAATGTGGCAGGTACACTTGGGAAAGATTTTGAGATGAAGAACATTTCTGACGTACTTTCTTCTGTCCAACAGGAAAAATGAATATGGAATTGAAGAGTATTTTAGTCTAAGATAATACTCCTCAACCGTGGCAACTTTTAAGATGTGTGGACTTCAGCTCCAACATGCTGGCTGGGGATTTCTGGAATTAAAATCCACACATTTTAAAGTTGCTATAGTTGAGAAACACTGGTCTTAAGGTAACTGCTATGCTCCAGGCATTTTGGCATAAAAATTCTATGTTTCCTTGCTGACTGGGACTGATGAGAATTAAAAGTCCACAGTATGGAGAAGCCCCCAAGTTGTCTAATCTGGATGTGTGTGAGGTAAAAAGGGTTTTGCTTTTATTTTTAATTGCTCTTACAATTACACTGTTACAAATTGTTGGGATATTATTTAATTTCTATGCAATCCCCCTGCAAAAATGCTATCTTCTACTTTGGATGGCTTTCACATATGAACAGAATGATGTAGAGATGGGAAAATGCTCTAGGGATGTCTTGAGGGACAATTTCAACAGCCTCCTAGATAATTATTATCCTTTTATACTGCACAATAGCAGGCACTGGTTCAAGACTGAGCAAGATTAAACATCAGCTAGCCTTGAGTTTGCACATATCTATTTCAATTTGTATGTCTCTCTCAGTTAACTGGAGCTAGACTAAAGAAGAACATGTTTGGTGACTTGGAGGCATCATTAGACTGGAAAGTTTAACCTTGTCTAGACTGCATAAACCCAGTGAATTACGAACCTTATCAAGCATTTAAATGATGAAATGAATGAAACACATCCAATTTCTAATTTGTGCTAGAAAAAAAATTCTTTGATCCCCATGGACTATAAACTTGCAAGCAAAAAATATGGGCTTTGTAGGGTTTCTCCTCTTGATAGAAATTTAGGTAGAATTGTGAGGACCATCCACTTGTTCCAATCTGCATGTAGGTAGAAGTTACCTGGTAATCTAATACTTGGATATTGAAAAGTCTTGTATAAAATATCTCACAAAAGGCTTCTATGGAAATCATAATAATCATGTGAAATCTAAAAAACCAGCAGCAAATGAAAGAAGCACACGTGAAATGCTTGGGTACCAAATAACCAGATGCAAATGATACCCATTTAATGTTGAATTGGAACTATAAAGAATGGTTTTCAAAAGTTGTGATTGCAAGAAGATTTTTCACATAGAATAATCATTGCAATTAGTCTCTTCCAAGTTATAGGACTTGTGTGCACTTCAGTTGTGTCAATTTGTTAGCAGAGATATTTTTATCAGTAGCTGCTCTTGGCATGAAAAGTATTAGGTGATGCCTCAGAATTAATACAAAACCTGAATTTAAGGTTTATGTCTGTCCAAATCAGATGTTCTATACATGGAACCGTGTTGCAGAAAAATGACAGTAGAGAATTTTGTTAATCTCCATAGAATCTAAGGTCCAGCGAATACTGCTAAATAGAAGTCTTAAATCATATTTTATTATTTCAGAGTGCATTCTAATCAGTGTTAACCATTTTTCACATTTTCCTGTATTTGTGGTTTTTTTTAAAATCCATTTTTAAATACCAGGATGGATCTTTCAAAGTTCTTCATATCATATAAAGTGCCAAGAGTCATTTTGAATTGGAGTGGGAAATAAAATAAAAAGTAGGTACAGGTAGCACCCCAAAGTTACAACATGAATTGCACATGAGTGGATTCCACTCTGCACTGCTTAAATTAATCAGCCTTAGAAATTCCAGATCTTGACTTTTGGTTGATTCTGTAAGGTCCAAGATAATCCCTGCAAACTCTCTTAATTTGGCACCTTCCAGATCTGTGGTAACTAAATGACTCAAATTTCCAGCTATTCTGGTCAAACTAGCTGGGAATTTTGAGAGTTGCAATGCCAATGTATCTAAAGAGTGCTAAGTTAAAAAAAAAAGTCAATCCCTATGCAACTATTTTAGGTAGAATTTGCTTCTAATTGTAAAACATTCCTTCTTCTAATGTAATCATTTCTTCATACTTTAAAAGTTAAAAGTTGGCCAGTTGTGGATGATATCATACACCGGAGCCAGGCATTCAAAATTATTTGCATCTCAGTTGAGAAACCAGGAAGTAAATACATATTGGTTGAGATCAGGAATGACTTAAGGTGTGTTCATGTATCTCGGCCAAGCCTAGTATCATAATTTATATCTAGACAATCTGTGACCCATTAGGAAATTTCAGAGATATTTTCTTACCAGATTCCTTAATGCCTTCAACAACGGCAAAGCTTCTAATGTACTTCCGTCACTGGGGAAGTTGGAATACATTCAAAGATGTCTCTGCTTTGAAAGTAGCCCATGTTAAGAACTCTATAGTACAGGTGTGCTCGCTTCGGCAGCACATATACTAAAATTGGAACGATAAAGAACTGTATAGTACAGTCAAACCATCAGCACAGGAAATGTTTTATGACATTTTGTATCATGTCATAGACTGCTTTGTGATAATGCTTGCGTCATAACATATTTTTTAAAAAATGTCAATTCCATGGAAGTCATGGGTCCCGGATTTTAGGTGTACTCTGTAATTTAGCCCATTTGAGGTATCTTGCGTGAAAAATTATTGCTCTAGGAAAAGCTGTTTCACCCAATTAAATGTTACTGGAATGAGAGTTTTAGTAGTGGATAGATAATGGCTGTCCAGGACTATGACATAAAGTTGGGTCACCCATCATATTTTAATATGATGGGCTGTAATGCTGTTTCTTTGCTTTCGGTTTAATGTGTGCGTGTGTGTGTGTGTGTGTGCACGCACACACGCAATGTGATTTCCTGGTTGATTTTTGTGCACTAACCCAAGTTTCAAACCTTGATCAAAGCAACCTATAGCATTGCAGGTTTTTCTCAGCTGCAGCTTCCAGCCTCCACTAACCAAGCTTCCTAGAGATATTAGGAATTGCAGTTCAGCAGCATCTGAGAGGGCTTACAAGTTGCCTCCTCTTCTTCTAGCTGCTTTAAAAGCATGCAAGGCAAAAGCAGATAACAAGAAGTTCCTGTTTAGCTTAGCAATCTGCAAGGTTGATTTTGCGTGATTAATAAGTTTGTTAGTTCAAACAAAGGCTGGTGGAAGGTGGTATAAAAACCCAAGATTTAACTACTGTGCTATGGATTTGTGTGCCCTGCAGAATCTTCTACAAGGTGAAAAGTCGGAGCGCTCACATGAAAAGCCACGCCGAGCAGGAGAAAAAGGCTGCAGCTCTGAAATTGCGGGAGAAGGAGGCAGCAGAGGCGGCGGAGGCGGCGGCGGCGGCAGCAGCACAAGCACACAGTAGGGCTCAGCAGGAAGAAAGCAGCAACAGTGGGAGCAGTCATGGGAGCAGCAGTGGCAGCAGCTCAGATGAAGAGGAAGATGTTTAGCCCAGGACCCCCACAGGGTTAAGAGTCTGTTGTGACTGCTCCAGCCTTGCTTCCACTTCCTTTCCTTCTTGCCTGAACCGTACCGGTAGATTTTTAAAGGGAAAAAAAATTTCAGTGACCACAAAAATCTCTATTTTTAAAAAAAACATTTTATGGATTATTTTATTTATAAATAACTATATGTATCAACTTAACGAATGGAAGTCTGTTTTCCTTCAGCTCCTGAACTTGCCGGGAATCGTGGCATAAGCCTTAAATATCTTACCCTCTGCTGAGAGAGAAATTTGTCAAACCCTCTGGATAGTAACTGAATTACTTTGGGTGTAAATTCGAGGATTCCTATAGTGTTCTTCATATACTTCTTTCTTTCATCTCCAAGTTTACTTTGCGGCTTGGAGCTATTCACATTTTCTTTTGTCTCCTTCATACAGGAGTTTCTGTTTCTCCAGCTGGTAGCTAAACCAGAACCTGTGAGTAACCTCTTTAGGATGAGCGAAGAGACTATTTGCTTTTAAGATATAGCTCTTTAAGAGTGGAAATATTCTAGTTAGTATTTTTTAGGAACTACCCCATTATGTTGAGTCATATAAAGTTAATCACGTATGTCTCCAGAGTTGGCCAAAAGAATTAGTGATGAGTTCTGGATATTGCACCTCTGTAGTTACTGTGATAGAACAAACAACTTCGCTTGCACAAGAACCCATGTATGATTTTGGGTTGATGAGATTGAGGTAGATTTCTGCCTCATTATTGTTAAAGAGCCACAATTCTGAAAAGATGGCATTATTATTCTGGGGGGAATAGCATTCATTCATAGGAGTCCATTTGCAACAACCATTCTTATTCCAAATCTGAGCATGCAAATTGAAGAATCCTTCGCAGCAGATTTGAAGGGGCGGGCAGAAAAACAAGTGGAAGGCCAGTCTGAGTGAAAACAGCTGGCATACAGTTTTATACTGTAGCTCGATGGATTAGATCAGGGGTCTCCAACCTTGGCAACTTTAAGACTTGTGGACTTCAACTCCCAGAATTCCTCAGCCAGCTTTGCTGGCTGAGGAATTCTGGGAGTTGAAGTCCACAAGTCTTAAAGTTGCCAAGGTTGGAGACCCCTGGATTAGATAACTAGTGGTCCACCATGAAAGTGTTCACCTGAATAGACTTGAGTGTAGTATTGCTTAATTGTCCATTTGAATGCTTCAACTGGCCTACAAAAAAATAGCTGCTAATTTTTTAAACAGTTATGATATTTATTCCCTTTTTAAAAAAAACATGGTTTGCAAAGACAGATTGAGTATACTCAAGATAATAGAAATAAGGATCATGTTGCATTGATTCATATGTATTTGCACCCTCAGGACTACCATTTCTGCTGAGATATTCAACATCATTTAGATGTTTCTGCACTGTACCTGGACCCAGATATCCAGAGTCAAGAATATTAAATGTGTGGGGAAAAAGAAAAGTATTTAGAAATGGTGCAGTGAGCCAAATTTATCTGCACTTTGTCCTTCTGCACCAAGCAGCAAGTATTTACAATGATCTTAAGACAGTTATCTTCACATTGCTACAGTAAAGAGCAACTGTCTGTCTGTACAAGGAAAAGGAAGGTGCAGCAGAGGACAGAAAAATAATGCTTAGCGGATAAAGATGGGGCACCTAAACTGCTTCCTTATAACTTTCAAATTCTCATGTCGGCAAAAAATACAGTGCTTATTCAGCTGCAAATGGTAAAGTCCTGAAAAAGAAGTCTCCTAAAGGCACAGGGGCCATGAAAGCAAATAATTGCATTAATCATCTGCAGAAGAACCTTTATTGAATAAACCATGCTGGGATTGCTCTCCAGCAGATTTTTTTTTTCCTAGAACCAGTTTGAGAGTCAAATTTCTAGAAGTTTACTTAGAAATTTATTGAAAAGCTAGTACTTTGATAAATTTGATTCCCAGCCATAGAAGATTGAAAGTCTTTTGGACAAAGGGCAAATGTGATTGCAGCAAGCCATAGTTGGGTTGCTCATACAACAAGATAGCAATTAATCCTACCAGCTGCTGGATATATTCTGCCTGCTGAGTTACATGATCAGCAGAATTTTTTATGGAGCAACTTTTACTACATAAGATTACTAGTACAGCTACAAGACATTGCTTCTATTTTATAGCACAAAACCAAACCACTATCGGAACGTGCCAAAAAAAATTGCATTTTGAATGTTGAAAATAAGTTTTAGCCTTCTTTCTTAACACGCTAAGTTATTCATGCTTTTCATGTGGAGGAATGCTGAAATTAACTATCCCTTATTTGCAGTCTGAGGCAGAAACAATCCCAGGAGGCGATCATGTGAACCTGTTCTTTTGAAGAACAGAGCAGGTAACTTTGCATGCAGGAGGTCTCTGTTTGAGTTCAAGATTATCCAGTAATAGAGCTAGGAAGCCAATTTGCTGAGGGTTAGAGGGGATGTTCTCAGGCCATTTTTTGCGGCTTAATACTTACTGAGGTAAGTAGACAGTGCAATGGATTATACAGGAATTTTTTTTAAAGGTTCAGGGTCTCATAATGCAGAATTATTTGCCTTTAAACCATTTTCTCCGCATAACACATGGACAATGCCAGTCTGCCTCAGAAGTGAGTTCTTCCAGTGTGTTTTAAAAACAGCCTTCAATTAAAGGGAATTACTTTCTTTCTAACCTGCTTCAGAGCTACAATTAGAGCTTCAAGAACGTCTTTATTTACACTGTTTTTGCACTGGGTCAATGATGTTCTTCCAGATCATAGTTTTGCACAAATTTTAGCTTTTGATACACAATATAATGAAGTGAAAGCAATGCAACCAGGCTTTTGACTGCATTTTCAAAAACAGCTGGTCTCAATCATGTTTTTCTTTGCACTTCAGCTGTGTGAATTCCAGCCCAAACAGGAAAGTTATCTTGTTCAAATAATTCACTCTTGCGATCTTGAGAAAGGCAACAATTGCTTTCCCAACCATTCAGAAAGGAAGAGCATTGCTGCCTTGAAAGTCAGCATTCAATTTAATCAATGTCATATATTAAGAGAGAATATATATATTTTTGGAATGAACAAAGTATCCAAATGGTATTTTTTAGAAGGAAAAAAAGGGATGTGTATGGAACAAATTACAAAAGTATTTTGTTCCTGGGTAGAACATTTTCTTCCCAAATATAATTGCTACAATCCAGCACAGATGCACTTTGTAATTCATTGTGTGGCATTTTGTAGCTATTAAAGACTTACAAATAGGATTCCTTAAAATTGCGTTTATATCTTAACCAGTAATAATGCATCAGTAAACCTTTCCATCGATTAATTGTTGCATTGGATAATATTCATGGGAAATACATATGGGAATAACTTTGGATGCTTTTTGAAAGGCACAATCTAGTAGTTTGTCACATAAATGGGAATTAATTCATTTTTCATACTACATCATAACATGAAAAAAATTGATTAATTTGCTTCTTTAAGCCACAGTGAAACTGACTTGCCTATACTGCTGGGTTTCCCACCTTTTTTCATATAGAGCATGTACTTGGACAGGGAAGGAACGCAGTCTTTGCATGTATGCAAATATAAGCAAGCAGTCTGATGGGGAGTTAGGAGATAAAAACCAGGAAACACTGCCCTCTTTCTCCTTTGTGAAGCTGGACAGAAGCAGCAGTGGTGATTTAGATATATGATGACCTGTGATGTATTTCAGGGGTCGTGGCATTATGCTGCAAATTTGTATATAGGTACGTTAAATACATCTGTGATTTCCAGGTGGATGCTTACACTAAAGGTGTGTCTGAATTGAAGTCTCGTTATCAAACCAGCTTGTTTCAACAGTGGGAAGGGAATCACTAGTGGCATGTTAATTACTGGGTGCAATATACTAGCTCTAAAATTTTAATTGATATCATAATAATCAGTCCAGATATTGGAGCTCCTCCTCTGCTTCCTGATTTTGTAGCCCAAATGTATTTTCCACTTTGTTTCTACTAAAGTACACTCTTACTAATCTGGAATATCCCATTTCTGATTGTTAGCTAGTACATACAACTCTTTAGTTTTCTTATACCAAGGTAACTTTAGGTGAGAGAACCTTTATAAATCCACAGATTTTCATTTTGCACAATGTTACCAGTCCATTCTTCCTCGGATATTTTCATATTAATAAACTTCCCTGTTATGCAGAGATCTTTTTCTCACTAAAGATGGTAGATGGATTCACACATTGCATTAAATTCACAGTTGCTTTGATTAGGGAGTTGAGTGGCGTATACATTAAATCAATAAAAGGAATGTTTATTTTAAATACAATTGCTTAAACACAACAAGTTAAAATTAGTCTTGTAAATGAGCAAAGTTATGGCTTATTCATCTAATTCTTGATTTATTTCTTCATGTTTTCTTGCCCTATAATATCATGAAATGCTTACAAATACACAAATAAACCAGGGATGTGTCACGAAATCACACATAAACCATGCATGATTATTTACGCATCATAGTTTCTAATTGTAAGTAAACAATCATAGTTTTAATGCAATGTGTGAGGTCAGCAGCTATATGTAAACCTACATTAGATTATGATAAATGTACATGAATAAACATGGCTTGAATTTTTTTCTTCCTGTTCATAATGTAAAATGTATGGCACTTAAGGCACTGAATACTCTACACTCAGCTGCAGCTGATAGGCCTATTATGAAATAACTTTATATTGCAGGTGTAATCAACATTAATGGAAGAATTCTTCATTTTGAAACACTGATAAAGTAGATGCTAGTTTCCCAATACATTGCAATTACATCAGGCACAACTATATCAAAGGTTCTGACAGCGTGATTAGTAATGCTGCAAAAAGGGAGTTGGATGCCCTTCATATGTGCATTTATTTTCTATGATTGCTACATTTGCAAGTGAGTATTTGTTAGTAATACACAGCTGGATAATCTCATTTAGAAGCTGTGGACTTAAATTCAGTGGACTTCTAGTGATCTAATCCATGCAGTTTTCTTGGCAGAAATACAAGTGATTTCCCATTCCCATCTTCTGGAATGCTAGTTCAACATTCCAGTCTAGTCTACAACTCCAGTATTAACTACCTTGCTTAGATTTGGAGATCAACAAAGATTAGAGAGGAGGTTCTTCTGTTCTTATTGAGACTTCTGAGTAGACATGCATTGCCCATCCATTGAGCATAAGACAGTTGAAGATGCCAATTAAAGTTCCTTTAGTCATCAGTCATCTTTAAAACTAGTTTTAATTAGGCCGGCCCTCCCTTTGCATAATCACGAGATCTCTGAGGTAGGTGGAAAACTCCCAATTCAGCATTTTGCTTGCTTTACCCATATCTATTCTGACCCGCTTTCCCCCCCCCCTTTTTTTGGGGGGGGGGGTTGCTTTCTGCTTGCAAGAAGTCTGTGGAATAATGTACCATTCTAGTATGTATGGAAAATAAAGTCTGTCAGTTTCCTCCCTCGCCTCAATTTACTAAATGTTTGCATCCCAATACTACCCAGTGTGCCTCTACTCTCTTCTCAGATATATGGCCTTCTGCTGTGTGACTCACTGGTGCAAATTTTTTCAGAAGAAATGGAAGCTGCACAGATGCTTCTCGCCCCTCCCCCTCAATGATAATTTTAATCCCCCATGCTGAATTTTTCCAGAGCCAAGTTTGGTATTCATTTCAGGGAACCATTCAGAATTTCCTGCCCAAATTGTATAGAAATGAGTGAGGTTTGAGACAGGTTCTGGCCCTAATCTCCAGCTGCTTACATTTCTTTTTTTTTTTTTCGTCTCTCCTTTTTGGAACGTGAGATTTTATATCAACAGCTGAAGCTATAAAAATCCCCCACCTGCTTGTATTCAGATAAATTTGTGTGAGACTCTGTATATATGTATGTACTATATGTAAGTAAAACAATAATGTGCTTTCAATATGCTTTGTTGAAAGAAAATCTAGTTGCATATTTACGTTTCATGTTATCCTTCTGATGTTCAAATTTAGTATAAGTTTTTTAGTCTGTATTTAATGCTGGTTTTCTTGATGTACAGTACAGAAACAGTCTTGTTTTCTTGTAATTATTGTATAAATGCTTTTAATATAGAGCTTTTATTTTAACAAATGAGCAGAAATTGCCTTTTGTGTATTTGCTGCACCTTTTAAAGACTGTTACATATTAAAATATTGTACATACAAAAGTATTATATACCTCTTATGTATAAATGTGATAGATCAAACAATTTATTTTTGTGTTTTTTTTACAAACTATTAATACACTAAAAGTCTTGCTGATGTGATTTAATGTACTTGTAACTTATTTACTTCTGGAGGTTCCATTATATCTTTTTAAACCTCTTTTTAATTAAATAAGGTTTAAAAGCAGCTTTTGTAATAAGTTCTTTTTTTAATTTAATGTTTTGAAATAAGAGGGTGTTTTTTTTTTCTTTCTTGACTACCATAATGCATTTCTGCCTAGTGTAATTAAATAAGATATGTGTGCTGCAAAAGTTGTGTGCTGTTTTCCTGCTAGCTGATCTTTGTATGTAAGCTTGTGAATCCATTCTATAGTGAACTGGCAAAGAATGGAAATGTTCCTGCATTGGATTTCTCACTGAATTAAAAAGCTGGACACAGTGAAAAGTCTAGCACCTTTGGGTTAGACCAGCGCAGGATTTTTTATTACTATTATTTTGCATAGGCAGCTATAAATGCCCTTGATGACATCACATGCTTCATGATATCATCAGGCAAATTCTGCATAGATAATTGTCACTTGTGACTGGTGCAATTTATGTAATTTGTGTTACTTGAATGATGACACATGAAATCATTCAACCTCCCCCCCATTCTTGTTTGCAGTTATTTGAATAAATATGTTGAGTCCTGCCTCTTTGAACAGGAGTTTGAAGCACTGCCACTGAGAAAACAGTCCTGCTCTGTAGTTCAGGGAAGCTAAAAGGGTGGATTTAAATAGCAAAAAAGCAAATTTCAAGTGGACATCAGGATAATTCCCATTTGAATTATCAAATTTGAAACATGCTCAGTATTGTAACAGGCAGCCTAGACCAATGTTGGCAGCTTTAAGTGCAAGTTCAAAGCCTTTACTGTCATTGTACATCATGTATACAATGAAATTGGTTTATGGGAACTCCTCGAATTCCCACCGTCTTGGGAATTAGCTGAATTAAAGTTCACACATCTTAAAAGTTGCTGAGGTTGAGAAACATTTATCTAGACAGATTTTCCTTCAGTAGATGTATTTAAGAGGCTGGATAGCCACCAGCTGTGGAAGCTGTAGTAGAATCCTGCACAAAATTCTGCTTTATCAGTCTATATCTAACTTAGAATCCGTTTCATTGTGTCACATTAAGATGGCTTTCCTAATTGAACCCTACTAAAACCATTTTAAGGAAAGCAAAGGTTTCTTCATAGATTAGCTTAGTGTATACAGTAAATCCTTTTCCTTCTTAGGTCTTGTATGGATCTAACAATGCTTTAAGAGTCCCCCTAGACCAGGGGATGTCAAATGCACGACACATCGTTACGTGAAGTATCACAACTTTTTCCCCCTTCGCTAAAATGGGTGGGCATGGCTAGCATGTGGTCACATTTGGTCCGCGGGCCGCAAGTTTTACACCCCTGCCTTAGACAAAACCCCTTATACTGCCACCCTGACTTGTAATTGAATAACTCACGACAGCAATGTCCTTTGTATAAAACATTTATTACTACTTTGAGCAAATTTCACAAAATGACTTAAAACAGATTAACTTCATAATAATGTCAGACAATGATGGTGCTACAAAATTATACTCTACTTTTTAAAAGGAGTTACCATGCTACAGTAATTGCTTGAAAATTGCTCTCCAACTAGGAGTTTGTTTTAAAAGCCTAAATTTCTACCAAAACTAGAGATCCACAAATGAGTGCTGCCTGCTTTAAATGTCCTTCGACATCTTTGCATAAATAATGTACAGTGTCTGTTTGCAAGCCAGAGTGATTGAAATGCAAGTTGACACCTCTCAATTTATTAGTGTGCATTAAATTTATTAAAATGCTATTAAACAAGGTTAACATAAGCCACCCTACTTCCAGTGTGGACAGCGGGATTCAACTCTGCTGTCATGTTTTTACATGGATATTTATTTCACCCATAATCCATATATTAGGCTAAATAATTTCCAGGGAGGTGGCAAACCATAACAGTTCCTCAGAGCAAATAGAAGGAAGTCCTTTTTATTTGTTGCTCTGCCAAGAAGCTTTCTCTGCATAACCTACATATCTCAAAATAGCCATTTGCATTACTTCCCGTCGGCATCCAGTGCATAATTTTAAAGTGCATTTTTTTTTTTTTAAAAAGAAACTCCTTATTTTAGCAATTGGATTTCTGTTTTGCACTACAAACTCTTACCCATTTCAACAAGGTCGGAAATACATTATTTGGAACACTTTTACTGTAATGCTGTATCAACCCAGTGTTTGCCTCATGTCTATATCATCTTCTAACATCACTTGGTAGATACAATTTCATTATGCTGCCAATTGCTTTTCGCAACAGAAAACGGTGCTTTGTTATTTAAAAAAAGAAACTCTTCTATATGCAATTTGGAAAGGACACTCCAGGTCATGCTAAGCCATCTATCTGTCATTTCACGAAATAAAGATAGCGTGCTATAGAAGCGGCTTTTACTGCAGGGCTGTCAAACTTACAGATGCATCACATGCTGGCCACGCCCAGTTTAGCAAGGGAAAAAAGTTCCAAAAATTCGTGACACCGCTGTGATGATGCAAATTTGACATCCCTGTTTTACTGCAAGATTTGGTGTAGCCTTCAAAAAGAGCCTTCAAGAAGATTAAAATGGAAAGATGTGTGGCAAAGACTCTGCAGTCAGAAGTTCTCTATCACTAACCCTATTTTTAACATAGGCTCCTAGGGGCTCCTTTGTGTAACTTGCAGATTCTAGGTTGTGGAAGAAATGGCACTGAAATGGTTTGATAGTAATTTAATTGTAATTCATATCTTTAAAGAGAAATCATTCCACTTCAAATTCCAATTCTTAAGTCTCACTTTCCTTCTGAAAGAGTATATATTATCATCAATTAAGACTTTTATTATACTTGTACACATTATCATGGTGAAAGCCTAATTATACTGTTCCTTGGAAACTTAGGTACTGTAAATGGCTTTTCCACAAGTACCACTGATTTTTATTTATGAATTACTGGTACATCTTATACTGCATTTCAGTGCGGCACCGTATAATCTGTTGTCCACTGAATATATATATATATAAATGGAATATACATCTATTTCATCAAGCTCTTGCCAGCCTTACAATTTTAAAATCCAAAATCCAAAAATATTCCCTTTGCTTCTTTTCCCTACTACAGCAAACCTATAGGTTTGTTTATGGGTCTGGAGACACCAGTGCAATTCAATATTCTTAAAAATATAAAATTGAGCCAACTTCTATACAAGCAAGCATTACAATTAGTACTGGCTGAATGATACAGGAAACTGAGCTAATCACTAAAGCAACACTTGTCACAGAATCACATTTTGCTATAAGCATACCAAAAATAAATTTGAATTATAAATATATCTTAATTATTTAATATGAAAAAGCCTATTAATTGTTCTTTTAAAAAATTATGCCTGTTGATCATCCATGATCATTCTGCAAGAGACAGAACAGTTCAATTGTCAAAACACCTCATTCTTCCTCTATTTAAATTTTTAATTTTAGTTTTCTCTAAATGTTATAATAAATGATATTGGGATTATGCCAGCAATCCAGTTGACACAAAGGGCACATAGTAAAGCAACAACAAAAAATGCTGGATATAGTAAATGATTTCCATCTAATTTCCTAAAAGAAACACCAGTGCCAATAACAGCTTATCAATAAGTTCCTTTAAGAAAGGCACTAATTCTTTACTAAGATACTATTTGCTAAAGAAAGATGTGCTGTCATATTACTATAACCCACTTCTAAACTTAGGCATCCCATCACACTTCAAAAAAGTATTATAAAGTGTTTGTAAAAAAAAACTGTAGAACCATTTTGTTTCTCATGACATGAACAGAGAAAATTGAACACTGGCTTTTGAACATTATCATCTTAATTCCAGATACAATTACAGACATCAATTACATGTGAGGGATCCCAAATGACAAGAAGTGGGTGAAATGGAAGAACTCTTTTTGAAAAAACTGCTTTCAAGAAGAAAAAAATATAATGTAAAGTATTGAGATTTCTATTATTATGATATTACTTGCATGGTTAATATCACACTAGCTATACCATCAGCATCAAAAAGAATGCTAAGCTGAATTCAAATCAAGTTCCACAAAAATTGCTAATATTTTACTGACTTTCCCCTTCAAATGCATTGACCATTTGAGGGATGCCAAGAATGGGGTTAAAAGAACCAATTAGGCATTTAGAACTGCCTGCCTACCTGATCCCCGGTAGGTGTCTGGACATTTGACCCTTTGCTAGCAAGAACCCTGACT
Source organism: Notechis scutatus (assembly GCF_049901735.1). Taxonomy (NCBI): domain Eukaryota; kingdom Metazoa; phylum Chordata; class Lepidosauria; order Squamata; family Elapidae; genus Notechis; species Notechis scutatus. Next base: position 274,901,214 of record NC_142009.1, on the reverse strand, counting down.
TTATCTTAATCGCTGGCAGTAAATGCCTCAAGAGCAAATCCTTGCAGAGAATCAGCCTCTTAAACCCACACTATATAATGTCATCCTTTCAAGAGAAATTTCCTTACCAGATTTCTCAATGTCTTCAACAATGACAGAGCCTTCTAATGCACTACCTTCACTGAAAAAGCTGGGATACATTCAGAGATGTTTCTGCCTTGAAAATAGCCCAAACATCAGGACCAGTAATGTTTTATGACATTTTTTATTATGCCATAAAGTGCTTTAGGATAATGTTTGTGTTATAAATGTTTCATAAAACTTGTCAAATATCCATTCCACAAGAATTATGGGTCCCAGATTTTGGATGAATTTTGTAAGTTAGCCCATTTAAAGTACTTTGACTTTGGCTTTATGGCACTGTTTTGCCCAGTTAAAGGTTATCCAGGCTGCAAAAATCTGGATGACCAGTAGATGGCAGGAAAGTGATAATACAATACTATGACTGTTTATTATCATCCAGCAAATGCCCCAATGTTTGCAGCTCCAATTTTTGTACTCCAGATATGACAACTCTTCATTAGTTCACCAGTTTCCCCTGCCTCAAAGGTACCAAGAGAAAAATTAATTGGTAAGATGCAAAGAAGAGGACGTATATAAATGATATTCACTGGTCTGGGAACACAATGCCTTATACAGTGCCTTACTTTAAACTATAAAAAGGAAAAAGTTCTAAGAACTACAATCATGTATCTGTTCATAAACTTCCTCAGCTGCAAGCAGTGCAATCCTACGCATGTTTACTCAGAAGTAACTTCTACTGCACCCAAACAGACATTGCCTAAAGCAGAGCTGAGCAACCTCTAGGGACATCATGAAATCTGGCCTTTTTTTATAGCTCTAAAGTTCTTAAAGCTTGTTATGATTGCTGAAAACCGATAGCATCATTTTCCATTTGTGGAAATAAGATGACATCTTACAGTAGCATAAGCCCTAAAACATCTGTTTATTCAGTTTTTAGCTGCCTTTTAAATCTAGTACTCTGTAACCCTGAACATAATTCTGCTCACTTATGTGAAGTATTCCATTCATTTTGCAGCCTCTTCCCCAGTATTCAGCTGGGCTCCTGGCCAACAAAAGATTACCTACACCTGGCCTAATGTGAAGACAACAATAAAGATACAAATGAGAACATATGAGAAAAACAATGCCAAGCACTAAACCTAACATATAAATATCTTTGTTTAAAATGATGCATCAACATGGATTGATTCACAGAAACAATTAAGATTAAATATAAACAGGATGAAAGTAAAAATTGAATTATCTGAAAGTTCTTTTTTTTAAAAAAATCCAATCTGTGGATGAGCAAGAACAATTTCCCTGAACCTCGTGAAACTTTCCCTGAAACTTTGTGAAATATCTTGGAGGATTGCTCTTTGACGTAACCAAGCCTAAAATAGCAAGGAATTCTCCTCTTTTAAAAAATCTGAACAGCAAAATTCTTTCAGAGTAATAACTGTCTTAATGCCTCATAAATACATAGATTTGAGACAGAGTAGAATCACAGGGGTAATCTTATTAATAAACTGCCACATTTAAATGGTTAGGATAAATCCAAAGGCTAAAGAATATTCCTGAGCAAAGGCTCAGCGTTTGTGTAAAATAGAAGTGAGCAACGCTGTGTTTCATAGTATTTATTCCCATATAACTACGCAGAGGGTTGCAGTTTCATTCCCCTTTTTGAATGCCTGTCATCTGTTAACTGAGAAATGGATTGTCAGAGCCAATACTTTTAAGTAGAAAAAAAAACAGAGCAGAAAAAAACTGCCACAAGTTTTTATAAAATTAAATTTTACCTTCAACAAAATAGTAACGTCTTACTTTATTTTTCTCCTTTCCATCTTTAGGAATGACCAAAATGTCCAATCATATCAGTGAAAAATTTTAGGGAAGAAGAAGGCTTTGACAAAGTAAGATTTATGAAAAAAATAATAATAAACTGCCTTGGAACACGTGTACTATATATCCTACAGCATTATTGCTTTTCTCTTCTTCCTTTCCTGTAATTTCTTCAGCTGTCATTTATCAGTTACTAAAATGGAGACTTAGTTTTGAACAACCTGCTATATTTCAACTTCTTTTGACAGCTGCTTTCTTTTCTCAGATTACTCGACTCCAAAATAATAAAGGACTTCAGCCATTCTGCAACGTATAATCAACACAAAACCTTTGCTTAAGAGTTTCATGTTCCTTAAAGTATGTAAAGGAAAATTCAACCAGCATATTAAACCAAATGAGGAGAGAAATACTTCACTTAGAAAAAAGAAACTGCCTTCACTCTTTCATCTAATACTGGATATTAACTCGGGAGAAAAAACAGACATTTGATAAATGTTAAAGCATACCATTATTTGAATCCTTTCTTTAAAAAAAGATATTTTTAAAAAGCCATACTATATAGAACCCCTCTGCCATTTCTCAAACGATTAGAGAAAACTATTTAACATGTGCTTATAGAAATCTGCTCTTTAAAAAAATCATACACTTGCAGAAAAACTCCAGGTATTAAATAAAAAATAAACATTCATTATAAAAAAGTAAGAATTCTTTGGGTGAGAAGAACATGGAGATGAATCAGTTAAAATGTTGCCTAAGTTTTCTTTAAAGACATATTTATACAAAAGCATCACATCCTATATAGTGCTGGAGATACATCAATAATTTAATGTGAAAGAAAAGGTGCTAGTTTTCTCCTTCTTCCCCTTCTTCCTGTTTTATAACTGGGATACCTAAAATAAATAAATACATAAATCACAACAATCTTTATTGCATTTTCTTCCATTTCCTTTCCCTATCCAGTTCCACAACCTTGTGCTGTGTGTGAAGACTCACAACAATATATCATTTTGGTAAAGACCGTTAACAAGAATTTAAAGGAATTCTAAGCTAGATTCTGTTTTTCTTTAAATTATTACTCAAAACTAAATTAAAAATTAGCATAAAAATAGTAAAATGACTGCCCAACTCACTTCCTCAGTGAATTTACTAATGCACCCACCAATTTCCCATGATGTTATTTATATTAGTACATATGTTCAGATCAAGACTTAAGGATGGGGGGGGGGATTATTCCAAAGCCTAAAATAAAATCAGATTTTTAACATCAGTGTCTATTGGGAGGTGGCCTGTATTTCCAACATGCTTAATTTATCTCCTCTCTCTTCTAACACTGATGATATGTGGCTACAGGAGCTTTTTGTGATGTTTTTAAACAGCAACAATCACAGTATTTTTATTTTAAAAACAAATATTTGGTAGGAATAAAAATCTACAGATTTTCATTTATGTATACTATAGGTCTTTGCTGAATAATTTGGTTGCACCCAAAAGGTCCAGTAAAAAAATGTTCATCATTATTTGACTTTTCAAAAGACTCAAAATGAACTATCCACAACTGAACTGGTCTTTCCCAAGCTTAACTTTTCATATGAACTTTGGCTCCAATATTAATGCTATGCCTCCTCAGTTCTCACCATCGAGTTTCTTCAGTCTGGACACTCGCTTGGTTGCTTCCTCAACCCAGGCACTCTGTGAATCAGCAGAGTATTTCTCTTCCAGTGGATTGCCTACAAACACCAGGTCCTCCAGTAGCGGCAACTCTGCCAACCTCACAAACTCTGCTGCATACATAAAGGGAATCAGAAAAAAAAAATTATGAAGGTGGGGGGAAAATCACAACTTCAAAACCAAAAGGCATGGGAGCCTGCAGGGAGATAAGAGTCATCACATCATCATTGCAATTACAGAGCTTATTTTATCTGCATGATAATATGATGTGTAGTTTAACATTGTTACTACCAAATGCCCATGTTAGAAGAACGGCAGGGAGATGTTAAGAGAATAATTCACTTACTGTGAAATATTTAACTACCTCTGATATGAACTTTCCAGATTTCTAGTTCTGATTCTCAAACAGTTGTGCCATTCAATAGTGTTTTAATCAGTGAGGTTGCTAAAGTGCTAATAAGCCATGTTCTACTTCAGTAAAGATCTCTGTGTGGCTCCTCACATATCACCTGTTAAAAACTCCTTAAAGCAGCTGTGTCTTTCCCCAAGATTACCTTGCTACTCTCTACAGCTGGAAAGTCATGTTTGGGGGTTTAGTGCTGTTGACAGATACCACTTGCACATCTACAGTCACTCTAACACACACACACACACACTTCAGAGCAAGCATGGGAATGCAAGCAGTACTCTTGAAATTCAAAGCACTGTACCATCCTAATAGTTTACTATCTGCCCATGAAAATGTTTGTCCACCTCTACAGAATTACAGTCCTAAGGTAAATGATCAGAGGTTGCTAGATCAGCTGCATTTATAACACAAGTATGTCTCATTATCTAGAATATGATGTTCCAGATCAGTCCTGCTAATGTAGATAATGTGGTATAGATATTTCTTTTCTAATAATTATCAGGTGAAATGGCATATGCGCAGCTGGCTTTGAAGATTATAGTACACACAACTTTTACTTAACAAATGGAAGTCCACAGCTGTGCTTAATGTTAATAGATATATGTGTATGAAACACATTGTGTTGCTGATACAATTTAATCTTTTTACGCTGAAGTTTATTTATTAAGTAATTTATTAATCAAATTTATATAGCAGTCCATCTCATGAGAAATGACTCTGGGTAGTGTACAATAATCAACAGTCAAGTTTACGTTAGATAACTGCAACACACAATGAACCAGTTTAGTGTAGTAGCCAAAAACACCAAGAGAGAAGCCGGGAGACTGAGTTCCTGTCTTAGGCACAAAACCAGCTGGGTGGCCCTTGGGCCTATTGCTCAGACCTTGGAAGAAGGGAAGGGCAAACCACTTCTAAAAATGCTGCCAAGAAAATTGTAGGGCCTAGTCCAGGCAATTGCCAGGTGTCAAGACTGATTCAAAGGCACAAATAAAACAAACTATAAAAATAGTGGGTAAATCCATTTTCTGGACAGACTGGTTTCTCTAAATATTAGTTGGAACTAATGAATAAGTTTTTAAAACTTCTGTAAGACTTGGAACTCATTTGATTGATCTCAGAGAATTTCAAATTGTACTTGGACTGCCAGGGATTGATACTATTGCTGCACCTGAAGTTCTGCATTTGTTAGAAATTCTGAAGGAATTCATTGAGGCTTCTAAACTAACAACATACTTTTGTAAAAAGTTGAAGAAACTTGATGAAAATTATATTGAAACAATATGAAATAATGAGTTGCTGTTTTTGAAAATCAAAAAATTAGTCTCCAAGTATATACAAAAAAAAGTCAGCCTATACTGAGTACTTCAGAGAATGCCTAAAGCAGGTTGGCTGCAACGGCTTCCTTGTTAGAAATGCAATTCAGAAACTAAAACATTCAAAGACATTGTTCAGCTAGGTTTGTCCTATTATTTCCACATTCTGGCTAACATACAAGACAGTTAGGGATTTTAGCCCAACCTTTATGTGACAAATTCTTCTTGGCTATATGCCCAGTATTTTGAATTAATTAAGATATTAAAAATTATGGAATTTTCACAAGTGGGACAATGACAAAAAATATTATACAATACTGAAAAGATAAATATGAACTTGCTACACATTGTTGATCAAATGTCCGTCTCCCGTCCCCCGTCCCCTTGGTGTACCTTTGAGTCCATATTAATTCCTGGTAACTGTCTGGACTGATCCCTAGAGTTTTCTTGGCAAGATTTTTGAACTGGTTTGCTCTTGCCTTCTTCCTAGGGCTAAGATTGTGTGACCAGCCCAAGGTCACCTAGCTGAATTCATGCCTAAGATGGAAATAGAACTCACAGTCTCCTGGTTTAAAGTCCGGTGCCTTAACCATTATGCCAAGCTTGCTCTCAAACTTCAAATTAGTCTTATTTTAATAAAGGAACAAGGTAAAGGATTTCCAAGCAATTTGATCATTTTTAAAAGATGTTTATAAATCTCATTTTTCCCTTTCTTTTTAATGTTATATCATATAGTTAGCTCAGTTATACGTACACAATTCTGTTAATTTATTTTATCTAGTGAAATTAAAAAAGTAAAATCAGAACACAGCTACATTACTAATCAAAACTAGAAAACATGCAATGCCAGTTTATAAATATCATCATCATTATCATTTTAGCCATTGTCTATCCACTGCAGGATGAAGGCCTCTTCCACATGTTTCCAAAATATATGGTCCTGAGCTTTCTTTTGCCAATTGAGCCCCCAATACTTGCTGATGTCATCAATCCATCTTGTTTTAGGTATATTTATACACTGCTCAAAAAAATAAAGGGAACACAAAAATAAGACATCCTAGATCTGAATGAATGAAATATTTTTATTAAATACTTTGTTCATTACATAGTTGAATGTGCTGACAACAAAATCACACAAAAATTATCAATGGAAATCAAATTTAGCAACACATGGAGGTCTGGATTTGGAGTTACACTCAAAATTAAAGTGGAAAAAAACACTACAGGCTGATCCAACTTTGATGTAATGTCCTTAAAACAAGTCAAAATGAGGCTCAGTAGTGTGTGTGGCCTCCACATGCCTGTATGACCTCCCTACAATGCCTGGGCATGCTCCTGATGAGGTGGCGGATGGTCTCCTGAGGGATCTCCTCTCACACCTGGACTAAAGCATCCCCCAACTCCTGGACAGTCTGTGTGCAACGTGGCGTTGGTGGATGGAGCGAGACATGATGTCCCAGATGTGCTCAATTGGATTCAGGTCTGGGGAACGGGTGGGCCAGTCCATAGCATCAATGCTTCGTCTTGCAGGAACTGCTGACACACTCCAGCCACATGAGGTCTAGCATTGTCATGCATTAGGAGGAACCCAGGGCCAACCGCACCAGCATATGGTCTCACAAAGGGTCTGAGGATCTCATCTTGGTACCTAATGGCAGTCAGACTACCTCTGGTGAGCACATGGAGGGCTGTGCAGCCCCCTAAAGGAATGCCACCCCACACCATTACTGATCCACTGCCAAATCAGTCATGCTGGAGGATGTTGCAGGCAGCAGAATGTTCTCCACGGCGTCTCCAGACCCTGTCACGTCTATCACATGTGCTCAGTGTGAACCTGCGTTCATCTGTGAAGAGCACAGGGCACCAGTGGCGAATTTGCCAATCTTGGTATTCTCTGGCAAATGCCAAACATCCTGCAGTGTTGGGCTGTAAGCACACCCTCCATCTGTGGACGTCGGGCCCTCATACCACCCTCATGGAGTCTGTTTCTGACCGTTTGAGCAGCCACATGCACATTTGTGGCCCGCTGGAGGTCATTTTGCAGGGCTCTGGCAGTGCTCCTCCTGTCCCTCCTTGCACAAAGGCAGAGGTAGCGGTCCTGATGCTGGGTTATTGCCCTCCTACAGCCTCCTCCATGTCTCCTGATGTACTGGCCTGTCTCCTGGTAGCGCCTCCATGCTCTGGACACTATGCTGACAGATACAGCAAACCTTCTTGCCACAGCTCACATTGATGTGCCATCCTGGATGAGCTGCACTACCTGAGCCACTTGCATGGTTTGTAGACTCTGTCTCATGCTACCACTAGAGTGAAAGCACCGCCAGCATTCAAAAGTGATCAAACCATCAGCCAGAAAGCATAGGAACTGAGAAGTGGTCTGTGGTCACCACCTGCAGAACCACTCCTTTATTGGGGATGTCTTGCTAACTGCCTATGCTTTCTACCTGTTGTCTATTCCATTTGCACAACAGCATGTGAAATTGATTGTCAATCAGTGTTGCTACCTAAGTGGACAGTTTGATTTCACAGAAGTGTGATTGACTTGGAGTTACATTGTGTTGTTTAAGTGTTCCCTTTATTTTTTTGAGCAGTGTATATTGAGCTATATTTATATACTTTTAAATAAGCATACTATACTTTCTAAGCATGGAGTAAAAAAGCACAAGCAAATAGCTAGCTAGGTAACTATACAGATTCATCAATAGCAAAGCATATATGAAATGTAAATGTACATGAATACTGAGCAAATAACATAATTTCTATATATCCACCTCCTTTGGTTAGGCCCATTATTGCACTTAATTTTATTGCACATTATCTGTGACCTTTCAAAATAAAAATATGGTTGTGGTGCAGAAGGGTAATTGTGAACATATTTTAAGATAATCCTTGCACCAGAACATAAATTATCAAATATAACCCTAGTAAAATGATCAATATGTTTCAAAGTAGACATGATGACATTGCCTTACCCCAATCTTTCACCAGATTATTGGACATGTAGAGAATTTTCAGCTTCTTCATCACATGGAGACCTTTCAACTTCTCAATCAAGTTATATGAGATCCACAACTCCTCTAAGGTATCCCCAACTGCTTCCTGAAAGACAATAATGTTCTGGGAAAAATGTTCTATTGCCATCAGAAGCTTTTAAGTTAAAAAAAAGCAAAAAAAAAATATGTACGATCTTTTGCTTCCATAGTACCAGAGCCTAAATTAAGTCTAAAATAGAAAAACGATAGAGTTGAAAGAAAAATCAAATCCTCATTCTATATATTCCCAAGTTGGGATGGGGATCATAAGAGGGATCCACAGATTTCAAAGCCTTTTGGATTACATCAGTCAGGCAAGAGTCATGTCAGGTGGCTTCTTTGGGATTTTAGCCTGTTCTAGACTGGCATATCTGAGAGTTCTGATCTACTAAGATATCAGTTTGTTGCAAGAAATAACCTAATTTTTATGAGACAAAAGGTGTTCTAAACTAGAATTCAGCAGGGCGATAGACTGGGCGAGAACAAATAAACAATCCAGATATATAATGGTGCTTCAGAGAAGTTGTACGTTCCTAAAAATCAGGGTCCTAAGTGTAAGTGCTCTTGATTTCATTATTTTGGTGCAGACATACATATGTATCATGTACCATTCAACAATTTAGCAGATATACTATGACCTTGCCTTGATAGATTGCTGCTGCTACTGCTTTCTGGCAATGTGTAGTTGAATTACTGTAATGCAAGGAATAAAATATGAAATTTTCCATATGGCAGCAATGTTAAATGGAACTAGCTGATCAAATTATTACGTAAGCTGTTTGTTATCTGTATTATCTGCCAGTCATAACTGGACCTTAAGGTATTTTTTGCAACCCTTCTTGTGCAGGTCCATTAAGTGAATATGGCTACTTAGTGAGATGTTATCAGTGACTGTGACCAGCTGTGAAAAACTATTTGTGGAAATCATATATCCTCTTGACATGAGGTAGAGATCTTATAATTCTTTAAGAATCTATGATTCTTCAAGATTTTTTAAAACTTACACAGTATTGTTAGTTTTATTCAATATTTGTCCCAACAAACTAATATCCACTACATACACTGATGTTCTTACTGTTATTATGAGAAACAACTACCTCATCAAGATTACATACCAGCCCATTCAGATTTTTTATGTTGTTCCTTCCCAATGACAATATCCGCAAGTTTTCTGTAACAGAAACACACTTATTTTTCTACATTATTAGTTAAAAAATACTATAGCCATCCAGACGTTTTGAGAATTGGGCAACATATACATTTAAAAAATAAATAAAAGCCCAGCAGATGATACCTAAGAATAATGCATATCAGTCCAGTTGGTCAAAGAACATGTGTATTGATTCCCGTTGACTATTATCCCTGCAGTTTTCTTGACAAGATTTTCAGAAGTGGTTTGCCACTGCCTTCTTCCTAGGGCTGAGAGAAAATAACTGGTCCAAAGTCACCCAGATGCCTTTATGTCTAAGGTGGCACTAGAACTTGCAATCTCTCAGTTTCTAGCCTGGTGCCTTACCCACTACACCTAACTGTTAAAGGAAAAAGGATTTAAATTTTTTTAAAAAACAGAACAGAAATAGATATTCAGCACTGAACAGGTACTATTTAGAAATGTCTTGTGGTTGCTTTAACCATACTATTAGGCTTTCAATGAAAAGCAAGATTTTTCAGGCTACTTTAACAATATTTAGTAAAAGGATTAAGGGGACAGGTTATAGAAATTTCAGCAACTGTGTTATAGTACTTAATCTTCAAAGCCCACTCATCTTATATTTCCTTAAGAGAGAGTATATTCACTTTCTTGTTAATGGCTTCATTGTGAACCAGAGAGATGGTTGTTCCTTTTTGCAAATAATGAAGGAATTAGCAGGTAGTTGAGTTTCCCTGAATCTTCCTCATGCTCTGAACAGATTATTATTCAGAGAGCCATAAGCTCAAGTCATGTAATGAGCCAAAATAATCAACTTCTTCATTAGCACACTGAATTGTGCATTTGTGGATTCATGACATAGCTAGAGGCTACAGATGACAAGTTTCCCAAGACGTAAAAACAATCGAGGAGAATGTTTTGAAAAAACAATCAATTCATTTTAAGTGGAAAAATTATATTGAATATCTTGAGAAATATTCAAATTTTTTTCAATAATGCCTTAAGTCTACTATTTCAAATGATGCAAAAGGTTATCAATGCAGAAGGCTATACTCTAATCAGTATTCAAATAAAATCAAATTAATATTGTACTGCTTATATTTTTTTCAAATAAAGCTTGATTTTAAAATTAATTCTGTATTTTGCTGCACCATACGACAGATTAATAAGAATAGTTATTACTATCAGCCTGAATCAATCAATAGCAGGAGAAAAATCTATTCATTAAGGATTATGGGAACAGTATTTTATTTATCCAATTTATATCCCAACTTTCTATTCAACTGAATATTTAAGACAGCTATAAACATTAAGGTCTCTGCTTACAGTTATACTAAAAAGGAGACATTCCTATCTTTGCAGTTTGAGATACATACAATTACAGTTATTTTCTATGAATAGAATGAGGAACAAAACTGATAAAGTGGCATAAGCAAGTGTGACATATATAAGCTCTATTTCTAAAATAGTGGTTTACAGAAATTTGAGAAAGGATGCAATATGTTCATTATTACTTACTTAGCCCATTTAAGTTGGCAATTTTTTCAATGCAGTTTGTAGATAAAGAGAGTTTTCTTGAAACAAAGAAAAAAGAGGATTTTATATTAATTGTAATTCTGTAACGATTGAAGATTTGTAAATACTTTGTGACAATTGTTATTGGGGGCGAGATAGGAACTGAAGAGGCACTGTGGCACGGGTTCTGAAAGCTAATTGCTCAATATAGACTAAAGGGTAAATAGTGCAAAACTTCTACATTTCAAAGCTGAAAACACAGCCCAGTTTTTAATACGATTAATTCAAATCATGATGTGGCACTATATCAATTAAGCCTTGTGAATATTATAAAGTTGTTCAAAAGAGTAATGTTCAAAAATATTTAATGTTACAATTGAGAAATTGGAGGGGGCGATGGGTGGGGATGTAGGATAGTAATCATGTGCCAAAATATACCTGTGGAAACCTCTCCACTCTGGGAGGTGTCAAATATTTCTCACAGCAATCTCTCCTGTGCCAGACTAATTCCTCCCCTCTTGAAGAATGAAGAAATTGGAGAGGAAAGGATTCCAAGAGAGTGAGAAGGAGCACCAGGAATTACCTAGGTGTTCTGTATACTGCATTTGCAGTTGCCAACATCAGTGCATTAAGTTTAATTGCTGCTTCGAGTAACGCCATGATGAGGTAGGTGGCAAATAAATTTAACAAATAAAACTGCTTTCAATGTGTATTTCCCATTGTATGATTGCTTACTCTCCTGTAATCCCTTCCTCTCCAATCAACGTAAATACAAACATTAATTCCCTTTTTGTTAATTATTCCAGTTGGAGCTAACATTCCAAAGGGCAAAGGAACGGTTAGGAGGCAAGCAAAACTGAAGATGTAACACTATTTAGTCTTGCAGTTTCAAGCTGAACGTGGAGCATTGCCCAGTAAGCTGGAAAAGGAAAGCACAGTCCCAGTCATGTGATTTCCCATGTAGGGACTGATAGAGTTGTTTCATGATGGAGTTGCTGGTCTCAATTGTCACTAAATAAGGGCAACCTGTACTGCTGAAAGTACGAACAACCCAGGATACATTTATTTTAGTATTTAGGACCTACTCGCAGTTAATAAGAGTGGAAAGAGAAGCATCCATCTTTTCTATAGGGGGAACCTGAGCATAGAGTTTCACTTCCTTGGCCTCCGATGGCTTCTGACCACTTTTTTCTTCCTGAAGTAAACAAAGAATGACAAAAACAGCTTCCTCAAAATTTAGAGAATATTTATTCTAATCTACTCAGAGAAAAATAAATGACCTCCTTTTAAACAAATATGCTATCACGCTTCTCAATCTAAACACCAAGTGTGATACTTAGGGTTTTTCCCCCCTAGGCTGGACTGAACTTTGGTATGGAATGATAACTGTTCAGTAACTCAGGCCAGCATTAAACTGCTGTTAATAAAACATTTAAGGGAGGAGGACTAGGACTTGTAACAAGACTGAATTCAATACTAGCACTTCTACTACTAAAGCTGGTGAGCGCATGTCTGCCTCTGAGGCAGCCTCTACACAACCCCATTACCTTTTAGTTCAAGTGTGCCCCTTTTGAGTTTTGGCATCTGTTTCAAAGCAACATAAGGAGAGAAAGGACTCTCCTCAACCCCCTTTAAGATCAACCCCTTTCATGTTTTGAAAGACACTTTTTATTCTGTCACAAAAAAAATCTCTCTATGTATTTGATGGAATTAATTCTTCCAATCAGAAATTACCTGCATAGAGATAGTGATGCCACTGCTATGCTGCTTCTTAGATGCTGCCACAAACTTTATAAAGACGTTTTATCTTTTTTAAACCTTTAAACCCCTCTACTTGCCTCAATTTCCATCCATTCAATCTCCCCTATAAAAAATGACTCTCCTAAACTACTATGGGAAAAGGACAAGCGCTTTTGGAGGGACGATGACAGTCAGAGGGAGGACCAAATAAGGCTTCACTACTCAAGGGACAGGGAGGGTGACAGCAGTAAGGAAACTGGTTATTAATGGTATGACAGCTTTTCCTGTAGAATTGTGTGCTATTACCTATTAAAATGGGAAAGCTGAATTCACAGCTCAAAATAGTAATACAGCTCTTCCTTTACACAAGATGAATTAACAGTGAACTGAATTTGTATCCACTTAATCCATTTTCACCTACGGGTTGAGGATAAAAAGGAAAAAGGTGGTTGTGGAGGTGACCAAAAGGAACCAGTGGAGTAATGGATCCAGTGAGCATGCTGGGTCTAAGGGCAGGCTAGCGGGACATACTTCAAACCTGAGTTTGAACAGCCATGTTATTATTGTTCACACAGTTGTAAATCACAGATAACTAGGGAAGAAGTCCCCAATTGTCTTTTAAGCTTTGGAATGCTGTAGCAGCTGATCTGACCAGAACATTGAAACTTTGTAATTTTGTCCTGAACACAATATACTGTATAACAATCAAACTGTTTCAAGTTTTCATTTGCTCATATGCCATCAACATGGAATATTCCAATAAATTTGGGGGGGAGGGGTATTCTTAGCTAGATATAAAATATAAATTCTCATTCTATATATTCTCATTTTAGAGCATTCAATCTCTGAGCAATTAACTAAATCACATTTACTTAGGTTCCTAACATTTCTAATTTTCCTTATTGCTCTATACAACTTCAATTTCACTAAGGTTCTCTGTGCCTTATTCTGCGATATGCAGCCCAATAATCAAACCACTTTACTTACTGCTTCTCTTCCCAGTTTGTTAATAAATCCTTCCCAAACATGTCTACCATTAGCTGTTTATCTACTATATTTATTCCCTATATTAACAAAGCTTGATTTCTATGAGTTCTTGACATGGCTTTTAATATATATTCCTCATACAATGATTATGGAATGTCTATAAGAGGCATTTTTCAGCTCATAGTGTTATATAAATATTAATTAAACTTCACAGAAGTATATTTGCAGTTCAAATACTAAATAAGCTAAAAAGTTTGCTTTTCTAAATAGCTTTTCTGGGTTCCTTGCAAACTAAAAATTTTAAAAAAAGCACAATGAAAACAACTTTTCTTGATAAAGAAAATCCATATAAAGAACACACAATATATTTTTTACTTACCCATTTGGCTAGAGCTTCCTTGATAGTTGTTGCTTTTGCCTAACAAAAAAACCCAACAACATATAAATAAAATATAATGGATTTACATAACCCTCTTAGATAATTGTTTGGCTTTATCATTTGTTTCTTTGTCTGTTAAGATTTGGCAGTATCCTGCTTTTCCTTCAGGAGCTCATGAAGTCATACAAAACACTCCCTACTCCATTTTTCCCTCCACAAAACAACCCTATGATTGAACTAAGCTGAGCTGAGTGTAACTGGCTCAAAGTCAGCTAATGAGCTCTGTGTCAGAGGGTGGACCTGAACCTTGGTGTCTTCAGTCCCAGTCTAATGCTTTCACCAGCATACCACACTGACATTAATTAAATTAAGTCTTGATCAAGGAGGGGATCAGTTTAATAAGTATTTACAATTTTATTCTGGTCCCAGGTTAAAAGTCCTATGAGTTTCATCTATACAAATCTGAAATCAATGGAATTTTTTTAAAAGAAGAAAAAACTGTTCATTTTAGCTTATGTGAGCTAGAGGGATCAGAACTAGTAGATGATTTTTTACTTTATTCTCCAACCTTACCTCACACTCTCTAATGAATATGGGGCCTTTTGAGCTGTTGTTGCTCTTTTCAAGCAATTCAAGAGCAGCATGTACAGAAAAGAGCAAGGCCTGAGGAAAAGTGGGTAGAAACTGGGAAGAACTGAACAAGTTGCTGTGTGTATTTATTTATAGTGATATACTTGTTGATTGTTATTAACAATTTCACTCCGCCTCACATCACTTTTTATTATTTGTATGAATGTACCTACTAAAATAAAATCTGTCAAAGGCTAATGTTATTCACTTAGCAAACAAATTCAGCAGTTGCTCCTTCAATTCCTCCCCGCCCCCACCCCAGTCTCTTGGCAGCAAAAACTGCCTGTGAACTTCTGCTACAATAGACAGCACCATGGGCTACAATCAAAAAGGCCACTGCTGGAGGTCCATGTGATACAAGAAAAAGCAGCTTCAGTAAACTATAAGCTAATGAGTGCTGGCAGAACATCCATGACACAAAAAAATAATCATAACATTCAAAGAGCCTGTTAAGTATGATATCTTAGGAATCTAAATGAATATATCTACAATAAAAGACTATTTAATTTCTGTTTGAACATAATCAAGAAGAGGGAGATGATTACTGCTTTGGTAATTGAGATATTTGAAATTTTATTATAGTCCCTCTCACTCTTCATTTTTAAAGGTTAAAAGAACCCAGCTCCTTTAATCTCTCTTCATGGGATTTAGTTTCTCATTCTGTGATAATCTCTGTTGCCCTTCTGTTAATATTCCAGATCTCTACAACCTTTTAACTGCTTAGTATGGATACATGCCATAATTTTGCTGCATCTATTAACCCCATATCTGTCTTTCTGTATTATGAGTTTAAACTCTCTAAGTTTCTCACTCCCCGAGTTCTGTAGAAATAATGAAAGATATGAATTATATGATTTGTTTTCTGATTTTTCATTGGGTGGTATCAGAGGACCTATTAGAGAGGCAGTTTAGCAATTTGGTTTATGTCTACACTTCATGAGTCTTTTTCTGAAATTCTTTCTTCAGGATTTTTCATGTCCAATCCTATTTTTGACAAGAAATACATATTAGCATGTAACAATCCTACTGATACAAAAGGTCTGTCCAACTTCATGTTCAGGATAATCTATACAAAATTAAAACTGTAGCACTGTTTCTTATATTTAAACCATCCAAAATTAGCTGACACACTGTTTATTTTATAGGGTTCATCTGTCCTTGCTATATTTTTATATGGAAATTTGTGGTTCAATTTAATAAAAACACTACAAAGACCATCAAATAATATAGGATAAGACTATATGGTTCACAGATATTAAGGAATAAAAATGTTTTCAGTAAAGCATGAATAAAACTACCTATGAATTATTGATATGACAGCTATAGTCAGTCTTTATTCTTGATGATTTATTCTTGATGCTTTTATTCACAGAAAGGATAACATTATGTATGTGAGATGCAAACTTTCACCCTTTACATTTAAATGTTGCTACTTTTCTATTCTAATGAAAATTTCTGTAAAAGGAAAAAATGCATAATTCTGCATAGAAGCTGTAGTAGCACAATATATACTTCCTTTGTCAAGAGTTTATAAGTAAGCAATTCAAAAAGGAAAAGAAATTGAGGTCAGAAGATATGATTTGTAATACAAAATATTTTAGCAACTTTACATCCTGTTAAGATGCTTTTCTCTACTAGCACTAGACTGTCAATTCTTAACAGCTAACAAAACAACTTAATTTTATGTAGTGTCACTCATTTATAATAGATAATCTGTGCTTTAAAAGAGCTTACTGAGATTTTTTAAAGCGCAAGATGGAAAGGCTTCTCTAGCTCCATCTAGTTTTACATGTAGCTTTTAGGTATTACTCTTGCAATCAAAACCTACGTTAATCCCTCTTAAGAAGAAAAAGAAATAGTAACATATATATGAAAAGAAAGAGTACCTCGTCAATCTATGTATGAAATGCTGAACACACCCTAATCATAAGCCAGAAAAACAGTATTTAAATTTATCATATAAATACATATTAAGTACAGTTTGGAAAATTTCAAACTCTTTAATGCAAATTTTCTGTCATGATTTTAAAGTATTTATTTACCATTCTATTGAAGGCGTCTTCTGATATTCAGACAACTCTTAGATTATAATTAATTTGCATCAATTATGCAGATCACTCTTCAAATGAGCATCCCGCCTATGGGAAAAAAATAAATTATATCAGACTTCAACCATCATGAAGACCTCCAAAATAAAGGCAAAAGTAAAAAAACATCTTGTTGCTTTTTAAGTTTCTTCAATCTCCTATCTTTGCAATCAGAACTCAAAAATTAATTGCCTACTTTGTGAAAAAGATGAACATTTCCATTTAAAAGAATTCTGAGCTCAGAATTTTTTTCAAACAGAAATGAAATGCAAAGGCCTTGCACATAACAATTTATCCCTAATGCTCAAAATCCCTTCTTTATAGCTGTATTATGTTTTGCTTAACAAGCGATAGGTCAAAATCTTTGCTGCAGGTGTCTGCAAGTGCCTTCTGCCTATCACTGACCTATTATACTTATTGTAACATACCTACTAGCTGGGATTCCATAAAAGCAGTCTTATTTGGATTTTTGTTTTAGACATCCTACAGTTAGCAGACCATTTGAACAGTGGAGAAAGTGGTGCAAGGAGGCTGAAGTGGGAGATAGAAATCAGCAAATCTTTTCCCACTTTCCATCATCAGTGGGTTCTAAGGGGAATTTGTTGTTGCTGATGGAACAATTGCACAACTCTTGAAGTACCTGGCTTTTTTTTTTACTAATTTCACTAAAAAAAGGTTCAGTTCCTCTCTTGTTTGTTGACAGTTTTCAGTTCTCACAAGGGTTTTTTTGTTTTTTGCTCTTTGATGGAGATCTGAGGAAGTTGGGTATACTATCTAATCAAGCATTATGCTCCACTGTATACTTAGGAGTCTCTAACACACACCCCACCTCTCTTTGTAATCCCTCACACCATTTTCCAGAGGAAATCATTGTACGGGTCAGATGTAAAGGGGGAAGATTGCACGGACAAAGCGAGATTATTTGAGATTTCAACTCACATGACTGATGGCGGTCATTTGCTCCTCTACTGTAGCCCCTGTATCGCTGCTGGGACATCTTCCCTCAAACTTTTTAAAGCACTCACAGTGGGTCCAGTACCTCCCACTCCACAACCCGACTTCTCACAGGCCTCTTTGGTCCCTCATTTCCCGCAAGAGATCTCCTCTCTCCAGCAATGTCCGAAACCTGTTGCTCCAGCGACTTTTCTTTCTTTTCTTCTTTCTTTTCTCACAGGCCTCTTTGGTTTCTCCAGCAATGTTTGAAACCTGTTGCTTCAGCGACTTCCTTCCTTCCTTCCTTCTTTCCTTCCCAAAGCTCCCCCTCTCTTGTCAGAACATTCCCGTTGCTATTGTTCCCTTCTCTCCATCAGCCATCGCCACTAGTATTAACAGCTACTACTTACCTCCAGCCAGCCAGCCAGCCAGCCAACGCGGGACCCGCAACTCCCCTTCCCAAAGGAGAAACCCCTCCCTCCGCCTCATCTTCCCCCGGGCGTCTCATCTTCCCCCGGTAGCCCTCCAAGGAACTCACCATTGTTAGGATTCCAGTTGCTACCGTCTCCAGCCCTGGTTGCTATGGCAAGCGAAACCCGCGCGCATGCTCATCTGAAAGCTGCGGGGTGGGGGGGAAAGGGGAGCAGGCACGTGAGCAAAAAAGCAAAGTCAACAACAGGATCATAGAGATCCCTCTGAAAATAGAGGGGTTTTTCATTCATGTAGTCTCCCCCTAGAGGCAGGGGGAAGCACGTTGATTTCCACTTTTGTTTTTTTCAGCGGGAGGGAGGGGGCGCTGTGCGTCCCGTACAAGCGGAATTTCGAGGCGTTGAACCACGTTGGCCGCAGCAATTCGGTTTACTTTTTTTTTTTTAATGAGACGTATGCGTGAGCGTATCTGTGCGCATGCGTGGGTAGGTGGGTGGAAGCCCTAAATAAGCAATAGCAGAAAGTGACTGTCGTTATCAAGGGAAGAAAGGACAAAAATTGTCGAGACATGTCATGATTGGGATTCAAAAATCCGGAGGAGTTCTCTGATGCCACGATCGTCCGGATTTTTATAGTCCAGATATGATCTCCTTAATTCATTGAATATTTGTTTGTTGTCAGATTATATTTCCGCTTTCATCAGAGCGGTCAGGGTAACATCTGTTTACAGAGGAGTGAAATTCAGTGCTTTTTAGTGATCTGATGCTGTCACATATTTCCCCAAAAGTAAAAGCAAAGATCTTTTTTTTTTTCAACGATCAAGCTTTTGAATGTAAATAGTGTTTCACCTGATTTGCAAAAATGCTGAAGAAACATTTCCTGGCTAAAAATATATTTCAGATCAGAAATTGTATCGGACTATTCCAGATGTAAAGAAAAACAGTAGTATTGGCATATTGTGACAAAACTTTTCTGAACCACTTTCCAATTAACCAGATAAATTAATCAGTATCAGATACATCAGATATATTAAATAACATTAAAGGCCCTTTAAAGGTAGGTCTTTCAGGATGTCCTACTGATATTGGGATTTTTTTTTTAGTTCTTGCTTTTTCCTGATACAGCAAGAAATACTTGTAATACTTTTTCCTACTTTTTTCATTGTTTTAATATGCAGTGCAGCACATACAGGTGAAACTCAAGAAATTAGAATATCATGCAAAAATTCATTTATTTCAGTAATGCAACTTAAAAGGTGAAACTAATATATGAGATAGACTCATTACATGCAAAGCAAGATAGTTCAAGCCATTGTCATAATTGAGATGATTATGGCTTTCAGCTCATGAAAACCCCAAATCCACAATCTCAGAAAATTAGAATATTACATGCAATCAATAAAACAAGGATTGTACATAGAACAATATCGGACCTCTGAAAAGTATAAGCATGCATATGTACTCAGTACTTGGTTTGGGCCCCTTTTGCAGCAATTACTGCCTCAGTGCGGCGTGGCATGGAAGCTATCAGCCTGTGGCACTGCTGAGGTGTTATGGAAGACCAGGATGCTTCAATAGCGGCCTTCAGCTCTTCTGCATTGTTCGGTCTCATGTCTCTCATCTTTCTCTTGGCAATGCCTCATAGATTCTCTATGGAGTCCAGGTCAGGCGAGTTTGCTGGCCAATCAAGCACAGTAATCCCACAGTCATTGAACCAGGTTTTGGTGCTTTTGGCAGTGTGGGCAGGTGCCAAGTCCTACTGGAAAATGAAGTCAGCATCCCCATAAAGCTTGTCTGCAGAAATAAGCATGAAGTGCTCCAAAATCTCCTGGTAGATGGCTGCATTGACCCTGGACTTAATGAAGCACAGTGGACAAACACCAGCAGATAACATGGCTCCCCAAATCAACACAGACTCTGGAAACTTCACACTGGACTTCAAGCATCTTGCAGTGTGTACCTCTCCATTCTTCCTCCAGACTCTGGGTCCTTGGTTTTCCAAATGAGATGCAAAAGTTGCTCTCATCAGAAAAGAGGACAGGTCTGTTTTTCTTTAGCCCAGGTAAGACGCTTCTGACGTTGTTCAGGAGCAGCTTGACAAGAGGAATACATTTGAAGCCCATGTCCAGGATCCGTCAGTGTGTGGTGCACTGACTCCAGCCTCAGTCCACTCCTTGTGCAAGTCCCCAACACTTTTGAATGGCCTTTTCCTGACAATCCTCTCCAGGCTGGGTCATCCCTGCTGCTTGTGCACCTTTTTCTTCCACACTTTTCCCTTCCACATAACTTTCTATTAATATGCTTTGATACAGCACTTTGGGAACATCCAACTTCTTTTGCAATTACCTTTTGAGGCTTTCCCTCCTTATGGAGGGTGTCAATGATGGTTTTCTGCACAACTGTCAGGTCAGCAGTCTTTCCCATGATTGTGATTTCTACTGAACCAGACTGTGAGACCATTTAAAGGCTCAAGAACCCTTTGCAGGTGTTATGGCTTAATTAGCTGATTAGAGTGGGACACTTTGAGCCTAGAATATTGAACCTTTTCACAATATTCTAATATTGTGAGATTGTGGATTTGCAGTTTTCATGAGCTGTAAGCCATAATCATCTCAATTATGACAAATCACAGCTTGAACTATCTTGCTTTGCATGTAATGAGTCTATCTCATATATTAGTTTCACCTTTTAAGTTGCATTACTGAAATAAATGAACTTTTGCATGATATTCTAATTTTTCGAGTTTCACCTGTAGTTGACTGAGGTAGCTTTTAAGTTGAACCACTACTACTGAATTTCAGTACATCAAAGTTTTGTTCAATTTCCAGAGTCCTAAACTGGAATAAAATGTTGTGTCTGCTTGTTTGAACTCACTAATACCAATTTCTTTGCCATCATTAACTACTGTGTGAATGGTTTTGTTTTCTGAGCTTGGGGATAAGACATATTGTTACATATACCGGTAATTTATTCCTGGTGACACTATTATTGTACCCATTTCACTTTGGAAGAATTATTGGTTTAATTTTAGAAGATGTGTTTTTCCCCCAGTAGAAAAGCAAGTATGTTTGTGCATAAAGTTATTGAACTTAGGCGTAATTTTAGAAAGTACTAGACAAGCTGTGAACCATCATGTCATTGTTTCAGTGATATTTCCTTACCAGATACTTTAATGGTAGAGTTTCTAATGTACAGCCTTCACTGGAAAAATTCTTAGAAATTCAGGGAGATATTCAGAGATGTATCTGTCTTAAAAGCAGCTCATGTTGAACTGTATAGCAAAGTCAAACATTAGGAACTGTCCACTTGAAATGTTTTATGATATTTTGTATTAAGTCATAAAATGTTTTATGGAATTTGTCAAATTTCAATTCCACAGGCGTCATAGGTTCTGGATTTTGGATGCATTCTGTAAATTAGCTCATTTGAGGTTCAAAATGTTAGTTCAAAAACTGTTGCTCTACAGTGCAGTTTCATCGAGGTACTGGATACACACAAACAAGAGAATTTTAGTAATATGTAGATAGTGCTTGAGAAATTGCAATAAAATACACTTTAAAGAAGAGTTTTAGTAATACTTCATACTAAACATTAAACGTTTGACAATTTATTCTTAGAACCATTATAAATGTCAATTTAGGTGGTATCAATATGCAGAGCAGATAAAATATTTTTGTCACTATAATGATTGGTGATAAGAGCATTCCTATAGTGAGCAAGCCATAAAAACGGACATACTCTAAACATTTTAATAGGATAGTTTGCATATTTTGGAAGTACATTTTAGTTAAAATTGCAAATTTCAGTCCTAGTAAAATTTGAAATTTTACTATGTGTTATGTTGTTTTTTAAAAATCTGATTCTAACTAAAGATTTTGGCACTTTTGGCAAGGTTGATTTTTGCTGGACTTACACATAAGCTATAATCTGTCTTGGTGTCTTATGAAAAAAGGTATCTGTGTTGTAAAAGTCAGTATAATTTGATTACCAGCTAAAGAAATCTTTCATATTAAATTGGCTAATACCCTTTGCAGGCGACTTCATATAGCATTGTAAATTATAATATCCACCTCTCATTTGTGTTCTCTATTCAAGTTAACAATACGGTACTTGCTATGTGTGCTGAAGTTATATTCCAAAAACATAAAATTGCCAGAAGGCAGGAAATAGTTATATTTTGGATATATGATCTCAAAATGGCAGAAGCCACACTCGGTGCTACTGGCTGTGTGTAATTTGTTGCATTGTTTTAGGAGTTAACTGACATTTGTAATACTATAAACAAAGTGATTCTTCGCTGCAGTACTCTAAATTACATTTCTAAAAAAATATACTTTTGACCACTCCATCTGAACTAACCTCATTTTGTTATCTATTCTGTTCATAATATAACCCAAGGCATATATTTTATATGTTATCTCTGCCCATCCTTCTTGCTCAGTTTCTGACTATTTCTTTGTCTTCTTTGGAACTTTTCTCTCTCAATTTCAGTGTTCAACGATCCACCTGCTCATTTCAAGTGCAAATTCAGGAACTCAAGAATCTTTCCCCAGGAATGTTCCTGCGCGTGGGCGTGAGCTTTGCTCTCTCCACCACTCAGAATAGGCACCCCTAGAACACGGTCTAAAGCTACCAGGCAAACAGGAGAAAAAGATGGATTAATTCGATGGCCTGCTCCAGGGTAGCTCAAGAGATTAAAATTGGCCTTCTTATGCTGGTGTAGGCATGTAGTAGCTATTTCAGCATACAAGGAGCTCTTCCAATTGTGATCATCTTCTCCGACCACAAAAAGGAAGTGGCCTTCTGCCTTTTCAATGGGGATCCGGGACTGTGAATTGGCTGGATTCCTTGGGTCATCCAAAGCCTCATAAATATCAAATATTCCATTGTCCAAAATCTTGATCCTGCTCATATTAAAGCAAAGCCCAGGCAGAGTCTCTTTTCCATAATGAAGGGCAGTGGCAGTGACTGAACTGCAGCCAGAAATGCAGACAGCAGCCACTACTTCTGGAAGGAAGGTCATCATTGACAAAGCCAGTTCTCCTCCTTTCCCAGTTCCAATAACACCAATTCCTGGTTTTTTAACCTTCATGAATCAAAAAGCATGGGTTAAATTATTGAACAGAATTAAAAAGAATGCAAATGTTTTATTAACTATTTTCAAAAAGATATTTATTATATAAATTACGTTATTAATAAGTGCCATTGAGCCTCTCAGGCTCATTTGTTAGAAATATTGGCGAATAAAGAAACCTCAATGAGTAAAAGCTTAGTATATTTATAATAGGACTATATAATGTATCTCTCTTTCAAAATAAAAATAAAATAATATAATCTATCTGCTCCCTCAAAAGTTGCTTTTCTATTTTGTACTGCATACTGCTTTCAGAACGGTAGAGCGATTCCTATATATTAAATTATTTTTAGGGCTAACCTAAACAAACTCTCTTCAAAATATTCTGAATAAAAGATTTATGAGCAAAAGTATAAGGAAAGTTGGGTTGTTCTCCTCTACCCTATCCCTGTGTTGGGGTGGTATAGGGGAGAACAACCCTACTTTGTTCAGAAAATGAATATCTATCTTTGTGTGTGATTAAATCTTTGTAATATGGTGTGATTATTAGGTATGTTTCCATAGTTTTCTTGGAAACAAACCAGATTTTGACAAAGATTTCACAAAGAAAAATGTTTAAAATATATTAAATGAATTTATGTCTTTTGTCATAGAAAATGATTATCACTGAGAATCAAATCAGTACATGAAATCCTATTTTAAACTGATATCTATTTGCTTAGTATCACAATTATGCATACTTTTATACACAAAATATTAATGCAGAAGATTTTGAAACCAGGTTTCTTGTAAACCTAAGTAAGTTTACATCCAAAATTCTCTCAGTAATTTTATGGCCTCTGACTTTTTCTACCTCCTGTAAAGTTTTCCCACTCATTCTTTTTATGTGCAGAAAAATGCCTGGCTATACAAGTGCTGGTCCTGTCCACCTAGCAGTTTAAGAGCATGCAAATGCAAGTAGATAAATAGGTACCAGTTTGGCAGGAAGGTAACAGCATTCCGTGGCTTCAGCTAAGAAATGGAGATGAGCACTGCTTCCTAGAATCAGACACGACTGGATGGGAAACCTTTATCTTTTTACCTTTATACAAGCACTAACCATTTTGTTACCAGTATCTATATGTGGGAGCTTGAACATAACATCTAACAGTAATGTATGTTTCCTGGCAAAACAAGAGGCTGATACTTGCATAAGTTTTCTTTAGTTTCCTCATATATTTTTTTTTCAGAATCCATTGGAAAAAAATTGTTCATGTTGCCTTGGTGCAAATTGTATTATAAACAGAGAAGTTTTGTTCACATCACTCACCTTCGGATGGCGCAACAAAAACCTGGCTGCCTCTTCAAAATATTCAAGACGAAAATCATCCATGGCTTTTGGGAGATCCTCAAAATTAAAATATGGCAAGGAAAGAGCTGCAAAGCCATGGGTTGCCAGAAGGCTGGATCGGAATTCGATTAACCCACCTTCATCACCAAACATGTCTATCACACCTGGAAATGGGCCGTTCCCTAATAGGAGTAGATATTGATCAAATGTGTTGGGCCTGGACATTATTAACAGGATTTTTTAAATTGCTTTTTTAAAATATTGAAATAAGCTCATTTTAAAAGTATTTTTGGTATGACTGCCATGGGTTAGAATTCAATGCATGCTTAATCCCTTGTGTTATGGAAAGGATATTATTATTTCTGCTTTGAATTTGTTCAAGATACCTGAGCTTTGCCCATCAACCCTATCTTTTTTTTTTTTTGGTATCTTACCACAAATGTCCCACTGCTTATTCCCGTTTGGTTGCCTCGACGGAGACTGCAAAAGTCCAGAATCAGTTGTCAAGACAACTGATGGAGGAAATGCCCTAACTCAGGAGAGCCTGAACCACCATCATCGTAAGTTTCTCCTCCTCTACTCACCTGGCGGAAGGAATAAACTGCCTCTTATCGCACCTTCCTTCAACCTAATCCTTCTCACGTCAGGAAGAGTGAACCACCTCTCCACGCTCGTTTGAGCAAGCACCTGTCCGGGGATGGCCCCGGGCTGACTATATTCCTGATGCACCGTGATCTGCACTTTCACGGGACTCTCCACGTCCTCGGGCTCCAGCCTTTGGTAGGGCTTCTCCATGGTAGCGGGGGACAGGCTCCAAAACAGCCCCATGGGCTCAACGCCGACATAATCCCCTCCCCTACAAACATCTCTGGACAGGTCTATTCCCCCCTGCTGATCCGCTTGGTAATGCGCGCAGGCGTCGAAGAGGCTGCCCTGCCCGTTCACTACTAGAGCCCGGAGCGTCACTCCCTGCAAAGGCGCCAGTCCTTCGATCGCCACTTTGGCGGGCTGATCAGCCAAGCCTACAGCCGGAGTGACCGACATCGTTATTAGTCCTCTTCGGTCACAGCTTTTGGGAAAGAACTTCCCCAAAGGGTGGCCCGGCCCGCGCAACGACACCAGGCGGAACTCCCACGCTCTGCCCATCACTCTTTGCCACATGATGGACTCCCCGGGAATGTCCGGACTCTTTGCACGAGCCGCTTGAACGTCGGGACTAGAAGCAAAGCTCGGTGCCCTTCTCTTCAAGTCAAGATACTCCAGGTTAAGGCGCGAGAGACCGTAGCAATCGATCGCAGAGAGCAGGCTTCCGAAACGGGGAGTTCAAGGTCGGATTTGGATGCATCAGACTAGTAGTCAAACTTTGCGACTTCAGGAGTTATGAGACGTCTTACCAAGCGTTAGCAATTTATTTCACTTGAAACATTTCACCAACAGTGCAAAAACAGTGTTCTCCGCGGAATCACACATATTTCGATCTGCAAATACTGGTTTAGAATTTCTTGAACTTCCAAACTCATTTTAACTGAGGAGCAACATTCATGTTATCTTACTAATTTTAACAAGGGCAATGAAATTTGATAAGGATAAAAATAAGAACAATTTAAAAGCAAGGTAAGAAAAATTTAGAGCAGTTGAAAAAAAGGCAAGTTTCTAAATTGGACTGCAGCTAGAAATCAGCAGCTTGCTCCAGTCACATAACACAGTAGTAGGCAATTTGATTTTTCTGCATGAGTTGTATAATTTAGGATGAGTTAATTTATACTGTCAATCCTGTATCTACTATCTGAAAGATAATGAAATGATTGGTCATTTTCTCCAGTTGGCCCTTCACAGAAGCAGCAAATACATTCACATCATCTTCTGGATGAAGTGCAATTTAATTATGTTTGCAGATGAATATTATACTCTTCAGTCATATAAAGTTATTCGCCTTTCTTGTAATAAAAACTTGGAGAAAACATGAAACATTCTACCATATTCACTTCATTTTTTTACAGTTAATTTTTAATACTGTAGGTTTTATATAAATTCAAAATAACTTAGTCATTAAAAGTTAAAAGACAAAATTGCCAAATTGTTAAAACTACTTATCTATTTGTTCAGATATATTGAACCTACAAATAATTTTTCTGCCTAATTTGGAAGAGTAAAATCAGCATCTGTCAAAAGCAAGTCAAAGTGACCATGTGACTGAAACCCCCCCCCCCACTACATATGTAAAAAGTGGGTGACTTGGAAAATGAGGAGGGGACCCTCAGTCTGGTGGAGAGGTTAGCATGTTATTGGGGAAAGATTCAGGGGATTGAGGGTGGGCAGGAAGATTACAAGCAGTCCTCCACTTATAACCACTTTTTTAGTGACTGAAGTTGCAATGGCACCTCAAAATGTGACTTTGGATTTTCACACCTGTGACACTCATAGCAACACCCATGCTCACATGATCCACATTTGGATGTTTGGCAACTTGCATGTGTTTATGACAACTGCAGTGTCCCAGGGTTATGTGATCACCTTCTGCAACCTTCTAACAAAAAGTCAACGGAGAAGCCAGGTTCACTTCTCAACCATGTTATTAACTGCCGTGATTCACTTAAGAACTGTGGCATGAAAAGTCATAAAACGGGGCAAATTCATTTAACAACGGGTCTTGCAACAGAAATGTTGGTCTCAATTGTGGTCAAAAGTTGAGGACTACCTGTAACGCCTTGACAAGTGCAGGCAGGCACAAGACCCCAGGGGCAGGTCACTCTCAGAGAATGTGGGCTCAGTGCTTGAATGCTGTTCCTCATTCAAGCCTAGCTGGGGCTCCAAAGGGAGCTTCTGGTTATTCTTGAAGGTCTGGTGCAATCTAGCTGAAGAACTTAGTTGTCATGTGGAATGAGAAGGTGGCTGGGGCTTTGATCCTGATTGTGTACATACGGTCTCCTCCCTCCCACCCCAATGGATCCCAGGACTTTTCCTCTGTGGTGTTTGTATTTGAATTGTATATATAGCATTACATGTCTTAAAGCAAGGCTCTTCAAACTTGGCAGCTTTAAGACTTGACTTCAACTCCCAGAATTCCTCCTCCAGTTATGTTAGCTCAGGAATTCTGGGAGTTGAAGTCCACAAGTCTTAAACTTGCCAAGTTTGAAGACTCTTGTCTTAAGGTTTTCTGGGGTGGTTTCCATTTAATCTTTGCTCACAACCCAGGGTTGCTGTGGGGTGGCCCTGTAGATTTAAATAAACCAATTAATCAAAATCATACTGTCGTGGCCACCATCTGGTGCTCTTGCCTGCATGCAGATCCTAGTCTTCAGGATTTTAATTCAGAATGCAGAAACAATATCTGAAGACATAGATAAACAACATTCAAAATGGGATTTATCACCTCCGAGTTTTCTTCTTCTTGCCCCCATTTCATATCCATTCACCGCATTATTCTCCCGTCTCCAGTATTTAGCTTAGTATGCTGCAACCCAGCTCGTCGCCAATTCATTCAGAGTTTGCTCGTGTGGTCATTGAGGGTTTCATGAAAGAAGTCTTGAATCTGCTTCCAAGCATCCACCTGCGCTGCTGCATGTGCTCTAGGTTCCCCTCCCCAAATCACTGTTTTGCCCACCAAAAAGTGGACTGAAGTAGGGCACAGTGGTGTATAAGGAGGTTCAATGTAATGGCCTGCTTCAGGATAGCAAATGATTCCAGGTTTATCTTTTCCGTGAGCTTGTAAACGTTTGGCAGCTTCATTGGCAAAAAATTCGCTCTTCCAATTATGATCGTCTAAGCCCACAATAAAAAGAAAGCGTCCCTCAGCTTTCTCCAATGGAATTAAGCTTTGGCGGTCAGGACCCTCAAGTGGGTTGTTTAGGGCATCAATAATGTCGACGATCCCATTCTGATCAATTTTGACTCGATTTATATTAATGCCAAGAGGTGGGATAGTGATATCCTTATAGCGTACTGTTGTAGCTACATTGGCTATAGAACCATTAATCGTGACTATTGCTGTGATGCCTTTTAAAAATGAGGCCATGGAAATACAGATGTCACCCCCTTTGGAGTGTCCCAACACCCCAATTCCTGGACCTTTAACCTAAACGGAAGGAAGGAAAGAAAATCAGATTCACACCGTTAATAATGTTTCTATCACATGCTGATCCTATTGCTATGTTCATACATCAATTCTAAATGAATAACCAGATGGATCTTTTTTAAGCACTGCATATTATTGGTTTAATCAGAAACTTACATATTAAGCCACATGCTAAGCTAATATATGGATAGATTTTGCTGCTAATCAGGATTTTTCTTTTCAACTGATAACGGATAGTTTTGTCATATGGGTTGTTCTGATTTAGAGAACCCAATTTATTTATTTAGAAATTTATTTGTTGTGTCCAATGACTCTGGGTGGCTTACAGCAGAAAAACATTTACGGTAAATCATCAGATATAAAAGAACAAAGCAGATAAAGTAACACGACAGCCTAGGAGGGAGCCAATTTCATTGGGGGGGGGGATTACCTTTTAATTAGTATTAATCAATGACCTCCAGTGTGAAGCTCCCCCACTGGGTTTCCACGCCATCCGGCAGAGCCAGGTCTTAAGGCTCTTGCGAAGTCCGGAGGAGGAATAACTTGGCTGCTAAGCAAAATGATTGCTAAGTGAAATCGTAGTTGTCTTATGACCTTACTTCAGTTTTCCTTTGCTTTATAGAACTGCAAAGGTCATAAGTGCCAGGAATTAATTACTTTTTCCTCATCATGGTAATTGCAAATGGTTGCTAAATGTATCAGTTGCTAAACAAGGACTTCTTGTAAATGCAATTATTTACTGCTTGAATTATCTAGGACAGACGTAGCCTTTTTACAGTCCAGGGGCCATCCTTTTACTATCCCAATCAGTGGGGGCAGGGGGCGCAGATGGCAGGTGGGGGGATATGTTGTAGTGGGCCTCCACAACCGTTCCAATTTCTCATTGTGGTCCTTTGGGAAAATTAATTGCCCATCTCTCATCTAGGTCGGATAACATAGCAGTATATATAGTATTCCTCCCTTCCAATTTTCTCTTTGACAATCATTTTGTCTGGAAAGCTGAGCTGAGTCTGACCCCAATTGACTGAATACATTCCTGTGGCTAAGAAACCAAAATCTCAGCTAAACCTTTTTGCAAAGACCGTGAATATAACAACCTACCACTGGGTGTTTTAGCATATAATTGACAGCTTCTTCAAAGTACTCGAGATGCAATTCCTCCATGTTCTTAGGAAGATCATCATACCCATAATAGGCCAAAGCTAATACAGCAAAGCCATGATTTGCTATCAGACACGCTGAACTTTCTGGAACCCCTCCTCCAGTTCCAGGTATCTGAATGATACCTGGAAAAGGGCCTTTACCTGCAAGAAATACAAAGCCAGAGCAGTTGTTTTTAGTTACCTTAGATTTCTTAAGAACTTAGCATACTTTAAACAAAGTCCTGCATCAAAGATAAAGCACAAAAGGGCACATGGCTTGATTCAAACAACTGGCCAAGCGATAATATGGTTTCATTGTTTAGCCCATTCTGTCACATAAAGCTAGCCACTGTGGTTTGGAAATCAGAATTTATGGTTTAGCATGTTACAAAAAGCCAGTTAGTAGTGATTTATAAACCTCTATTAAATCACCCATTATTTAGTAAAATGTGTGAACAAAAAGGCTGAGTACGTACAATGCATTGGCTGTTCCTAAATTACAGATCCCAGGGCTAATGTAATGATGGTGTATTGTATTCCACTGATTTTAATTTCAGAAATCATAGAGCCAATTTGCTGTAGAAGTTGAAGGCACCAAAGTACTAACTGGGGAACTTTGTTTTCTAAGCCTCTCTCAAGAACACAAGAGAACTGTGTTCCCGAGAGAGGCTCAGTCGCTCTCTTCTCAACTCCAGAAAAAAAAAAAAGCAAAGGAAGCCATTTCCAAAAATGGTGTCCAAAAAGCTGCAGGAAGTCATTTGGAACCAAGACTGACTTGAAAGCACACTAAAAAAAGGAATTACGCCTTATTCAATCTTACTTCCCAAGTTCATATAACACACTAGGCTGAAATATGGCCGCATTACAGGCTGTGATTCGACCTGTAATGCTGGGTAAACGTTGGGTAAATATGTAAACGTCAGCTACAACCAAACTGACTTCGAACAACGCACTGAATCTGAACAGCCTCAACCTGTCTGATTAGTTATACCGTAGCTCAATTCAGCGTGACCGGGAGAATCCCAAAAGTGGATTAATTAAATCGCTCTTGGCTGATCCTGCGGCACATTGAGTATATTGTAAACAATTTGTAAACAATTGGCAAATCAAATAAATAAAATAAATAAAAATAAAATATTAATAGGGTAGTTTCTGTGGTAAGGTCCCCGCTGTTTACCGGGAGGCTGGAAAAGAACGGCCCGGATATTCCCTTCCCGCACCGGGAGTCTCTTCACCCCGTCGCCCAGGAATCTCCGCTCGTGGGAGCTCTTGGCCAGGACGCGACCAGGCAGAGACGCTCCCAGCCTTTCCAACACCTCCAGCTCCAGGCGAAAGGGGCGTTCGACGTCGCGCTTCACCAGGCGCCTGTGGGGTTTTAGCGGCTGGAGAGACCACAGCAGGCCCATCGGCTCCAAACCCGAGAAGCTCCCGCCTTCGAGCGCCGGCGAGCGCTGCAGATCCAGGTGCCCCTCGCCGTCTGCTCGGTAGAAGGCGTGCGACTCGAAGCGCTCCCCCCTCTCATCCTCCAGCGACGCGCGGAGCCCGATCTCCTGCTCGGGCCGGAGCCCTTCCACCGAGATGGCCAGCGGCTGATCGAAAAGGCTGTGGTCGGGGGGAGAAAAACGGAGACGAGGCTCCATGACACAAGCAGAGGCGGAAAAGCGCGCTCGCTGCGCCCACCGGCTCCGCCAACTTCCGAAACTCACAATGGAGGTCCTTCGCGGGCAGTGACTCAAGCAGATCCGTAACATTTTGCTCGTAAGCAAGGCCACGCCTTGTTGCCACCGCGACTAAATTAATTCACGCCTCCGCACTTCTGGGCCAAAGCAAAGAACCTTGGAGGAGATGCCAATCGAGTCTTCGCAGCCTGACCTTGCGATGAGCATGGCCTTCCTTCTTCCGCGTTGCACTTACTCCTCCTGTCGCGCGTTCTTCGGGGTTGATAATTTGGTCAGAACGAACAAATCGGCGGGAATATTCTGTTTTTCGGTTTTAGATCATTTTAGTTGCAGCTAAGTTCCACTGAACTTCCTGGACTCCACTGCTATATAGACATGTAATAATATTGTTCTCAGATAAGTGTGTTTAGAATAGACCAACCGGCCGTATTTTTAAATGTTAAGAACTTGCAACACAACTCAGCAGCTCAGCCAGTGCGTCACAATCCTAAACAACTTTTAAAGTTGTGAGGACTTCAATTCCCAGATTTCCTCAGCCAGTATTAATGTACCATAAGTGTAGCTAATAAATGGTTAGGGTTTATTTTTTATTTTTTGGGCGGCACAGAAATCTAAACGTTTAACCTACCGTGCAACTCCATTACAGTGAGTAAATGAATAAGGCTAAAATACAGAGCATCCCCAAAGTCTTACTGAAGTTGTATAGAAGTCCTTTTGATCATTTTTATGGAAAGTTCTTTCCTTACCTTAAATCACTGTGTTTGTGGTCCAGATTGATATTTGATGCAGCAGATATATTAGCAAAGAATAAACTGCATTCTGAGCAATGAGTTGCTGTCTTAAGCATTCTCTAGAGCTCAAAAAACAAATGAATAACTTTTAACTTAGTTTTAAGCACTTGTCATGTATTTTTTTCTTTAAAAATGTACTTTTGTGTCTTGTTGCTTTTGGGATTTTTCCCCCTGTTATTTTAAAAACAAAAATAATTTTTAAAAAAGCTTTCTCTAGGATCTTCCTCATTTGACTCTAACCATGGTAGAAAGATGTCTTCATTATTGCTTTTTTAGGGCATATCCTTGTGGCATTATATGTCTGCAGCAAATCAAGATTTCATCAAGATGATGACACAATCATGTGATTAAACTCCACCAGACATTTGATGCAAGTGCATAAATCTTGATGTTTGCCTCGTTGTGTTCTCCCTAATCTATCTTTCTATCTTCACTTTGACAGTAAGAGAGAGCAGACTTGTGCTTTGTAGAAATATCTGTTTCTAACCAGCATTTTCCATTCTTTTCAATACATTTATTCTGTGGATTTGAGTACAAGTGATACAACTTCCTCTGTCTGGTCAACAAGCTTGGAACCCTAATGATACAGCTGCAATAGCTGTTCATGCACTGAATTCTAGTTGCCGTATTTATGTGCCTTAGGGGAACTGCCATTTTAACCTTAATTCCAACTTTGGTGGCACTATCATTACAGATGTGCTGTACTGAACATCTGCTCAAACCCATGCGCTCCCCATGGAACCCATAGCTATTTCTGGGTCTACCAATCATCTGAACTTCTTGGTTGCTTGGTGTCACTGCTGCCATCTCTGCTTGCTTTCACTCACTCCCATTTGACCCTGTGCCACCCTCCATATTTTTAACCTGTCAACTGGGCTACTTTGAATGTGGGTTTGATGCCTTTTTGAAAGAACACTTGGCCCTTGTTCAGAAATACCCTAGCTAGCAGGCTAAAAATACAAAGGAAGAATTGTGTTGAGCAGGAGCACTGGAAAAGCTCCTTCTTACTTGTTAACTCTGTGTTGGCCTGGAAATAATTAAATAGGCACACAAGAAGCCAAGGACTTCGTTGATAAATGAATTTTGCTGCAGACAAGATAAGCCATTACAAAGGGATTCCGCTTGAGTTCTGTGCATCAAAAATGGCTTCTTTTCAAAGCTGGGGGTTGTTTGTCCTTTTTTTCACACACGCTATATAAGGTGGGTGTCTCTTGGGGGGGGAGGCTTGGTTCCATCTGCCTTCTGCCTTGCTAATGACTAGTGATATCAGATTATTTTCCTGATAGTACTGGTGGTAAATGTTGTGATCACAATCTGTGAAACTTCAGTTCTTTGGATCTCCTATGTAGGCTTCTGCAATCTCCAAGCACATGTAAAAAAAAACAGTATTGTACAGTAGAAGGCAAAGAAACTTTACAGTTCTGAATTTGCTTTCTGTAGATACTGCTGGTATTTCTGCAAGCAATTTTCAAAGCAAACACAAAGTAATGAAAAAAACTTCATAAAGTACTTACAAACAAGCACAGAACTTTGTAAAGTACTTACAAACAAGTAGAGTATCATCAATGGTTTAGTAAACCCTAGAACGCCTCCTGAAGTAGAGTATTATAATGAAAAAGAACATTTTTAGCTACTGTACTTAACAAAGGCAACTACAGTACTCTCTACCTCAAAGCAACAGGAACCAAAGAAACAACCCAGGCAGCAACCAGAGATACACCCCTCTAGTCCTCCGTCAGGCAGCAATGACAAGAAAACAAAAGCATGCGGGGGGGGGGGGGGTGCATGCACAACCACATGGATTTCAGAAATTGCCTGTCATAACTGTGGGCAACTTCTGGGTCCCAAAGAGAAGTTGCAAGATAAAAAATGGCTGCTGTTTTAGAAGTGACTGAATCCAGATTACATGACTGCAGAGACCTGTTCTTGGTCACAATTTTGAACCCCTGTCGTAAGTACACTTTGGGATGCATTTGCAATCTCAAATAGTCATTAAACAGCCTATCATTCCCCGAGGATTACCTGTAACTCACGGGAATGATGTTCCATAAGGAAGGAACCACGACATTCAGAATGCCCTTTTTCATACTGTCACCAGATATACATGTAGATCTACTTAACTAAAACTTCAGGTCCTTGCAAATATATTTTGCAATGGTTTCCCTTGTTATCCAAGAGTGGCCTCTCAGATATTTGCTCACCTTTGCTCTCATTTAAGACAAATTTTCTCTAAATGGTCAGAGCTAGAGAGAAAATCAACTAATCAACAAATGGTCAGAATACAAATGCATCTGTAACTAGGCAACCACTATAAACAGCCAGGAACGAGTCCCAGCAAGTTGGAGTTTTAAAATAATTTGTAAGGTAAATACAATGCTTTGTTTCCGTCATAACTACCTAATAATGTTTAAGTGGAATTATTGAAATGATTATTTTAATAGCTTGGAAATTCTGAATTTGTTCAATTTGGGAGTCTGCTTAGAAAAAAATGGAAGAGCTTATGAAATTTCTGATTGTCATTAAAATAGATGAACGGTCACAGTATTAATGTTAATTTAATGTAGGGACTTACAAATACTCATAATGGTAATGAATACTGTATAAGGCGTGTTTAATGGGGTTAAAATTAATTTGTAGTTTTTTTCAGTGGGGTTCTAAAAAATACGTGTTTTTACACTAACAATTCAAATCTGCTGTTATTTTTGCAATTGTGCAATGTTTAGCTTGGTATGGTAAATCCACATCTGATCAAATACTCCACAAATACTGTACTGTTCACTTTATCTTCTCAAAATTACACCTTGTGCTACAAAACTTAGTTTTTTTCCTGCAGGAATCTTGTCTAGCTAAGCAAAAAATTCATGCAATCATTAAACTAACCTCAGAAAGCAATTATCTGAGTTATAACAATGTTTAAGCGAGTTTCATCAAGTCTTGTTTTGATTTGTTTTTCGACATCAGTCCCCGACTTGCTTCTTGGCCTCTGATACCATGTTTCTTAAGTGTATACACTCTGCTTGCTGCCTCGGTTACCTCTTTCACACATCTCTCTATTGATTGGATATGACAGGGCCACTATGGTACTTGCATTGGTTTGTCAATGAACTTCTTTATTTCCGCTGTAGTCAGTTTGCACATCAAAGGTGGTTCATATACACCTACAGACAGAGGTAGTATTCAGCAGATTCTGACCAGTTCTGGAGAACTGGTAGCAGAAATTTTGAGTAGTCCAGGGAACAGGTAGCGGAATTTTTTTGTACTTCAGAATACCACCTCTGACTGGCCCTGCCCTATCCTCTGCCTCCTGAGTCCCAGCTGCTTGGCTGGGTCTTCTTTTGTTGCCCTGCACAGGAGAACGGAGCTGGAAAGCAGGTTAGTGGGGTGGGGAGGGAATGGAGATTTTACAGTATCCTTCCACTGCCATGCCCACCAAGCCACGCCACGCCCACCAAGCAGGGGTGGGATTCAAATTTCTTAACAACTGGTTCTGTAGGCATGGCCTAATTTGTGGGTGTGGCTTGGTAGTCATTTGACAGGTTGGGCATGGTTTGCTGGCTGGGCGTGGCTTGGTGGTCACGTGACTGGGTGAGCATGGTTTGGTGGTCACGTGACCAGCTGGGTGTGGCTTGGTCATGTGACTGGCTGGGTCAAAAGATAGAAACTCATTTTAACAATGCTCTTGGAGCGGAGTTGGACTAGATGACCTCTGAGGTTCCTTCCAACCCTGGATTGCTGTGCTGTTTCAAAGCATCCTCTGAAGCTGCGTCTAGTGCCAGGGTTTGTGGTCCTTCCTTCCTCTCCTTTTTCTTTCCCTCCCTCCCTCCCTCTATCCATCCATCCATATCTCATTCACATTCTTTTCCCTTCCCTCTTTCTCCCTTCCTTTCTCTCTTTCTCCCATCCCTCCCTCTTTCTTTTTCTTTTTCCTTTTAAGAGAAAGGAAGGAAGGAAGGAAAGAAAGAAGGAAAGAAAGAAAGAAAAAGAAGAAAGAAAGAAAGAAAGAAAGAAAGAAAGAAAGAAAAAGAAAGAAAGAAAGAAAGAAAGAAAGAAAGAAAGAAAGAAAGAAAGAAAGAAAGAAAGAAAGAAAGAAAAAGAAGAGCTACCATGCATCTCTATGCTATTCATGGTATATTTTCAGCTGGAACCTCTTTCTACTTAAACCAGGGGTCCCCAAACTTGGCAACTTTAAGACTTGTGGACTTCAACTTCCAGAATTCTCCAGCCAGCTATCTGGGAGTTGAAGTCCACAAGTCTTAAAGTTGCCAAGTTTGAAGACCTCTGACTTAAACCTTAGTACAACACCCAGATATTTAAAGCCATTAAATGGATTAATCTTGAACCTTTTTGCATACTTGCACTTAAACAGAAAGAATTTTGTTTTAACACATATGGCTTCGAATCCAAAGCTTTTTATGAAGACCAAGTCAAGAAAAGGAGATTGGAAATAAAGCAAAGGTTAACCTCATTCTTTCTAACCCTTTCTAAATGGCAAGTAGAAGTGAGCCTTTCTACTTGCCATTTTATTACCAAGAATTTACCACTACTTCAAATTAAAGAGTTGCCTTCCAATAACAAAAAACACAAGTTTGCAAACTGCCTGAATAGTAAACACAGCACATAATTTTATATGTTAAATATCGAACCACATAGTGGAAGAGAGAAAATATTTGTGGGAAATATTTACTGTGTTTTTTGCTTGTCAAATTTAAAAGGCCATTGGACTCCATAAAGGTTGTGACAGCAATAGAAGTGATGAAACAGCAGCTAGGCAAACTGCTGAATAGTCTGAATTATGCTTTGGAAATTGTAATTTATGCACTGAAATTGAGCAAACGAATGAGATCTAAAGATAAGCTGTTCTCTAGAAAATCCACTCTGAACTTACCACGCTAAGCCTGGCATGAAAAAGCAGAGCAACTTACTACTTTTGAAGAGGAGGATATGGAATAAGGAAAGAAGATTGGCTCCAACAGTTTTAGGAGATTGCATAGTGTTGTTTACCTAGAACATTCCCAAGGCAGTAACCAATACTGGATTAGCTTCTTTTGGCTAAACACTGAATCCAGGCATACTGGATGGCTGGATGCTCCCAGGAGGCTGCAGGGAGGCCTCCTAGGCCCAAAATGGGGCCTAGCAAGTCTCCCTGGTGCCTCTTGGGAGCAAAAAAAAGGGTGGGGGGCAGCGCCGCACCCCCCCCCCCATGCCCTGTTTTTGCTCCAGGAGGCTATCTTACACTTACCTGGGAGCCAGACAGGCCTTGTGGTGACTCCTGGGAGAGGAGGGGAGGGGTGGGCGGGGTCAGCCGTTCTTCAGAACTACTGGTTTGCCGAACTGGATGTAAAATTAACATCTGGTTTGCCCTAACCGGCCCAAACCGGTAGAATCCCACCTCTTCCACCAAGCCACCAAGTCTCAGGAAGCAAACAGTGTGCAGGACATTAATGCTGTAATATATTGTGAGTAATTTGGTTGCTAACGTACTGTATTTACCGTAGTTTTATTTGTGAAAAAAACCCAAGAACTTTCTTCTCAGTAAGCATGTATCAGTCAGTTTATTACAGTATTAGACCAATACAAGCAATGTGTCAAAGAGTGCTTTGTGAGCCCTGATAAATCTATCTTAATAAGTAATAAATAAAGTCAAAGTTAGAATACATTTATAAAATGATGAGAATCCAAGAGTGAGGTCTAAAAGGAGCAATCTATGTTGAGGTTATAAAGTAGTCTCTAAAATTATATGAGATGTGATAGCATCTAAAGTTACAAAACGTGATAATAGTATCTAAAATTTAAGCAAAACATGACAACAAAGTTATTAAAGATAATATCTAAGATTATATAACATACTTCTTTCTCTGGGAACTTGGCTCATCAATGTCTGGCAGCTGTTCCTGCTGCTGCGCAAAAGCTAACCACACACACTGTCATAAAATGCAGCTCATCTATAGCTCATCTATCCGGGTATAGCCTGAGACTGAGCTACTATGATATCTGCTAGTCAGAGGGAGGATAAATCATGTTCTGGCTAAAAGGAGCAATGAAGAAGAAAATGTTATGTGGTTTCTGCTCTTCAAAATCACAGGGGCAGAACCTTTCAGTCAATTGTCCTTTTTATTATTTGCAATCCAATACTTCAGAGGAGAAAGCATGATTGAGCAAGAGAAAGCTTTCTGATGGCAGGTGCTTCTAGTTGGGCAAATAGTCAACAGCAGTGACAATATATTTCTTGTACACTAATGACAGAAAGGCTGGGGCCTTCCCTAGATCTGCCTAATGCTCCCTATTTTTTATACTTTGCTTCAGGGTTTGTTTCCCCTTATAATATTTCACCTTAAGAACCAAGGAGGAGAGAGACCCAGATTTAGAAGTTCAGATCCAACAAGCTTGATTCAGGTAGACTGAAAGGTGACCAGGAGAATTAATGAAGCTAGGCCTTGAAGATAAAAGTTGAGCTTTAACCAAAGTTTTATGGAAGCAAGGCACAACGTGTTTCTTTTGCCATAGCTGTCTCCAGTTATAGATAAGCATTTGAGACTGAGCAAGATATCTGGAGAGCTGGGTTGTTGTGGTTCTCTGGCAGCCTGTGCAGATGGCAGCGGAATCGGACAGTGGGGAACAATGGGGACCAGTCCGGGAGTCGAGAGGACTCGGATGAGGGTCCTCCGTCTGATGCAGAGATGGGGTCAGGACCATCTGGGAGTGGGGTGATGACTCTGGAACCTCCAGAATCTGGCAGCAGTGAGGCAGA
Organism: Notechis scutatus; assembly: GCF_049901735.1. Classification (NCBI taxonomy): domain Eukaryota; kingdom Metazoa; phylum Chordata; class Lepidosauria; order Squamata; family Elapidae; genus Notechis; species Notechis scutatus. The sequence goes on along the minus strand of NC_142009.1, from coordinate 274,862,223 downwards.
AGAACAAGGGGAGCCTCTTCCCAGTGTGCGTGTGTGCAGAGCTGCTAGAAGGCAAGAGCAGCTAAGACAAAAGGGGCGATTTGGGAGTAAGGCTTGGAGGTGATTGCCCCTCCCATAAGGTAAAGGACAGCAAAGGTGAAGAAACCTTTGTAGGAAGCAAAGTCGTTCATTCTGTTCAGATTAATCCTTGAAGCTTTGTGTGGGCTTTGTACTTCGGTTGGTTTTTTATAGTTCATTTGGCACTTTTGTTGTTGGCAGCAATTCAAAGGAGAGAAAGGTGGGTGCTAATCTCAAGGGACTGTTTGGGACTCATTACCGGCTGGAAATGAACATAATTCCCAGCATTGAAATAAAACAAGAGTTGTTTTAACAAAGCATGTGCTTAATTACGGTCTCAGGAAGCCTTGGTCAGAACACTGGTCTCATGAATTTGGCCTCACATTTTTATCTACAACTGGGAACAAGTATGGCAAAAATTGCTTTCATAAAACTTTATGGAATTCTTATGCTAATATAATGGAACATGATAAGAATGCAAAAATAAGAAAAAGCTAAATGCAAAGTAAGAGAAATTGAGGTAGAGCAAACTTAATAAAAGGAGTTTATAAATTGGACTGCATAAAGAACTTATCCAGTTGCACCAGCCAATGTTACAATGTTAATAATATGTAATTTAAATTTTCTGCAAAATATTTATATTATTTGTGATGCTGTATAAATTGGAATGAATCAGTAAGCAAACAAATGCAATGAAATAATAAACCAATAAATCAAAATCACACTATCGTGGCCACCATCTAGTGTTTTCACTTGCATGCAGACCTCAGGAGTTTAATACAGAATACAGAATGCGGGTACAATATTTGAAGACTAGTAAGCAAAGTTCAAACTTTTGCAAAAATTCTTGTAATCAGTTTCCAAACTTTATTTCCAATCCATCTGATCCCTTAGCCTTTTATAGTTTTCCAAAATCAACATTCTAGTGACTTTTTGTTCTTTATCCCAAAATAAATATTTAAATCCTTAAACTTGCATAGAAAGTTCTTTTGCTAAGGATTGAAGCAGGTCTACCTAGTTTATAATAATTATGATAGTTTCTTGAAGGTTCTTAATACCCCAAAATCAGCTAACAAGCAATTTCTAGGAGTGATTAAAAAAGGAAGTACGGTATGTGAACCCACTGTCTTTTTTCAAAGCCCGAACGATGGATTTGCAAGGATAGCAATCCCTCAACACTCAGAGCTCTAAATCTGCTGGAGACCACTATTTTATTTTCTCCTTGTGGGAAGCTTATGTCTGGACCGCTTGTGGGTAATCCTTGTCCCAGAGGCAAATGCCAAAGAGCTGGTTCTCATTCTGCCATGTCCTCAGCTTCACTTTCAATGAAGCCCTCTTCAGTTTGTCATTATTTCCCCAGCTAATTCAAATGTGAAATCAAAACTAACAAGTTACAAAAACAATATGAAAAAATTACATTGGATATATAAATGAAACTGGCTGATTCCTTAATAATTAAAAGGGATATACAAATGATAAATGAGAAGAGTGATGTGGATTATTATTTTTTTACTTTGGATTTACAAAAGAAACATGCTGTAGGATTTTTTGAGAAGAGGCAAAAAGAAAATGAAAAAAAAAACCCTCAGATCTCCCTGATTCTAGTCTAGCTGCATCTTAATTATTAAGGCACACTGCCTCCTCTTAGTACAGCTGCAGTAATTTAGAGTTGCATAGAATTGTTTTAGTTGTCAAGCATGCAGTCTTCTGAATAGAATTTGCTAGTCAAGATGGCAGCCCCAGCTGTGTGATTGAAGACTCACTCTTTTTTTACAGGTGTCTAATACATCTGCTTGATGTACTCAGTTTTAAATTGCAGGGAAATATAATTTAAGTTGAATTTTGGAGGCTTGATTATCTGTAGTAAGATGATGTGAGAGCTAGTTCTCATTTGGACAGAACTAAACAACCTGGTAATATACCAAACCTTTTACAAAATATTGTAAAGGAACTTTCATCCCCAAGAAATGTGCTTCAAAATCTTTCTGTAAGTGTATGAAAGAAAGAGACTCAAGGCATTTGAAAACTATTTGTTTTAAATGCAGTTTACCTTTGATACATAGCAGTGAGTAGAATTCTTTTCTAATGATCACAATAAAACTCCTTAGCTGAGATTTAGATAGCTGGAATATATTCTCCAGTGTCTTCCCTTGCTAGCCAAGACATGCCAGTCAGGGTTTTGCTGACTTTTTCTTTTAAGAGAAATTGCCTAATTAAAAATTTGATACCAAATGGTCGGAACTGGAGAGAGCTATATTTAAAATCAACAAATCAAAATGGTCAGTATGCAAATGCATCTTTGTAACTAGGCAACCATTGTAAACAGTCAGATCCAAAGTCTTTTAAACACTTGTGATGCCCCTGCAAATTGGAGTTTTGAAATAATTAATCTGTAAGGTAAACACAAAGCTTGGCTACCTATACAATAGTTAAGTGGAATTATTTAAATTATTATTTTAGTAGAGTGGATATTCTGAAATTGTTGAATTCGCGGGTAGCACCTAAAAACAGTTTCTTTTCTGATTCTCATCAAAACATGAACAGAGTGCCCTGTATTAATTTAATAATAATTTAATATAGGAACTTGCAAATACTCATTGTGGTAATGAATAGAGTATCCTATTTAAAATATTATTGTCTAAATTCTAAACAGGAAATGAGAGGAAAAAAATAGTGTTAATGAAGAATATACTGTGTTGTTGACACCATAAAGATAATATAAAGCGTGACTGAGGGAATCCTAATAAAATTTAAGAAAAAGTTAAAATGAATTTTTAAAATAACCTTTGTGAGTGAGGATCAAAAAGGGCAACCTATATCCAGGTTATAACACAGTCTCTAACATTATATAAAATGTGGTAACATCTAAAATTACAAAAATGTGGTAGTATCTAAAATTTAAGTAAAATGTTAAAATATAAGACTGCATGATATTTGTCAATGGGAACTTGGTCCATCAAGGTCCAGCAGCAATCTTCCTGCTGCTGCGCAAAAGCTAGCCAGTCACACACACTGCAATAAAAGGCAGTTCATCTATCAGCAGCATGGTGGATAAGTCAGATTGGTGTGTTTATGTATAAGGTGCAACAAAGAAGAACATGTTCTGTGGTTTCCACCTCTCCAGAATCACAGTGGCAGAGTCTTTCTGCCAATGCTCCTTTTTAATATTTGCCATCCTATACTGCAGAAGAGAGAGCATGATCGAACAAGAGAGAAATCTTTCCAGTGGTGGATGCTTCTAGCTGTGCAGGTAGTTCTCAGCAGTGACATGTGTGTTGACGACAAAAAGGCTGGGCTCCATATCTTTTACCCTTTGTGTCCAAGTTTTAAGCTGTATCCAGAGCCAATAAAGAGCTGAAACCAAGTCACTGACTCTGAGCTTCCTTCCCGCGACGGACACGACACTGGCGACGAGGTGGGATCCAGAGACTGACCACCGAGCACGTGTCCCGAGGAAGACAAAGACCGACGAGATGGCCAGCATGACCCCACCAGCACCCTTCAACCCAGCTACCGAGGACTGGGAATCGTACACGGATAGATTCCTAATGTTCCTCGAAAGTAGCAATTTGAAGGATGCGAACGGGCAAAAGAAAAGGGCCGTTTTCCTCACACACTGCGGGCCCGCGGTGTTTAAGATGGCCAAAGCCCCTAGCGGCCCGAGGATGTGAAGGAAATGGACTGGGCCGACCTCGAGCCACTCCTTCGGAACCACTACGCCCGCTGTACCCATCCTCATCCGGCGGGATGAGTTCTATCGGCGGAACCAGCGGCAGGACGAGAGCATCAGCGACTTCATAGCCGCCTTGCGGGACCTTGGGGGATGTGCGAGTTCCGGGACCTGGACGACGTCCTCCGAGACCGCGTGGTCCTAGGCCTCCGGATCAGGCACTAAAAGTCGACTGATGGCAAAGGCAACATCGACCTCGGGACGCCCTAGCCGAAGCTTCCGCGGCCGAAGCCACCCGGAAGTCAGCAGCCAGACTTCGGAGGGCAGAGAACGGGGACCGCACTGAAACCCCGAGGCAAGCCGACGGGAGACCACCACACACCACGGGACCTGGACTCCGCCTCCGAGACCACGGACGAGGAGGAAGACGTCCACCGGCTACAAACAGGACGGGACCGGGCGAGATCAATGAGGTCGTAAGTCGGGAACCAGTGCGCGGGTGCGGGGGAAATCACTTTCGATCAGAATGCCGGTTCATCGACGCGATCTGCCGGCATTGCAACAAGAAGGGCCACATCGCCCGAGTCTGCCGGCTCAGAAAGACACACAGCCCCGCCCGGCGAGAACCAAGCAGCCGGGACGAGACGACACCCCCGAGGGCCAGAGATCGCCAAGCCGACAACCGCTGGAGCCGAGACAACCGAGGGCGACAAACGGGAAGGCCGTCAGAGAGAAGAAACCCACCAGACGGTCACCATCGGCCATGCCGAAACCACTGATGCACGGAAGGTCTACGTGGAGGTGAGCATCGAGGGCGAACCATGCCAGATGGAGGTAGACTCCGGATCCTACCTCTCCATGGTCGCCTGGAGAGAACTCAAGCGACTGGTGCCAAACATCCAGAAAAGAGGACTGGAGAACCAGAAGCTGATCATCAAGGACTATCAGGGGAACCGCATCCCCGTCATTGGGACCGGACAGTTCGAGGTGACTTTCAAAAACCGCACCGCGAAACTCCCCTGACTATCGTGGACCGGAACCGACCCAGCCTCTTGGGACTCCAATGGTTCGCGCCACTGGGATCGAGGTCACGGGAATAAATCACACCACAGAGGCCGACTGGGAGCAGCAACTGGCGAGGGATTTCCAAGAAGTATTCGACGGCACTCTAGGCAAGTACAAAGGGCCCCCATCTCTTTCAACCTAGACCCAAATATCGCCCCATACGCCTAAAACCCAGGCGGGTGCCTTTTGCACTCCGGAAGAAAATAGACGAGCAGATTGACAAGCTCGTCAAACAGGGGTTTTGCAGCCAATCGATCACGCCCGGTGGGAGACCCCTATAGTCACCCCAGTCAAACCAGATGGGTCAGTAAGGATCTGCGGGGACTATAAAGCCACCCTCAATTGCGCACTGCAACAAAGCGCCTACCCCGTCCCAGTAGTGCAACACCTATTACACTCGCTGGGGGGCAAGGTCTTATGGCGGCTCGACCTGGCGCAAGCCTATCAGCAACTGCCGGTCGATGAAGAAACCGCCGAAGCGCAAACTATAGTCACCCACCGGGAGCGTTTCGCTGTAACCGACTCCAGTTTGGAGTCAGCGTGGCCCCAGGAATTTTCCAGAGCCTCATGGAGAGGCTGCTGCGAGGAATCAAGGGGTGGTCCCTTATTTTGACGATGTATTAGTGTCGGCAGCCAACCAGGAGGAATTAGAGGGTCGCCTAAGGGAGGTGCTAGAAAAATTCAAAGGGGCCGGGCTGAAGGTGAAGAAAGAGGAATGCCAGCTATGCACAGAGCAAGTCGAGTTCCTGGGGTACCTCCTAGACCGACATGGCATCCACCCAACCGGAAGCAAAGTCAAAGCCATAAAGGAAGCCCCCACACCCAAGAACAAAACAGAGCTGCAGGCATTTCTGGGACTGCTAAATTTTTACAATGTGTTCTTGCCCCAAAAGGCGACCGCGGCGGAGCCCTTGCATAGGCTCCTGGACAGGACGACCAAATGGACCTGGGGAAACGGGAGGACACCGCATTCAAGAATACCAAAGACCTGCTCACCTCGGATGCCGTTCTCATTCAGTATAATGAGACCCTACCCATCGCCGTCACCTGCGACGCCTCACCATTTGGCGCGGCGCCGTCCTCAGCCATACACTTCCAGACGGAAAAGAAGCACCCATCGCTTTTCAAGAACACTCAACAAACCCGAAAGAAACTACAGCCAATTAGATAAGGAGGCACTGGCCATCGTCGCAGCAGTAAAGAAGTTCCACGAGTACCTCTCGGCCGCCGATTCACCCTCATCACGGACCACAAGCCACTGCTGGGCATCCTGGCGGGAACAAGGCCACCCCGAACATCCTATCCCCCAGGATGACAAGGTGGTCTGAGTTCCTCGCCGCCTACGACTCCGGCTCACACACAGACCCGGTAAGACGATCTCCCATGCAGACGCGTTGAGCCGCTCGCCGCTTCCCGACCTCGACGACGATCCAGCTCCCACGACGACCACCCTCAGCATAGAGACATTGCCCGACCTACCCATAACCGCGTCAGACATTGCCCGAGAGACTAATAAAGACAAGCGTCTGGCGCGGGTATTACATTGGGTAGAAAAGGGATGGCCAGAGAAAGACAACGATGAAGCATTCAGGACATTCCGAAACCGGCAAACAGAACTGTCACTACAGAAAGGTTGTTTGCTATGGGGGACAGGGTGGTCATACCGGAAAAACTGCAAGGGAAAGTATTAAAATTATTACACGAAGGGCACCCGGGATTGTGAGGACTAAAGCTTTGGCCAGAAGCTATGCTTGGTGGCCAGGTATGGACAAGGAGATCGAGGCCTGGGTAGCCAAGTGCTCGCTGCCAAGAAACCAGACCAAATCCCCCGCAGCACCAATATTAGAATGGGAAACGCCCAGGGGCCATGGTCGAGACTCCATATAGATTTTGCCGGGCCCACAAAAGGGAACACATTCCTCATCACGGTGGATGCTTACTCCAACTGGCTGGAGGTAAGCAACATGAAGACCACCACAACAGATGCGGTAACCAAGGTCTTAAACAAACTTTTCGCAACCCACGGTCTCCCGGATGTCATCGTGTCAGACAACGGACCCCAGTTCACCTCGCTGGAATTCGAAAAATTCCTAGCGGGCGAGGCATACGACACGCACTGACAGCGACGGCGCATCCGGCGGCCAATGGTAGGGCAGAACGGATGGTTCAATTTACAAAAAGAACCCTCCAAAAGATCGAACACGGGGACATACAAGAAAAATAAATAAAATGCTCCTAATACAACATATCACCCCAAACACAACGACAAACAAAAGCCCGGCAGAATTACTAATGGGGAGAAAACTAAGGTCACCACTCGACAGACTACACCCCACATACAACCCAGAAAAACCCCGGACTCATCAAGCAAGCACCGGGTCTTTGCACCAGGCGACGCAGTCTATGCAAAAACCTTTCCGGAGACCCACTATGGGTACCGGCAACTATAACCCAACTGACAGGACCCCACTCCTACCGGCTACAGACAACCGACGGACAAACATGGAAACGCCACATCGATCAATTAAGATCAAGAACAAAAACACAACCGACACGCAACCAAACACAGACGACCCGTTAACACAAACCAAGAGGGGAGGGAAGATACAGGGGATCAAATAGGAAATAACCAGCAATACTCACGGTCAACAGCCAGCCCGAAGTCTCACCAGGAAGGAACAGCCAGGCCAGCTCAACCAGCCCGGAAAGACCAGGCAGGAGCGGCGAAAGTCGCAGCTCGACCAACCCAGGTAGACCGGGAGGGAGCTGCAACAAGAGGCCCAGCGACACCTTCCAGGGGTTCCATCGACAGGGCCAAGAGAAACAGAAGTCCCGACCGAACCGGCCGAGAGCCAAACAACAACTAATCTGCGCAGGTCAAGTAGGCAAGTGCGAAGCCCCGCCTACCTACGGGACTACGTTACGTAGGACCGAACCAAGAGGGAGGGGTGTTCTGTACAGTCAATTTACATACTGTAGCCCGCGTCGCGATTGGCTAAAGCGGCGGCACGGATTGGTCGAGCGAGCCGCACTGATTGGCCGCTGCGATCCCCGCGATTGGTGGAAACTAATCGCGGAGATTCAAGCGGTGCCATTGGTCGCGGCCGACGCGCTCGGAAATAAAAGCCGCCGTTTTCCTCTCCAAGTTTTAAGCTGTATCCAGAGCCAATAAAGAGCTGAAACCAAGTCACTGACTCTGAGCTTCCTTCCCGCGACGGACACGACACTTTGCTTCAGGTTTTGTTTTATCTGACCAGATTTCATGTTAAGGACCAAGAAGAGATGCCTAAATTTAGATTCAACAGACTTAATCCAGGTAGATTGAAAGTTGACCTGAAGAATTAATGATACTAGGCCTTGAAGATAAAAATTAAGTTTTAACCAAAGATTTATGAAAGCAAGGCACACTCTTGTTTCAACTTTTGCCATACCTGTCTCTAGTTGTAGAAAAGCGTTTGAGACTCTACAAGGTTATCTGGAGAGCTGGTCTCGTGAATTTGGATTGTATCCTTTCCAAGCCAATAAAACAAGAAGCGGAAGGGTAACCAAAATCCCATAAAGAAGCAGGACTAGTGTCTCACAATTAACACAAAGTACACTATAAGAACGTGGGGAAAGAAGGAAGGTTAAAAAGTTGAGGCTTAAGAAGGCAATCAAAAGGGGGAATACCTGTGAAGTCAGGAAAGGCAGAAAGACCCAGCAGAAAAGGGGAAAGGAAGATATTAAGAAAGAGAGGGATATAAACTGGAATGAGAAAAGATATGGGGAAAAGAGGGGGAGGAGAAGCAGTAAGAAACAGGTGCATGAAATAAAGAGATACAGAAATAGTAAAATGTTGAAAAGAAATGGTTTTTTCAGAGATAATGGTTGATGAATTAAAAAGGGGATTCTGCAGGGTGGCAAGGGGTAATAAGAATATTTCTGCAATTAAAAATATTTAGAAAATAGGGTAATATAGATACTGATAACTCTTATTAAAAATCAAGGGGGGGAAATATGCTGCGGAATCCAAAATATGCTGCGGAATCCAAATGAAAAGATGTAATGATTATTATTGTAACTTCTTAAAAATAATGGTTTATTGGGAATCAAGATGAGGGAATAAAGGTATATTTTAATCATTGAGGTGTCACACTCAAAGCAGTAAACGGGGGGAAACCTATACTTGTTTTTTTTTTTTTAGTGTTAAAATTTGTATTAATCTAGAATTTATAAAAAGAATGTGTAATGGAAAGGGAATATGACAGACTAAAGAACCAACTAAATTAATAAGTTAATATAGATTATTAAAAGCAAGGAGAGACATTGGTAACATTATTATTATTATTATTATTATTATTATTATTATTATTATTATTATTATTATTATTAGGCAAACACATATTGTTTATCTTTATTTTAAAATAAATATTAAAGGATTATATTTGAAATAATTGAAATGAAACAAAAAGATGTTTCGATTGAGATTAATGAAAGAGGCTAGAATTAATGTGTTTGTTTCTCTCCTTACTGAAAATTTGGAATGGAAAAGGTAATAATAGAATTAAGTATGCATGTATGAATGTATAATTGCTGTCATATTTGTATGTAAAAGTGATGACCCGGAAATATGTTGTCCACTAAAAAGAGATTTTTGTTTTTAATGTGAAAAACTGAATAAAATTTGTTTAAAAAAAAAAGATAGTAAGAATACAAGATGGGGCTAAGAGGAAAAATGATATGAAAATAAATAGTAAATGAAAATGCAGATAGAATTTTTAAAAAGGCTTTTAGGAGGAGTTAATTATAAGGATTATAACCATCTTTCTTCCCCACTATCCCTGGTAAGCATGTGGTAAAAGTGGTAAAAGAATAATGTTCCTAACTCAGGTTAAGCAACTTTTACAACAGAGGAACATTGTGTAAGAAAGCAATGGGAAAGAAATAGGATGCCCTCATCAATTATGGTTTCTCAATGCTGTTTTTCTTTAATGAATATCCAGTGGCAAAATATAGGATATAGAATAGATGAATAGATCACCATGTGAATTCCAACTCTCAGTCCCACCTGAAACAGGTTTGTATTACCAGATAACATAAATATTCTGTGATGGCAACAGCTGGTTGGATTGCCCCCAAATTTTATCTGGGTTTTGGTTATCTTGTTTGTTGCGGCTTTGCTCCGCATTAGGAAGGCTTCTCATTGGGTGGTCGAATGCATCAAGAAAGACTCCAGGCAGGTTCTATCTTGGGGGAGCTGCCCCGATCATGAGTTTGGGAAGCTCTTTTATTAAAAACACATGGTGATACGTCATAAGCGGTGAATTCTATCCAATCATTATGTTACATGAGCAGAAATATTAGTGGACACATAGTAACATCCAATTACAGTTTTAGATGGTCAGTTTGAAAGGTACAAAGTAGCCAGTCAGCGTTTGCAGTCCAGTTATTAGCCCATGATGACGTGTTGTTGATTGATGTTCTTTGTTCCTGGTACACGCTTTCAGCCTACGTGAGGCCTTGAGGCCTTGAGGCCTGGTATGTACCGAAACTATTGAAGCTGATTTATTACTGCAGTTTGTTACCTGAAATTTGTTATCATTAACATTAATGTTAAAGCATATTTATCTTCCTTTTGTGGCACAGGAAAACCTGAACTGTCTCAGCAGAAGAGTGGAATGAGTCAATTTGATTTTTTGTTGTTGAAATGTTTGATTAAAAAACCCCACATAGCTACCTAGCCACTAGTCAAAAGTCTTACCATTCTTGATAGAATGGAAGTACCTAATTTTTTCAAGGACCAAAATGTCTTTCCTTCTGAGTCTTCTTTAAAAGTCAAAGTCGACAGGAAGAACTTGCCATCATACCAAGCTATGTTGTCTGCGATGAAGGCAAAAATGCCTTTTATGTATCAGAGAGATGTTAGCCATGCTGAGTGGCGTGATGTGAATTATCAGAAACAATGTCTTAAGACTGTATCCAAGGGCCTTCATTTTTCCAAAGAAACCATTAAGCCATCAGCTTTATCTTATAAAGATTATGACCCTAAAGGTCTATATGATTTTTCCACTATTATTCGTCAATGTAAAGGTGAAGTTATTATTCCTAAAAAGCTAAGGCAACCAAGAAAACTGAAACCATCGGAAAGATTACCTCGGTTGAGGGAACCAGAAATTGCTCATGTCCAAGAAACCACTGGGAATCTCCCTCTGTTCTTAGAAGACTATATCTGGGAAGCCAAAGTAGAGAGTACCCAAGCAGAGCCCACATTGCTGGTACCCATTCCTCCTCCTCCTCCTCCTCCTCTTCTTCCTCCTCCTCCTCCTTCTGACCTTCCAAATATCCAGGAATTCCTAACCAAACCCCTTGAAAAGTTAGAAGACTCAAGTAAGGAAAGACAGTCCAAATTCACAATCTGGGATGGACCAGAAGAAGAAAAACTGGGGTGGGAAGAAAGCTTGTTAACCAAGATAAGCAAAACAACAGCTCAATGGATTGTGAACAATCAAACCTCTTGGGGAGGTTGGGTTCAGGGTAAGCTAAAGCATTTCAAGAAACAAAAGTACGACTGGAACAGCATCAGATATGTACTCCCTTGTGAAAGCGATGTGGAATTACTGGATGGAATTCTAACAGAGGAAACAGTGGAAGGAGGTCCTATTCACAGAGGTGAACAAAAGAAGCTAGAGACGCCTCTCTCTGCTTACTATAGGTAAAACGCAATAGTTATTATTACAATAGAAGAAAATATGTAACTTGGGATTGAGTTTTGGAGTCCTTGGTGCTCTCTAAGGTTGGATGTTTGCTTACAGATGCTTCATTACCCAACTATATAACATCATCAGTGTTAGTGAGTGTGGGGTTTGCTCCCTGTTAATATGCAGTAGTTTGCCTTGCCTATCTTGGTGAGGATGTAGTTTTCTCCTTGGCAGTTCAGACATCAATAGACACATGGAGATAAACCACATTGATACACCATTCAAAAGAGACAATAAAAAGTTAAGGCCCAGATAACCAATACCCAGATAAGCATAATGCCAAACAAACAATCAAAAAGAAAATAAAAACTTAATCAAGGAACTTCCAAGGAGATAAACCATACCTTCACCAACTCTGGCAGGACAAGCCACTATATATATAAACAGGGAGCAAATGCAACACTCACCAGCACTGATGATGTTACCTAGTTAGGTAATGAAACATCTGCAAACAAACAACCAAGCTCAGGAGGCACCAAAGACTCCATGGATATTATTACATTTCCTCCTGATATAAATGTTTCTGTAAGGTGTGAATCTCAGCAAGTTCTGTAGAATTTACTTCCAATTAAGGATGCCTGGAATATACTAGACTGGTAGTTCTTGAGTTATGACCACAAGTGAGCCCAAAATTTATATTGCCAAGTGAAACATTAAGTGAGTTTGCCCCATTTTACGACTTTTCTTGCCATAGTTGTGAGTCACTGCATTTGTTAAATTAGTAACATAGTTGTTAAATGAATCTGGATTCCCCGTTGACTTTGCTAGTCAGAAGATCACAAAGCTGATTACATGACGCCTGGACATTACAACCGTCATAAATAGGAACCAGTTGCCAAGCACCTGAATTTTGATCATGCGGCTGCTACAATGCAATGGTTGTAAGTGTGAAAAATGGTCATAAGTTACTTTTTTCAGTGTTGTTATGAATTTGAATGGTCACTAAATGAACTGTTGCAAGTCAAGGACTGCCTATGTTGCTTTTATGATTAAATGGGTTGTTTTTCTGGCCCATTCTTTATATTTGAAAAAGGAAGGGACAACAACAAGGCAGTTTTATGAAAGATAATCAGGGTAGTAAAAAAGGCAAAGACAACACTAGTAAGATGATGAATCTGTAGCAAAACAAAAACCGTGAGAAGATTTTGAAAAGAACAAGTCCGGTGTCTTTTATTAAACTTTATTGAACAATCAAAATATCACCTCTCCACACCGTTCCCGCGTCTGAACTGGTACCCCCCAAATCCTCTCCTTTTATCTGCCCCACTATTCTTCCACCCACATCAGACTGGAGAACTGACAGGAGTAGGCCTCTTCTCCTTTCTGTGGGAAATGTTGGGAGAGCTGACACAGTAAAAGCTCACTTCCCATCCTCTTCTCCCACCCTGCATCTTTTGCCACTTGTAGGTTGGTAAGAAAAGTGGGAAAGATTTTTGGCACATGGAAAGCCTGAGTCTTCCACTGCTAGTAGACAAGTGACCCTGAAAACCAGCAACTGGGGACTTCTGGGGAGAATGTACACATAATGGCTTTAGATCAGGGGTCTCCAACCTTGGCAACTTTAAGACTTGTAGACTTCAACTCCCAGAATTCCTCAGCCAGCTAAACTGGCTGAGGAATTCTGGGAGTTGAAGTCCACAGGTCTTAAAGTTGCCACGGTTGGAGACCCCCCTGCTTTAGATAGTCAACAGAAGCAGAGCAGGACAGGTCCCTACCTCTAAGCTTTAGCTCAGAAAGCATCGTTACTTGCGTGCCCAGCTTGTGTTTCAGAGATAGGGGGGGAAAACCTTTTGCAATGGCGCAAGGAACTATAGATAAAGGTTGCCTCGGTGACTGCTGAGGAGAACATCGGAAGACAAAGCAAGGGGGAAATCCCTCAAAAGAAAATATCTCCAATGTACAGAAGAAAAATAACTATCTTTGTCTAGGTCTATATCTTCATGTTCTATGATACAATTAATTTTTAACCATTAAATCGGATCAATTAACACAATGAAACAAACAGGAAAACAGGGCTACATGTACTAGTTTGTATGCTTAACTTCTCAATATCTGTTAAACGGGGTTCCCAGAGGTACCCAATTGTTAGCATGGCTTTTTTAGACCACGATAAACAGATGTCTAGTTATCCATTAGACATGGAATAAAAACAAAAGAAAGAAATCCCCTCCAAACCATGAAAAAAAAACACAAAAAATGCATTTCTACCTGAAAACGATGGTTCTTCTTAAGTATGATTCTTCTTTTTGTATGAACTTGGCTACCACTAAGTTAATGACTGTTTAAAGGGTTGCCACATCTCTCTTTCCTTCTGACACAACATTGTCCAATTTTTCTCTTAGTAGTGTTTTTCCTCCTTCTGTTCTTTTCACTGCTGGTCCTCCCACAGCCTTACCTTTTGTTATGACAGCATCTGCCAGAGCATCTCTGCAGGTATGTAGATCTGAAGCCAGAAACCACTGAATGAACTGAGATTCTGATCTATCTATTGTAGAGGTTTAATTTAAATTCTTGCACAGATTAAGTGCTTTCTGGCTTCAGTTCTAGTACTGACCTGAACTCTTCCCTAAGAACTATTCAAATATTATGATTTATTACCTTATTTTATTTATAAATCTGCTTAATCATGAGTGATTCAAGGCACTGTATGAAGAGGATTAAAAGGCATAATTAGAGAATTTCGTGAGCATAAAACCTACTATAGTAAATAAGCTCCATTTGTGATTGACAGATCCCATTTCAGGGGTGGGATGCTACTGGTTTGGCCCGGTTCTATAGAACCAGTAGCACGGCACAGCTGAGGTTGAAAAAGCAGGAAAAAAGAGGATTTTCAAATTCTGTGCACCTGCGCACAGCGCTTGTCAGCTGTTCGGGCAGCACAGTTGATGTTTTGTTGCAAATGCTGTACATGTGCGCGCAGCCAAAATGCACTCTCACCGAAATGGTAGTAACACCGGTTGAATCCCACCCCTGTCAAATTTTCTTGGATAAATCACAAATTGCATTATTTTCTCCAACATGGCAATCTATAAAGGTCTATTACAATATATACTATAATTTCTATCCAGCTAACCAGCTTAGCGAATTGGTTACTCTTATTGATTTATTTCCATATCAGCCATGTTAACTTTCTTTCCACACAAATTATGTTCATTGAAAACTTCCAGGTTACCATCTTTTCATACAAAAGTGGTATGCGAGGATGATGTACTCTTTCACAATCAAACGGCAGAAAAAATATCAATGAAACATCTCAGGCTAGCGACTCCTGTTAAACGTCGTGAACGGCTGCATCTTAGGACTGGGAAACATTCATATGTGACTCAGAATGTCTTTGAACAAGAGCTTTATTTTGGTAAGTATCAGGGGAATGACTAAAGAGTTTTAACTTTATAGAGTGAAAGACTGGTTCCAAAATTAGTTCCACTATAAGCTTGCAGAAAATTCTACTCTGCCAAATCAAATCTTGTCTATCGAAAGATATGACAAATATTATACATTAAACATTTATTTGAATAAACATTTATTTAAATAGAACAATAGATGTTAAAAACAATGATGTCTTTATTTCGAGAGTTGTGCAACAGTCTGTTCTATCTGGAACTTTTTAATATTGCAGGTAGCAGTGGTGACAATAAGACTGAGGAGCCCTGGGGGTGCAGTGGTTAGAATGCATTATTGCAGGCTAACTCTGCCCACAGCCAGGAGTTTGATCCTGACAGGGCTCAAGGTTGATTTAGATTTCCATCTTTCCGAGGTCAATAAAATGAGGAGCCAGATTGTTGGGGGCAAGATGCTCACATTTTAAACCGTACAGAGAGTGCTGTAAAGTACTATGGCAGTGGTCCCCAACCTTTTTTATGCCACGGCCTGGTACCGGCATCAGCTGTGCGCCGCCATCTTGTTTTGATGAAAAAGTGCTTCCGGTGAGCTTTCTACCTGGAAAAGCTCACCGGAAGCACTTTTTCATCAAAACAAGATGGCGGCGCCCAGCAAACCAGCGGCCCGGTAGGATTTATTCCACGGACCGGTACCGGTCCGTGGACCGGTGGTTGGGGACCCCTGTACTATGGAGCGGTATATAAGTCTAAGTACTATTGCTATTTTCCTAACCCATGTTTGTGAGTTTCTCCAATGCATCTAGTTGGCCATTGAATGATACAAAATGCTAGACCAGATGAACTTTTGGCCTCATTCATTTGTCAGAAAATTGCCAGATTTTCATCTTCTCAAAGGACTCCAGAAATACTATAGACTCAGAGATCCTTAACCAGTAAAATTAGTGCCTAAACTTTGATTTGCACATAGGACCTTGTCTAAACAGTATAAGCTACTGTACCATGCTTATGGGATACAGAAAAGCATTCAACGTTTAGAAATAATGTTGCCAAGTTCCAATGGTTTTCTTCCTCCTGTATACTTTCAGGGTCAGCAAAGATTATTCATCAAAAAAACAAGAAGGATCGTATCATTCTGGATAATCATGATGAATATAACAAACATTTAGAACAATGCTACCCAAGATCTCCAGAAATCTGGAGCTTCAAATCACCAAAAAGGACATGTAAGAGTGGAGCACTGTGCTGATTTCTCCCCCACCCCCAATATTTTATTCACCATTCTCATTTGAGAGAGAAAAATTGCTTTCAAAATTATGTTAACATATCGAAATAATTGGATGAAAATTATCTTTTTTTTTTTTAAAGTGAAATTAAGAGGATAGATTTTCACACTTTCACATTTTTGTGTGTGTGGAAGAGTACTCCTATTTTTAACCTGATTTCTCAAAGAAATCAAGAAAATGAAGAAATGGTTTCTTCATGTAAATCCTACATGAAAAAAGGTCCCTTAACTGGAACTATGTAGGCTTGTAATGTTTTTTAATCACTTGCTTCCTTATTTTTAAAACATTTTTAATTTAAATTTGGTTTTTCAGGATTGTATCAGTCTAAGTTGTATTATTTCTCTTTCACACAATTTCTTAATCGTACTCTAACATAGCTTCTTGAAATTACAAGTAATCTTCGGTTAATGACCTGGATTCGAAGTTCTGATGCCTATCCCTCTTTGGTCATATGAACCATTTTGGGCACTTTATAATTGGCCTTCATTTATGGTTGTTTACAGAACCCCAGGGTCAAATGGATACACATTATGACACACCCCCAAACCAGTGTTTACTTCCGATTTGGGCAAAAACTGGTCCTGAACAATGGATTCTCCTAATTGTATAAGGTCTTCTGCTAAAGCAGGTGATTGGAGTAGAAGACTTCCAAGTTCTCTTCCAACCCTGTTTTTCTATGTTCTAATGACTGTGGTGTTCGCTTAACAACCATGGTATTGTCAGGATTCCGGCAGTTACCCCAATTAAATCATGAGTCTCAAGCCAAACTTCCAAAACTTCAAAAGGATTTATTAGGAGTTAACATGCCTGGGTGTAGCTGACTCTGAGACATAATTAATTGTCACCCTTGACCCTGGTTTTCCCCCACCCCCTGTGTGTACCATAATTCATATTCTCCAATGAGACACATCCATAGCCAAGAATTATCAATCATGTTCTCCAGTTAAAATTTTGCACAGCAGAAACTTCAGTCACCTAGTTACTGTCTTTGAAAACTATTTATGGAATGCACTTTTGGTTTCCAAGCTGCCACACTGCTCTTTCAAAACCCTTTCCCCGCCTCCCTCTAAAAAGACCATATAAATATTTTATGAGTTGACAGGTATTTTCTTAATGACTGCCACAGAGGAGTCCTAAAACAGAAGTCCTTCTGTTCTTCTATTAAATCAGGTGGAGTCATTGATGACCCTTTTTACAACTGGCATGACTTACGACTGAAAGTGTGGCCTCAATCACATCATAAGTCTACCTCTATCCAGGGAAAGATTTAGATATAACTGTTCTCCTTTAATCAAAGAAAACATCCTGATACAGATTAACTGTTTCCCATAGGGGAAAGAGGGATCAAAAAAAGTCAAGATGGCTGCAGCTATTCCACCGAAGCCCCACCCTTTACTTTTACAGGTGCCATGTAGTCTTACAGTCAGGGTGGGGCTATGATCACATCATGATTGCCTCTAGGTGCAATGCTGCTTGCCTCATGTTCTGGATCATGCTAATAGATAAAAGTCTTCAGCCCACAAATTGTGAAATAGCCTCCGCTGCCACCAACAGGAAAAAATTCTAGCTCTTCACAAAACTGAGTGTTGTTGTTTTTTGCCCATTCCATAGATAGGTGAAGGAAGAAAAACTTATATTTAATTATGTAAACAATTAAATTACATAAATAATTGAATTCATAATCAAATAAATAATAATTTAATTATGGAAACTCTTCCCTGGATTTCCAAAATGATTTTTCTGTGTAACTCCATCTGTTTGCCTGATTTGATCTATCAGAGATTCATTATTTATGGATTATTATGTAATTCACTTTCATCATTTGAACCCTTACACATGCAATTAAAATAACTCTCCATTTTTTCTTCTCTTTAATGCATCTGCTCCAGCATTCACAGCTAAAACAGATTGCTTTGTGTTCCATATGTCTTGACCACCCATATTCATTGAATTCCAATGTGTAAATAACATTTCTGTCCAGATATTACCTATTTGTTCTGAATAATACAAAAGCCATTGGGATAATTTAAATTTTTACCGTAATCATTCACTATTTAAAGCGAGCCAGGGGAAATCATATTTGCTGTTTAGACATTAATCTTTTTTTTCGTTCATCACTTTTGCAAACAAGAACTAATATGAATGAATTACTAACTAGCTTTCATTAAAATTGTTCTGAATCAGCTAAAAAAGTACAGAAGGGAATGATCCACTGGAAAACACTTCCCACTCTTATTGAAGATTTTTCCCAAATGGATGAAATACAGTCACCTGACCCAACTGGAAAAGAAAGAGATCTGTGCACTAAACAGGAAGAGAGCGTATCTGAAACTGTTCGCATCTGTAAGACAATGTTGGAACAATGGAAAGCTGCCTGGAAATTTGGTAAGTACATACTCTTATTTTAGTTCTGGCCTTAATTTGTTATAGCCCATTTAAGTTAATGGCCATTTTTCTCTTTTGACTGCTGCTATTAATAATTGTCGAATCCCCTCTAACCTGTTATGAACGAGTCACTTGAAATAAGTCATGGGAACACAAAGTGGAAAAAGATGTTGAAAATGAGAAGGTGAAGACTTTATGGGACTTTCGAATACAGGCAAATTGTCATTTAGAAAACAACACGCCAGATATCACAGTAGTCGAAAACAGAAATGTACAATTTATTGATATCGCGCTACCAGGAGACGCCACAGTCCAAAAAAAAAAGAACTGGAAAAAAATCATGAAATATTGCAACCTGGCCATCGAAACTGCGCGATTATGGATGAAACATGTAACAGTGATACCCATTGTCATTGGGGCACTTGGTACCAGGTCCAAGAGTTTTATAAAATATATCAAGAAATTGCAACTTCCTGCAAAAAAATGCACTACTCGGAACATTGTACATCTTAAGAAAGTACTTAGTTGATACCTAGGACACTGGCAGCAACCCGTTACAACCATTAGCACCAGTCAGTGGTATTTGTGATGCATTTTTAAATGTTCAGTTGACTGAGTTTCATGTTTAATGAATAAACTAATTAACAACAACAACAACAACAACAACAATAATCATCTCTCCAACATTTTTCTTATGGTATTTTTATATTTAACTTTCAGATCCTCATTGGAAGACAGCAACTATAGAAGGGATAATTGCAGACCTTGCTGATGTACATGTTCAAAATCGGATCAATGGTCTACTTGCCTGTGCCTCTGCTGTGCTTGAGCATCCCTGTAATGTCAAAAATGCAAGTCAGGAGTCAGGTACATGGGTCGGGTGGAAATTTCTATCATTTCACTTATATTTCTTGAGAATTACTAGATACTACAGCTGCTGGGATATAAACAGTAACTGATTCAAGGACTCTTATGTCTTCCTAGGCAAATTAGGTTGTAGTTCCATCCATTTATGCATAAGAGAAGGCTTAATTGAGTCTATTGGATGATACCATTGACTAGTAATTCAAGCAATCGTACAGAATACATATGAAGAGTGGTGCGGTGGCCTAGAGGTAGAGCTCTCGCCTCACAATCAGGAGGCTGTGAGTTGGATCCTAGGTAGAGGCAGATATTTCTCTCTCTGGGCACACTGAGAATATATCTGTTGAAAAAACTCCACATTGGCGACAGGAAGGGCATCTGGCCAGTAAACACTCAGCTCCATTCAGTTGCCCAGACCCCACCCCACAAGGGATTAAGGGGTCATTAAAAGAGGATGATACAGAATACATATGAAAACAGTTAGGTTTCTGTGTGCATTTCATACTACAGGTAGCCTTCGCCTTACAACAATTTGTTTAGTGACCGTTGAAAGTTACAATGGCACTGAAAAAAGTGACTTATGACTGATTTTCACACTTACAATCATTGTAGCATCCCCATAGTCACGTGATCAAAATTCAGCCGCTTGGGGGACTTCCGGCAACAGACAGAAATCCGCGATCGTGCAAGGTTTCTGTCTGGGCTCGCTGCTGGAGCGCCCCGAGCTGGCTGGTTTCGGGGCTAAGCCACCCCGTAGAGGTGGTGAAGAGGGGGGAGACCGCCAGCAGGGTTGAGGAGAGCCGCATCTCTCCTCCTCAGCTGGCCATTACTCCTTTTCCCGAAGGCAGTTGCAGCGGTGGTCAGAAATGGCCACCACAAAGGAGAACTCGACCAGAAAAGAATGTGCAGGAGGAAGATAAGAAGTGAAAGTTTTGGCTGACCGGGTTAAATTGTAAAAGCAACAACTAAGGTACCCTGGAATTTAAACTTACAAAAAATAACATCGCTCCCAAAGAAGAGTCGGAAGCAACGAAGGAAAGTGAAAAGGGAAAGGTTTGGCTTTCTTCTTCTTCTCTCTCCTTCCCTATACTGACAACTAAGACACTTAAATAAGAAATTGGAAAAATCCGCTTTGACATCAATAGGCAATTAAACTGAAAATAAACAAAATGCCAAAGGGATAATAAAGATTTCTGGACACTAAAAATTTTTTTTTCATAAGCAGAAAGGGAGAGAAAAAGAATAAGGGCAGGATCTGGAAGAGGGAGGAGACTGCCTGGAATTAAAAAGAATTACAGTAAAACTTCAACAAGACTTCTAAAAGATACATTTTAACTGAAACTTTGCAACTAAATAGTAACTCCAGGAAGAAAAAGTGAAAAAAAAAAAGAGCAAAAAAGAAACAGCTTGCGTGTATTTGGATTATTTGGTGATCTTTGGATTCTTGGTTATTATATTTGAATGACTAAAATGAATCAGGTGGTTGTTTAAAAATTTATACAATGGCACCACTTCCGGATGAATTGAAAATGGAACTTAAAAAGTACAAAGAAGATGCACAAGAAGGGAAGGGTTCTTTTGGCTTCATTTTTCAATTCTTAGAAATGGAGATTTGGAACTATGAGAAACAACAAGAAACGACTGCAAAACAAGAAGACTGGGACAAAGAAGAAGCCATCTTTAATGAACAAGCAATTTTATGTGGGGAAGAAAAAGGAAAGGGGGGAAAGATAATGGAGAATTTAAGACTTAAAAAACAACCAAAGAAAAGAAAAATAATTCAAAAATAAGTATAATACTGGAAAGCAACAGAAAAGGGGAATACAGAAGAGAGAAATAGAGGTAGAGAGACAAGGGGTAAAAAGGGAGAGAGAAGAAGAGAGGGAAGAAGGAAAGGAAAAGAAGTTACAAAGGACCAGAGCAAGATATAGAGAAACAGGACCTATTTAGAGATAATGGGTGAAAATCTAACTGAAAAAGGGATTCTGTAAAGGTACATAAGATTGTATTGTTATATTAGTAATAGAATAATTTTAGAAAATTGGAAACAACATATGATTAAAATGAGGGATAAAATAGTTAGTGTAATTTAGTGAAATGTTTGTGAATAAAATAAGTGAAATAAAATAAATGAGAAAATTGAATTAGGAAGGAACGGGAACGTTTTAATTAGTTAATGTTTTATAAAATATAAGTGAAGAGGGGGGAATTAACTATGGAAAGCTTATAATTGTTCCCATAGAAGTATGATATTTAATTGAAAAGTAATGTTAAAAATGTTAAGACTTTAATGAATATTAATATTAATGATAGAATTGAATTGGAATGGAATGTTGTTTTAATTATATACATTTATAATTTTTTCTTTTTTTAAGAATACAGTGTGTATTTTAAGAATGTACCAAGCAGAATCTGAATGGAAGTTATGTATTATATTGAATGTTACAACTTTAGAGAAAAGATATAAAGGCGTCATACTCCAATCAGTAACTACAGGAGAAATCTTGTTTAATGAGAAAAGATAATAGATAATTGAAACAGGACAGACAAAAAATATAAATACAATGATTTGAATTGAGATGAGATAATTAAAATAAAATTGAGAAAATTAAAAGAGGGGAGAAGCTATGCAGAAAATGTAAAATAGTAATAAGATATGGAATAGAATATAAAAATGAGCATGAACCTGAATTTGTGTCTGTACAAAGAAATGTAACCCGGGATTACGCTGCTTTCAAAAAAGATGTTTTATTCGTATTTTTTTCTCTTTGTGAAAACTCAGATAAAATTTACAAAAAAATAAAATAAATTCAGCCACTTGGCAACTCATATTTATTATGATGGTTGCAGAGTCCCGGGATCACATGATTCCCTTTTGCAACCTTCTGACAAGAAAAGTCAACGGAGAAGTCAGATTCACAGCCATCTCACTAACTTATCAATTGCAGTGATTCACTTAACAATTGTGGCAAGAAAGGTCAAAAAATGGGGCATAACTCTCTTAACAACTGATTTGCTTAGCAGCAGAAATGTTGGGCTCAGTTGTGGTCATAAGTCAAGGACTAACTGTACTTTTATATCAGGACAATGAAAGGAAATGCCTTTTATTGACCTAGTTTATATTTAATCTTAACCCTGAGATGAATCATTAAAGTAACCTAAATTAAATCAAATTAACCTGTTTTAAAATCTTGCAAAACTTTGCAAAATTTCAGCAAGTTCTTGTAAGATCTTCCAAATGATATTATGAGATTTTGCATAAGAACGGCAACATTTTATAAAATCTCATGCAAGAATGCTGAAATATTATGTGAATTCCTATAAAAAAATATTTTCTTGCATTAGATTTCATGAAATGTTAGGAGAGATTTATAGAGTCTTGCAAAATGAAGTAATGTCATAGGAATTTAAAGTAATGAAATAATGTCCGGAATTTAAAGAATGCTGAATTTTATATTGAACTATAATGAACTTAATTGTTTTTGTGAGTATGAATCAGCCTATTATACCTTGATGATTACAGTTTAAAAATCTTGGCTTATTGTTATAAGCAAGTACAGCCATTAAATCATACCAATGGGCTGTCTGCCCTAAAAGTTCCAGTATATAAAATTTGGGATTTAAAACAAATATGCTGGTAACTGACTTTGGATTTCTAACATTTTAAATATATATATATTTTATTACTGAACTACAAGAGTCACCTTCTAGGGAAAATGGGCAGCATAGAAATTTAATAAACCATAATAACGATGACCTGGCTCTGTCAACTAGCATGGGGATCCGATAATGATAGGCAACAATTGAGGTGGTTGGTCACTAGAGGGCGCTCCATCTGTTTGTTTGTTTTTTAAAATGTCTTTTTCACCTTGTCTATCTTTGTATGGATTTTATGAGTTTTATTTGTAAACTACTCAGAGTCTTAGATAGTGAGGTAATGATGCTATCCTCTTGCTCCACTGCTATTAATGCACATTAATGCCTTGGTAAGGCCACACTTGGAATACTGCATCCAGTTTTGCTCGCCACGATATAAAAAGACGTTGAGACTCTAGAAAGAGTGCAGAGAAGAGCAACCAGGATGATTAGGGGTTTAAAGGCTAAAACATATAAAGAACAGTTGCTGGAATTGGGTATATCTAGTTTAATGAAAAGAAGGACATGACATGATAGCTGTGTTCCAATATCTCAGGGGTTACCACAAGGAAGAGGGGGTCAATCTATTCTCCCAATTACCAGAAGGCAGGACAAGGAGCAATGGATGGAAACTAATCATGGAGAGAAGCAACCTAGAATTAAGGAGAAATTTCCTGACAGTTAGAACAATTAATCAGTGGAACAACTTGCCTCCAGAAGTTGTGAATGCTCCAACATTGGAAGTTTTTAAGAAAAGATTGGACAACCATTTGTCTGAAGTGGTATAGGGTTTCCTGCCTAAGCAGGAGGGTTGGACTAGAAGACCTCCAAGGTCCCTTCCAATTCTATTCTATTCTATTCTATTCTATTCTATTCTATTCTATTCTATTCTATTCTATTCTATTCTATTCTATTCTAATTTGAATTTGGGATACACATTCCAAAGCATAGCTAAGAAATACTTTAATGATCTTCAACGCACAATGACTCCATTTTATTTTTTAATTCTCTCCGTTACCTCTGAAGAGAATCATGCCCTTTGCAATACACATTTCAAAACCTTTCTGAAATCATTAGGAGGCAAAAAAAAAATCTTTAAAAAAAAACTACAAAACCTTCACAGCAATTTATTTATAAAACTGATGATTAATGTTTAACATACCCTAAGTATATCTTTAGAATCCGGCATTGTTTCATCATGCACATGTGATGATTTCCTCAGTAATAGGACTAGATGCTTTCACAAAGGACATAGAAATTAAAGATGTACCGGAAAAAATACAGCCCTTGCTGCAAAAAACTCTGTTTGACACGGATGCACACGTACGAATGGCAGCTGCAGTATGCTTCTATGCCATGTGGAAACCAAATCCAGAGGCACAGTCTATCATGAAGAAAGCTCTGATACATGGTTAGTAATTTTTTTTTTAATCTGTATAAATGTCAGTAATCCATAAAGCCATGATAATTGAGGGGTCCTTGGTGCTCTCTGAGTTTGGTTGTTTTCTTGAAGACGTTTTATTGCCTAAATTTGGTATCTTCATCAGTGCTAGTCTGATGAAGTTCAGGACAAGCACTGATGGCGTTACCTAGTTTGGGTAACGAAACATCTGCAAGAAAGTAACCAAGCTCAGAGAGCACCAAGAACCCCTCAGGTCAACCCTGAACTACAAATACTCTCCTTTATTGGCCATGATATATTTTTCTTCTCCAGCAAACAATATTTGGATATATGTTAAGATATGCAGGAACCATTATCTATTTTTAAGTTCAAAACAAGAGATTGCAGTCATATGCAATTCATGTATATGCCTCACTGACCTATAAGAAAGAGGAGGAGGTATTGCTGAATCTAATTTGCAAGATTGGTGTCAGGCCTACTGGGCAGACCAGGCCTGGAGATCAACTCCATGGGAAGGCTAACTCAACTTTGACTGAGATTGGCTGTGATACCTGAATCTTACAGGCTTGACTTTGAGTGTACCTTCTTCTCCTTCTTATACTCCAGTGAATCAAGAAGGGTCCACCCGAACGGCTTCTGAATGTTATCTCACTGTTCTGGACTTAAAAAGAAAAAAAAACTTGGCTCCCTTTTGCTTAAGTAATGGTTCCTGCATCTCTCTTGTAAGGTCATCTGCCTTACTCTGTACAGACTAGGACCCTCATCCAGCTAAAGGAGAAATGGGGACATGAATCACCTGCAAACCAATGCTGGGATTCAAAAACTTTTACTACCAGTTCTGTGGGAGTGGCTTGGTGGGCGTGGCAGGGGAAGGATACTGCAAAATCTCCATTCCCTCCTCATCCCACTAACCTGCTTTCCAGCTCCATTCTCCTGTGCAGGGCAACAAAAGAAGACCCAGCCGATCAGCTGGGACTCGGGAGGCAGAGAATAGGTGGGGACAGGGCCTCTCATAGGTGATATTTGCCGGTTCTCCGAACTACTCAAAATTTCTGTTACCAGCTCTCCAGAACTGGTCAGAACCTGCTGAATACCACCTCTGTCTCCAAGGTACCCTGTGCCTTTTGCATAATCATTAAGCCCCCTTCAAAAGCAACAGGATTGGTTAATTACATTGCTTTCTTTAGGAGTCGATCAAATGATGTACAGGTAGTTCTCGACTTACAACAATACATTTAGTGACCGTTTGAAGTTACAATGGCACTGGAAAAAGTGACTTAGGACCATTTTTCACATTGCAGCATCCCCGCGGTCACATGATCAAATTTTAGATGCTTGGCAACTTGACTCATTTACTCATTGAGGTCATGTGATCACCTTTTGTGACTTTCTGACAAGCAAAGTTAATGGGGAAGCCAGATTCACTTAACAATTAGTGTTACTAATTTAACAATTCAGTTAACCACTGTTAACATGTTGTGCTCAATTGTGGTCATGAGTCAAGGACTACTGTATTTTTATTCATATGTGTGTGTGTGTGTGTGTGTGTGTGTGTGTGTGTGTATGTATACATGTATATATGTATATATGTATATATGTATATATGTTTTCTTAAGTTTTTGTATTGATTAGCTTGTTGTATACGTCAGTGGTTAATGTGGCAGATTCATCTGCCATCACAGGCTTCTGTGATGATGGCAGATGTAACGCTAACTAAAAGCACAACTACAATGACGTGTATAATGCCATATATTGTATATTTATGCTGTCCCTGAGTAGTTACTTAAGCAATCTTTTGGGGATTCTGCATTTATCATTATTTTCTTGTTAGGTAATTCTGCAGACAGCTGGGCAGCAGCTCAGGCTCTAGCGCTGGAAGGAGTTACCAGTTTCCAGGTAGTGAAAAGGATTCTGTCTCAGATTTTTGATGAAAACGACGATACCTCAGAAGAACAGGCATGTCTTTTGTTAGCTCGGCTCAGCAAACACACAGTAAGTATCAATGCTCAGGAAGAGGAATGTGGTGGAAGCACAGGATTGGTATAGCCGCTGAGCAGTGGTGGTATTCAGCAGGTTCTGACCAGTTCTGGAAAACCGGTAGCGGAAATTTTGAGTAGTTCAGAGAACCGGCAAATACCACCTCTGACTGGCCCCGCCCCCATCTATTCTCTGCCTTCCGAGTCCCAGCTGATTGGTTGGGTCTTCTTTTGTTGCCCTGTACAGGAGAACAGAGCTGGAAAGCAGGATAGTAGGGTGGGGAGGGAATGGGATTTTGCAGTATCTTTCCCCTACCATGCCCACCAAGCCACGCCCACAGAACCGGTAGTAAAAAAATGTGAATACCGTCACTGCCGCTGAGGATTTCTGAATCAATTTGCCCATCGTTTTTGGATACACACATTATGCACTACTGTGTCAGTCGGAGAAGCACCTCATCTTTCTTGCTGAGCTCACAAGCAAAATAGCATTGGCTTGGGTGAGAGGCCACCAGGGAATATCAGGCTTCAAGGACATATTTACCAACATTTAAGCTTTTGGCACATGCATGCTGCAGAAAAGTCCAATATGGCCAATTTCTTCAAAAGGTTTACACAAAAAAAAATGGTTGCCATCTAAAAAGCATGCCTTTGGGATCTCACCAATCAGGTGGCTCCAAAAAGTTGTGGGATGTCATCATACTCTTGTTGTATTATATTTTCTTTTTATGATATGGACACTGGAATGCTCATTTTTAAAACATCACTCTTTGCTTCCAGTTTTGAGCCAGGCTACAGTAATGTTGCAGTTCTATTTTCATTTATCAGTGTGTCTAATGTGCCTTCCTTTTGTTTTCTTCTTCCTCTTCTCTTTGCTTTCACCTTATTTTTTTTGGGGTGGGGGGTGGGGGAAGAGACACAACAAACCTAGTACAGTAAGGAAGATATTTTGCTTTAAGCTAGTGGAATCAATTTTAGCTGCAGTGTATCAGCCTAGGATTGAAAAGTGTCGCCTTAGCTGAGCCATTCAATTAATAGGAAATGATCAGATATTAACATGTGACATTCACTTTTCTTAATTTCTTTCCTCTTTTTATATTTGTGCATGTGTGTGTGTGTGTGTGTGTGTGTGTGTGTGTATGCATATAATGGATTGACAAAATTACAAATTCTTTCTTTTGGTTTTTCATTTATGACTCTTTAATGGTAATCATTTTCACATGCAATGGATATGAGTTTAAAAATAACTGGAAAGCTCCTTTCAAATTTTTCTCAAATAACAGATTGCAATAAAAACTTTATTATTTTACAGTAAACCTGTCATTTGGAGAAATCATAAATAATGGGAAGAGTCAGCAGAAATAACTGTGATATTAATGCACATTATTAGCAAGTTAAATCTTCAGTAGCAAAACTTAACTTGCAATACTAAATGTACATAAATGTAATAAATATATTGTTTTATATCAATACTATAAAATCATGAAAGTCATTTGAAAAAAATATATTTTAATGAAAAGAAATAAAAAAATTCCTCTTTCTTCCTGTCTGTGTATAGAATGTCATATGAACACATTATAGAGTATTTTTAGGTTCCTTATTAATTTAATGCTTTCAGGGCTTGGTTCATTGTTTACTGGCATCAGAATTGAACAGCTATCAATGGATACATCGGGTTTTGGCATGTAAAACATTGTCTCGTATTCCAGGAAGCGTCACCCAGGTATGTTTTATCTCATGAACTGGAAATGCAAAAAATATTGGTGATGCTATTTTTCTGATAGCTTCGTGGAGATTCCATTTTACCTTAACAAAAGGAAAATACCTCTTGTGTAAATTAAAAAAAAATTAAACAAGGCTTTAAAATTGAATTATTATTATTGGTAGACATTGGCCAGAGGCTTATTAAAAACATTGCCTTCTCTTATGCAAAGAAAAAGTGCAGTATCTTTGTACTTTCTTACATTTTTTGTTTGAGAGAAGCACTCAGCCTTTCTACATGGTTATCTCTGAAAGTGTTTCCCACAGAGCTACTAAAATAAAAAATGACACATTATTCTTTAAAAAAAAGGGGTGGGTTTATTTTATGTGTGTTATATGAAGTCACTTTATGACTTATATAAAGTCTTCTAAATAGGACCTCAAGAACAAAATTGTCCAATTGATGTGGACAGATTGGAAAATTGAGGTACGCCAGGCAGCTGCCAAGGTTTTGGGACATTTGAAACTTGGAAAAGAAGTCCATGACCAGCTGAGGTGAGCATCAAACATCACCTGCAGTATCTGTACTTTTATCTAGCAAAATAGATGTGACATGGTATCTCCGTTGGATACAAATTGCCTCCATATTATGGAGTCCATAATATCCTAACACAAGAAATGATATCTCACATTGATATATTTATATGCAAACTGACATCAATATCGTCATACAGCCTGTTCTTTGATAAAAAGAGAAATATATTCACGTTTTGTACAAAAAGGTTTTTCATGCACAAAGGCCTGAATTTCTGCTACTTGCAAGGAAAGATAGCTTTCTTGCATTTCTGTGGCCTTGTATTTCATGAAAGTGTTTTCCAAAAATTGAGAAACTCTAGAAGAGAACAATAGATGGCAGAAAGGAAATATGACAACAAAAAATAATTGTCATATATGTCAGATGTGGAATCCCCCTACCCCTTTGCTTACAGATGTCTTCCAATGTTCTTTAAAAGGGCTCCTAAAACATTATAGGATCCCCTAAAATTTGATTGATGTATAATTATTTATGCTAAATATAGCAACTAATAGCACGAGGACAAATACGTTTGCTGATTAAACTTGCATGGAAGCTGTTCTCGAAGCTAAGTAATATAGTTTATTTTATTTTGCCCTGGATGCATAAATGAAGTGAGCTTATCATTCATTAATAAGCACCTTTATCCTCTCAGAGATAATCTAAAAAGGGGAGACTGCCGGAAGAAAGTGGAAGCTCTTTCATTGATTGGCTGGCTGAAATTCATGACAGCCAGGCTGCTCCCTGGCTTTCTTCAGTGTTTCTCTGATGACTTTGTAGCTGTCCGAAAAGAAGCTTGCTGGGCAGCCGGAGCACTTCAGATTAAAGAAGAGACAGTGAGTGTTCACTAAAATGATTGATAAAGGGTTTGGATGCAAAGGTATAAATATACATTCCATTCTTGAATGCAAAATTCTCAGAGTTACATTACTTTGGTCTAAGAATAGAGCAATCAAACTTGCTTGTGAATAAAGAAATATCCTAGTTTAGTAAAGAAAATCTGTGAGCAGAACCAGTCTTCTGCATAACTGGTTGGGTTATATAACAGGATATGCAATTCTATATCTACACTGGATGTTTATTTAGAATGAATGTTCTAGTCAGCACAAATTATGTACATTGTGCTCTGGACTTGTGCCAATATCTGAATAAAGTTGGCCTCATTTATTAGATGGGGATTTCTCTGTATATCCAAGAAGGAGCAAATGGAAGTGGGGGCACCTTATCTTTTAAACCATATCTTTTATTTGCTTATTTGCTGCATTAGAGGTAGTCCTCAACTTATGACCGTAATTGATCCTGGAATTACAATCATTAGTCATGCCCGTCATTAAGCAGGTGATCATGTGACTGCACCCAATCTGATTATCTCTTTTGCAGCAGTCATTAAATGGATCTTATGGTGATTAAATGAATCCATTCATTATCTGCAATGGTCATTTTCTGCCAGTGGCTAGAAGTAAAGGCCACTTTCCATTAAAAAACATTGTAAATTGTGGTGCTATGCCGAGACACTGTAAGCAATTGTAAATGTGAGCTGGTTGCCAAGTGCCTAAAATGTAGTCATGTAACCGCTGAGGATGGCACTGTCAGAACCTAGAACCTGTTCGTAAATATTGTTTTTGGGTTCTGCATTAACTTCAGTCACTAAAGTTGAGGATTACCTATACTTAGCATCTTTTGCCCATGATAAGGAAAAATCATGACTCCAATCAAATTAGAGTTACGATGAGGAATCTGCAATCTGCCAGATGTTCTTAAAGTCCCAACTTTTCTTGATGGCTTTGCTGTTTCAGTCCTAGAGGGAGTTTTGTGCCTGGATGCCATAAATTGCTCACTCCAATTAGATGCAATGCCTGGATAAACGGTTATTTCGTATTATTCCCAAGCATCTTATTATGCTCATAAAAGTGCCAGAAAATAGAAGGCAGGAAGGGAAGAGCAGAGGGAGAAAGAAAGATGTGTCTTGAAAAATCTCGAGACAAATGGATAATTATTCCTTCCATTTGAAAATACAAATGACTAAATAGCAAGCAAACCTGTAACTAAAGGCTTCATCCCATAGACACATCAATAGGAAGAAAATG
This sequence comes from Notechis scutatus, assembly GCF_049901735.1. Taxonomy (NCBI): domain Eukaryota; kingdom Metazoa; phylum Chordata; class Lepidosauria; order Squamata; family Elapidae; genus Notechis; species Notechis scutatus. The sequence goes on along the minus strand of NC_142009.1, from coordinate 274,831,445 downwards.
GTAGAGCCAAAAGGATGAAGTGCTTTGAGAACTGAATCTGGTTTGTGGTCTGCCAATTACCTATTCCTTAAAGCCCACTCCTTGTGTAAAAGCTGTTTTTTTTCAGCAAGGGTGAATCAGCGATTCATTAGTATCTAGCAAGTCACAATACATAATTATTTATTTGTGTTTACTCTCATAAGATTTTGTTATATATGTCTGTAATGGCATATTGTAGACTTGGTTCTCTAGTTCCTGCTTTTAATTTGGGATAAATTATGTATGTTATTTAATATAAATAACCCTATTTTAAAAAAAGATCTATGAATAAGGCTCTGTATCAGTCAACAGATTTTGTTGTTCTTGTTGTTGAACAGGTACTAAAATGCCTTTTTAAGATCATGCAGACTGATCCTTTATGGAATATCAAAGCTCTTGCCATCAGAGGTATTGTATTGTTAAACTGTTGAGAATTCTCCTTTAAACTGTATCTATAAATAGTTTTTGTAACTGTAATTTTGGATGTTCTCTTATTTCTGAAAATTTTATCTAGCTGGTCACTAAAAGAGCAGGAAGCTGGTCTTCTTACACCCTGAATAAGGCTTACCTTTTAGGAAGTATGTATGGTATTGCATCCATGATTTGTTTGTTTGTTTGTGTGTGTGTGTATGTGTGTGTGCGTGTGTGTGTGTTGTGTAAGCAACATGGAGCTATGCTTGGCCTATGCCCACTAGGAATAGGCTAAAATGGATTTAAATGTTTTGTGATTATCAAGTGTAATTGAACAACTGTATTCCAATGACTTCCAACTTGAGACACAGAAAGTGATAGGGAGCGGACAGTAAATTTAATTCTCATGCAGTAATTAAAACAGATCACCTGCATGTAGGTATGAACTACGTCATGTACAGTTTATTTGGAATGGCTGAAGTTAGAAGATAACTTACAAAACTTTTTATGTCAGTGAAATAGTACATAAAGAAGAAAAAGTCTGTACTAAATATAATCAAAGTTGGATCCAAACCCTCTTTCAATAATCCTCTCAAATGCTGGAGCTGGAAGGAAGATGATTTACTTATTTATTTACTAAACCAGTGTTTCCCAATCTTGGCAATTTTAAGATGTTTCTTAAAATTGTACCTACCAGAATTCTCCAGGCTTACTTGCTTTGCTTAGAATATTTGCATTATATACTGCCCAACTCCAGAAACTATGAGTGGATACAACAAAAGCCAATATTAATTTAAATGAGATATACAAGGCAAACATAAAACTTTAAAATTGTGCACATTGAGTATGGAAATTGATAGGATTGGTATTAAATCTAATAGGGCCATCAGTTGTTGGTCCTTCACTGTTTTGTTAATAGCACACTTACCTCTTTTAAATGCTTTAGCTCTTAACTCCTTTCTGTGAAATACCATATGAAATATGTCATTTTGCATTCTGGCATTCTGTTAAAATAACACTATTTTTAATGCATTAATGGTTCAGTTCAGACGGTGGTATTAACCCATAGCTGCATAAAGAAATCAGTTATGACTTATTTGCAAAAAGATCAATACTATTAATATGATCAACAATATAGCACCACTTTTTTATTTCAAAAGAGAAGGGTTTCCCTCATTAAGGTTCTTCGGGTTCTGTTTAAGAATAGTACTTCATTTCAGAATACAGGTAGTCCTCGACTTACAACAGTTCATTTAGTGACCATTTGAAGTTACAATGGCGCTAAAAAAAGTAACTTATGACCATTTTTTCACAACCTTTGCAGCATCCTCATAATCATGTGATTTATATTCAGATGCTTGAAAAATGGTTCGTATTTATGATGGTTGCAGCGTCCTGGGGTCATATGATCCCCTTTCCCCAACTTTCTGACGAGCAAAATCAATGGGAAAAGCTAGGTTCATTTAACAACTATGTTACTAACTTAACAACCGCAGTGGTTCACTGAACAACTATGGCAAGAAAAGTCACTTAACGAATTTCTCACTTAGCAACATAAATTTTTGGGCGCCATTGTGGTCGTAAAATTGAGGACTACCTGTATATATTCAGATAACTGGCAAATACTGGATCACAAAGGCCAAAAGCTCACCTTCTTGACATAAAAAGTCAAAGCAACTATCATTTTCTTTTTGGCAGCTTTGGGTCAGATAGGTGAGGCAACTCCCTACCTAAAAGACCTTCTTCTCTGGGCCCTTCATAATGAGGAAGATCCTGGAGTACGGAGGGAAGCCTGCCGGAGTATCATCACTCTCAAGATGAAGGATGAAAGCGTTCGGGCTACTTTGCTGATGAGAATGATACTGGAACCAAACGAGAAAGTAAAAGAGTAAGTGGCTGTTTTGATCAAAGACCACTCCCTTGTTTAGAAAGTTCCTTCCCCAAGGAGCTCCTAAAGGATCGTTTCTCAACCTTGGCAAGTTCAAGATACATGGAATTTTCCTCAGCCAGCATGTTTTATTACGTTTACAGCGTTGAAAAAAATACCCCTTATTCTTCAAACGTAAGTGTTCCTTGCCACTGCACTGATATATTCCTATGGTAATGGGATGTGGGGATAGGGCAATAATGGCCTGTATTGCCAATTGTGATTTTTAAACCATTCTACCAGTTAATAAAGCAAGACAAGATTTTATGCCATCTTTTAATCCTGTCCATAACATTTTATTAATGATTTGACAGTAGTCTAGTCAGTTATAGTTAATCTTCTATTTATGACCAGTTGCTTGGTGATTATTTGAAATTATGATGGACCTCCCCTGGAGCTACTTATGAATTAGTTCCCAAGTTCCCACAGTTGCTCACTCAAGGTTGCTAAGTCGAGGACTATCATCTATGCTCCTTTTCAACAGAAATAGATCTTCAGTAAATACCATTTCATACACTTTAGTCAAATCATGATAGGTATTATTAATTGAAATACTTCCAATTTATGCACTGTGCAGTCCTGTCTATTCCTTATTAAAGTCAATGAAATGTATTGTCAAACAACTGTGGCACTAAGTGAGCCGTGGTGGTGCAGTGGTTAGAATGCAGTATTGCAGGCTACTTCTGCTGACTGCTATCTGCTAGCAGTTCGATTCTCACTGACTCAAGGTTGACTCAGCATTCCATTCTGAGGTGGGGAAAATGAGGACCTAGATTGTTGGGGACAAGATGCTGACTCTGTAAACGGCTTAGGGAGGACTGTAAAGTACGGTGAAATGGTATATAAGTCTAAATGCTACTGCTATGTGGATATTCAGAAGAGGATCTACCCTAGTGAGTAGCAAGATATTTTCATCTAGGTTTACAGAGATATCTAAAGAAAATAATTTGAATTTTTCTAATGTCTGAGGGTTTCGGTGATAACAGACTCTATTAACTTGAAAAGATGGAAACTTAGGCCCACACACCTGAAAGTGTGTGTGGGCCTAATCAGGGAATAGTTTTCTCTGGGATTAGCCTTTTTCTAAATTTGGGGAAGGATTGGGCATTTAAGTACAAATAGAGCAAGACGTTTCTGTAGTGTTGCACTACCCTCAGATTTACAGAAAAAGTGTATCAGATGCTATGTGTTCAGCAAAGGTAAAAATAAATGCTCCTAAGGGAGGAGGAATGTTATACAAATAAATTCTTAATAAATAAAATGAAAATGTAGATTTGACTTTTGAGATTTCTGAAAAGGTCCATTTCTTTGAACAGAGAAGTGAGTCGTGCTGTGACAAATTTCAATTTTGAACAAAAGGAAGAGCAAGAAATGATCCAAAAAATCAAGAATGAGGTAAAAAAAATCCAATCTAAAATGTTGTTGTGCTGTATTTTTTTAGAAGCCAAGATTACATAGCTCTTTCCCACACTTCAGGAAACTTCTCCTTTCCCTATGCACATTTCTAAAGACTGGTAACTTCTGAAAATTTGAAGCAATATGAAATTGTAATATGCAAGTGTGTTAAATGCTACATAGTGGGCCTTCGGATCATACGGGAGCAATCAGATAGTCAGCATGAATTTCACAAGGCCATATTCCAAAGTTCTGAAGCAACTGTTGGCTTATATGCAGAGACAGACTGTAGGAGACCACAAGGTTATAATAAGCAAGAAACCTCTGCATATCTTAATTGCATTCATATAGAAGTTCAAGCATGTATTCAGATTCCCAAAAGATACTATACCACAATGAGGAAAATTCCTGTTGCATGCATCACCTCATCAATACCTTTCCGGATGTAAGAAGCTAATACATCAGGAATTGACTATCATTTCAAACAAGATGCATTTTGTGTTTGTAAAGGTTTACTAAGAAAGTGACAACATATGTCACAAGCTATGAGTTATAGACTGCAGAGCACCTGACAATGAGATCTGTAGCTAGAGGAATAAGACCTACTAGTTGCTAATATCCTTTATGTCACATCGCACTTGGGAGAATTAAAGAAAACAGGAATCTTAGTGAAAAATAAACATTTTATTTGCTCTGCAGTAATTACAAAACCTAACTTGATTTGTCCAGGCTATTTCAACTCATAAAGCCCCTGATTTTTCACCTAATTGCCTTAACAAACTGGCAAATTGGCAAAGCTTCAAGTAGGTTAACAAGTATCTGAAAAAAAGTTAGAAGTACAAATTTTACACTTACTTTCTCATATAAATTAAAAGCTATTAACTTTTTAGTTTAGCAGTTCACTCTTTCACCATATTTCCTCTACTATACTTCCACATTCTAATAAAGAGTAAAAGTTTTTAGTATGATGATGATGCAAGAATTGTGAAAGGGATAAAATTATATTGGTAAATGGTGCAAAAAATGTACAATTTGTGTTGCAGATTTCCAGATTAAGCCAAATACCCCTAGTAATAAAGAAAGTACTAAAGCTTCAAGAAGTAATAGAGAAGATGTGGCATGAAGCCCACTGCATTTATCGGGAAAAGGGAGACATCTTTGCATACAGCGATATTCGTGACATCTTCCTTGATGTTGTTAAAACTACTTTCACTGGTAACATAGAACAGAATGAAAAACAGTTTGATGGAATGTGTGTGTGTGTGTGTGTATGTATGTGTGTGTATACATACACACGTATGTATGTATGTATGTATGTATGTATGTATGTATGTATGTATGTATATACAAAAATGAGCTTTAAGTCTACCATTTATGTTTATTGCAATCTTCTACTGGAATACTTTTTTTCACTATTTTAATCCAGCTCACAATTTAGGAGACAAAAATTATTCTTTTGTTAAGAATAAGAATATAGTTAAGAATAAACACTGTTAAAACATTTTAAAATGTAGATCAAATTACATCCTTTATCTTTCTATAGTTTATCTAATATATACATATAAATGTATATGTATGCATATATGTATTTCTTTATCTCTGCAGATCAAACACAAATTCCAAGCAGTCAGTTTCCAGACTTTTGGATTGCTATCTTAAATGTACTAGTAAGTAGAAGAAAAATAATTTCTTACAATTCATTTATTTTTATGTTACCAGATAAAAGAGGTTTTTTAGTAACCACCAACCCTTTCTCAAATAAAAAAGTTCCCAAGGCAATCTTATCGTTCAAAGAACCACCAGGAAGGGCATCTATACAGATGTAATTTGGGTAAGAGGAGAGCAAAAATTCAATTCCATCTATGTATTCGGATTCTATTTCACAACACTTAGGCTCCTCCTTGTGGTACACTCTTGAGTTTTCTGTGGTATAATACAGTAATGTAGCATCTCCTTCATTGCACAACCTGACAATGCCATATCGAAGTAGACGTATTTGTGTAGTTTTCTCAAGCTGGACATCAACATTTTGCACGTTGCCATTCTCCCACCGTGCCGGATGCCTGAAAACACTCAATGCTTTTTCCGTCTCAGTGAGCACTGGAGGAAGACAGTCATGAAGAAAAGACTTGGCTTTCTGATCCACTGCAGCATCAACTGGTGCATAATCCATTAGTTTTGTGAGTAAAGTCCTGATCTTCTGCAGAAAGACAGTTCGGCGTGGGTCATCAGCATCAGTGTTTATGACACCCATGTATTCCAGATAGTCCTCAGGGAGGCCTTGGCGATATTCAATGTCCTCTTCAATAGCCATCTGCAATGCTGCCGGGAGAAGTTTTTCCAACAAGTCTCCCCAAGAGTTTCGCTGATAGGAAGAAACTGTGATGTGGAGTGAATGAGCCTCTGGGAGGCAATCTCCTTGATGTATAAACCCCCGGGGGAAGTATAGCAGGTCCCCAGCTTCTAAGACAATCTCCAGAATCGGTTCACCAATCTCCATCTGGCTAAAATTGCTACTTGAAAACTGAGGCAACATCTCAGCCTGCTGTCTCGGGGCGTAAACCCGCCAATGCTTTTTTCCTTCCAGCTGGAGCACAAACGCTTCAATATCATCATAATGTGGGGCAAAGCCCTGAGCTCCAGCAGGAGTCAGGTAAGTGTTGGCACCAACCATACTGCTGAACTGCTCCTGTAGGATGGACAGGACATGCCAGACGGTAGCCGAAAAGGCCTGAGGGTTCAGCATCCGGAGTGAGCAGCCGTTCCTGTAGAAATCCCAGACCACAGCTGGCACTGCCCTGCCCACAGGGTTATGGGTCTCCCTCTTCCCATCCTCATAACTGGTGACATCCAAGTTGACACCAAACTGGACATTGTGGTCGCGTAGGATGTTATCGAACTCAGCAGTGGAGAAGAGGTCCTGATAATAATTTGGGTTGTGCCTGTGGATCAGAAGCGGTGACTTCTCCCAGTACTGATCAAAGAATTCCTGCGAGGAAACAGGAGCGATGAGCCACTGGAAGAGTTTGGCAGCTCGCTCCCGGCTATCCTGGACCTTTTCCAGGTCTTGGAGGAAGGTCAGGAGAGAGCAACTCGAAGACAGTTCCCGGGGGTAGAAGGGCTGCCCTCCTTCTCCATGGGGCGGCCCAGCAGATGCTGGCGGTTCTGGAGCCTTTTGGTCTACCCGTCTGCGCTCCGCCTTCCTCCGCAACGCTTTCTGCCGGCTCTGCAAGGGAGCCAAATGTTTGCAAGCGGAGATATTGTTCCGTTTGGGTTTTCGCTTCTCCTTGGGACCCGAAAACGGGAACGCATCTCTAGGCTGCTCCCCGTCGGATGCCACAGAGCCATTCCTGGCTGCCGATCCCTTCGGCTGCCGCTTCTTGACTCCCCGGCGCTTCAGGGAGACCGAAAGGCCCCGAGGTGGGCCGGGGGATCGTTTCGGCTGGTCCCGCTCGCCGAGCGGGAAGGAAGAAAGATAAGCGGCCCGGGCAGATACACGCGGGCTCAGCAGCGCCATGCCGGACAAGGACAGGCCCGCCCCGGGGAACAACGCGGCGAAGGATTTCCGGGCAAGGCGCGTGTTTCCCCCCCCACTTCTGCTGTTCCTGTTCATGCCTTAGCTCCGCCCTTCCATTCTGACGTCAAAGAAGACTCGACTGGGTTTCGAGCGTGGAATGCCGGCAATGCGATCTGTCTTCGTTATCCCTGGAGTCCCCCGAGTATCATAAGGACATTCCGTCCCTGCCGTTCCCGCCTAACTAGGAATAGAAGCCTGCCGCGGTGCCGAGTCTGCAATCCGGCGAGATTAAAAGATTGGACAATCCTTTGTCCGGGATGGCACAGGTAGTCCTCGGTTTGCAACAGTTCCGTTAGTGACCGTCCAAAATCAACCACGGCATTGGAAAAAAAAGGGACTTAGGACTGTTTTTCGCACTTACGACCGTTGCAGCATTCCCCACGGTCACATGATCAAAATTCAGATGTTTGGCAACTGACTCACATTGAGGACCCGTGCAGTGTCCTGGGATCATGCAAACACCACTTGTGACCTTCTGACAAAGTCAGTGGGGAAGCCGGATTCACTTAACGACCGCGTGATTAAGTTAACAGCTGCAGTGTGATTCACTTAACAAACTGAGGCAAGAAAAGTTGTAAAATGGGGCAAAACTCACTTAACAATTGCCTCACTTAGGAACAGCTACTTTGGGCTCAATTGTGGTGGTAAATTGAGAACTACCTGTATAAAGACTTTTGTCTTGGACAGAAGGTCGGGCTGGAAGACTCCAAGGTTCCTTCCAACCCTATGATTCTATGATTCTTGTGGCTCTTTTCTAGCCTACATAATTTAATAGAGTAGAATGGCTACTTATTCCCAGAGGTTTGCTTCTAACAAAAGGAGCAAAATGTTGCTTTCTGTACATCCAACACTATGGAGTCTCTGATACTGTCCACAGGACACTCTCAAATTACAGATTATTGGAGGGAGATAAGGGTGTAAGACAAATAATATCCTGAAACATTAAATTGGAAACACTGTGCATGCCGTCTTTCCAACTTAATGTTTAATATTAATGCATGCCAACTCCATTTAATGCAAAACTCCGAATTAAAGGATTGCCTACAGATGACTGTCCATCATTTACTTTAAACTATTTATTTATTTATTTATTTATTTATTTGATTTGCCAATTGTTTACAAGATAATAAGTATAAATGTATACATAGTTGTGAATACATGAAATGGGTACATATAATGCAAAACTCCGAATTAAAGGATTGCCTACAGATGACTGTCCATCATTTACTTTAAACTATGAGTGAAAGTGAAACCACATCTCTAAAATAATCCTCACCGCTTGCAGTTAACAAGTTTTTTCCTAGTAATCAGAAATTTCCTAACAATCAGAATAGGACGTCTCTTTTTCAAAAGTAGTTTTCATTAAAATATTTTGCATATATAACAAAGAAAAAATATAGTAAATGTGGAAAAGAAAAGAAAAAAGAAGAACCAAAGAAAAAAAGGAGATAGAAAAAATAAAATGACAGAACAGATGAAAGAGGTATATAAATAATGAACACATGGTCCTAACCCCACAGGACTTTCTGTACTCAATGCGCAGTACATAATAATACTGCTCCACAAACTGCTATTTCTGTTGGTCTGTTTTTTTTATGTTCCAGTATTGCACCAATCATGTGTTTAATTACTTGTTTTTCATGTTTCATCAAAATGCAAGTCACCTAGAATCCTCACCTGAATTGGATGACTATATAAATAACATCCCCACTGTTTTACTAATTATATGGTATATATATGTGTGTGTACATATATGTATATATGTGTGTGTATATACTGTATATATGTGTGTGTGTGTGTGTGTGTATGGTCCCTCAGAAAAGACCATAATTTTATGCTAAATAATTTTATTTCATTTAGTAATTAATGACCAAATAATTGTCCACACAATAGGAGACAATTTATCTTAATGCTCGTCAATAAGGTTGAAACTGAAATAATGGCTTTACATCTGCATTTAAAAGTTATGCAGTAGGCTTACCAGTCACTTGACAAGTGATATTCTGGTTTTGTGAGTTTTTCTACCTTTTCCATTGATACAAAAATTAAAAGCAAAGGGGCAGGTAATCAAATGCTTTCTTCTTTCCCCCTATCCCAGTGTATTAAAGCTAATATATCATGTAGTTAATTCTGATAGATTTCAGACTAGTGAAAAGTACTTTATATATGATTTTCCCAATCTGTCAATTGAACCCAAAAATATGCAAATAGAGGAAGTCTATGCCCCAAAATTTGCAAATAGAGCAGATCTGAACTCATTTTCACACAACATAGCCCTCCTCACATTCCTAGCTTATAACCAAGACAGCTTTTCTGATCTGATATGGAAGTAGCATTTTCCATCTTTTCCTGTTAGAAGTCTTCCCATATGTGTGTTTTGTGTGTCTTTAATGGCAACCACAATCTTGGCTGCAATCTGTTCTCTTCAGTCATTGGCAACTTCCTTCCAAGGTCATTTGTCTTATGCAATTGGCCTGATGTAGCATCAACACTGGAGCAGCAGCACCAAAATTGTCATGGAGAAAGCAGTAGACTCATACTTTTATTCTAAAAGGACCTGGAAGTCAAGGCATTTAGAGGCATAAAGGCATGTCAGACAGGTTGCAGCAAGAGCACAACAAGTGATCCTTGTTCAGCGACTGTTCAAAGTCACAATAGTGCTTAACAAGGAGACTTACGACTAATCTTCATAGTTGCAGCCGTTTCATGTCACGATTCAGGTACTTGGCAGCCATCTTGCAATTACAACAGTTCAGTGCCCTACCGTCCTGTGATCCCCATTTGTGATCTTCTGACTATAACACCTAGCTATTAGCCAGCCAACTTGCCTTTTGAAACTGATGGCCATTGTAGTGCAATTCACCTGAAAGGCTCCATACAGAAGAATTTACTTTAGACAAGGCTTTCCATATGATTTCAGTTGAAGAATCTGGATGATCCCTATGAATATGCGGTTTGATTATAATAGCTAGATAACAGTTAATAGCCGTAGTTCAGAAACAGCATGCCCATCCAAAATGATTTGTGGGTTGCAATGTTACTGTTAAGCGAATATCTATATGGGAGGATATATGGGTCTATGTGTTTTCACTTCTGTCTGTTGATACTTTGCTTTACTACTTGCATTTTAGCCTTGGTTAGGAATCCCTCCAAATCCCTGGACACAAAGAGCCTTCTTTGAGGCACTAAAAAGACACAAGAAACTTCTCAAGAAATCAAAAACAACTACAGAAAAGCATAAAGAATCCAAGGACATCAAAAAGGGCAAAGAAACAGTATTTGCTGTCCATTTTGAGAAATAACCGGTTGACCCTTTCACTGCAGAAGGTACAAATATTCTGGCTGGGCTTCTTTGGTTGTGTATGTACAGATTATAGCGTCTCAGAGGTTTGGAGAAAGAACAGTAACTAAATGCAATTGTTAATTGCACTTACAGCATGCTAATTTTTGGATCCTCCTTTAGGTTGTGCAGGAATTTGATTTACCGAGCTTCAAAATATATCCTGGGAATATGTTTGTTTGTTTGTTTGTCTTATATGTTGCCCATCTCACCCAGAGATGACTTTAGCTGTCTTACAATCAATCAAAACAATATAAAACAGTAAAACAATAAATATTAACACTAAAATTGGTTTAAAATGGACAAAGATTGGAAGGAAGGAAGGAAGATGCACATGGGCAGGAGGTAGGATCTTCTCTTAGTCCATTAACCATCTTCAGAATGATACACACATCCAGGTCAGTTGTCAGAACCATGTGTTTAGGCCCTTTTGGGAAGGCCAAAAGGGCGGGAGTGATTCACACCTGGTGAGGGTACGATGTTCCACAGGGTGAGAATCACAGTAAAAAAGGCTCTTCTGGACTCTGCCAGCCTGACTTCCTTGACAAACAGGGTCTGCATCATATTTCTTCTGTTGGTGCGGGTGGAGTGGGCCAATCCCACACTTGAGGGTGAGACTCTTTCTCAGGTAACCTGCATTTAGAACTATATCCAATATCTTTCAAATTATGTGCAGAATATTACAGCTATTGCAAAATTGCTAGGGATACTTCTGCAAGCATGCCACATTCATGCATATTATAGTATTGGATAGAGGTCAGAGGCAATGTTTTATTTCACTTTGTCAGAAGTAATTCATGGTTCCATACAAGCAAAGCTTGTTGAATCAAAGTTATTGAGCTTATGACTTGCTTCATATGTCATTCTTAGTCATAATTTCTTAACAATGGGTTTTGTTGAATAAACCCTAGTTAAGCCATAGATATGTTTACACATCATGGATTTAGATAATATTCTAAGCAAATACCAAACAGTCCACATTATTACACGAATACAGGTTTTAATTACAGAAAGAAATTTCACTGAATTTACTAAGGCTTCCATTGTAAACATATTAAACATATTATGCTATACTGCAAGTTATTTATCTGTAGTTCATAAAATGCTATCTGTGCATAAAGTCCCATAGCAATTAATCATCATTAAATATACTTTCAGTTTGATGTTTTAAAACTAACATGGTCACCCATACAAGGGACAGTTCATGGGTTCACAATATACTAAATGAATATTTTGTCTCTATAGACAGTGATTCATTGTGGCATGACCTGGACATAACAACTTGGTTCACAGATGTCACTATTCTATATTAGGCTTTCTTGTTTTCTTTCTTTTCTTTGAAATAGGATCAGTAGGTATTCCATATTTCTGTTTGTATTGATTTGTTTCTACACTCAGAGGAGTCCTACGTGACCATGATTAGTTTTTTTTCTCTCTCCTCCATTTGCATAGTTACATACATGCTATTCGTTTTAATTTCAGCTTTTTTGTAGTGAAATGCTTATATATGCATAAAATATGTTTATGTTTATTTCTTTCTGTATGGATGCCCACTAATACAATCTTCTAACTAATCTTCCTGGACTTGCAGTTATAATTTTTTTTAGTGAAGCCATCAGAACAATATTTTCTTAAGCAGATTTTATATCACTACTGCATCTGGTGATTCAATAATCAGTTGTACAAACTTGTTTTTCTAAATTATTTTAGCTTGAAAATCTGCGAAACTTTTGACTTGCAATCAGAATAATGTTTTATGGATATCATCTCATTTTTAAAACATAGACATCTCTTAAGGGAGCTTATAGGCCAGGACTGTGTAAAATTAATTTGGTCCAGATCTATTGATTTAATAGGGTAAGTTAGATTTCTTTTTTATTACCAGCTTCTTATGGGTTCATCCCTTTAGGCCAATACAGGGAGTCCTCGACTTACGATGACAACTGAACCCAAAATTTCTGTTGCTAAGTGAGAAATATGTTAATTGAGTTTTGCCCCATTTTACAACTTTTCTTGTCCCAGTTGTTAAGTGAATCACTGCAGTTGTTCAGTTACTAATATGGTTGTTAAGTGAACCTGGCTTCCCCATTGATTTTGCTTGTTGGAAGCTTGCAAAACGTGATCCTGGGATACGGCAACCGTCATAAATATAAGTCAGTTGCCAAGCGTCCAAATTTTGATCACGTGACCATGGGGATGATGCAACCATCTTAAGTGTAAAAAGGAGTCATAACTCACTTCTTTCAGTGCCGTTGTAACTTTGAATGGCACTCAATGACACTGTTGTAAGTTAAGGACTACCTGTAGAGCCAGGAATATAGTTCAGAAAGATGGCAAAGAAATTTGAAAAGCTAATGTGGCTAGATCTATCAAATTATCTTTCCTTTCAGTAAACTGTTTTCGGTTTATTTTTTGTTTGTTTGGCAATGATTGCCCAATTAAATAAACATGGGAATTAACAAGCCTAAGAAACTTTTAGCGTGGAACCAATGCTGATATTGTAAAATCAATTCTCAACTAATAGTAAATTGAATATAAGAGAGCATCAGGAGTTATCTGCTGTTGGCATTGCTTAAGAAGTGCAGCTGTCACTGCTGCCTTGATTAGGAACCTATTGGTTTGCAATTATTTAGTGCCATCAAGCATCTTTGGTCCAAGTATTGAAAGACTCCTGAAAAAGTTTACAACTTTGTTCATGGCTTGGCAAAATTGTCACTGTTTTTATTTTGCCCACAGATGCAGCAGAATACAGTGGTGTAACTCTGCTATACTGAATAATTCAGTCTAATGGAATGCTGCAAGCTTCGTTTCTTACAGTTTGTACAAGTGTTATAAGTACTGGAGAATGTTAGATGAGTTTAGAGCAGTTGTGTTCTGTGTTTGTAACTGCAGATTTCCTCTTAATTTTGTATTTGTACTCCTTCATTAGCATTATCTCCCTATACTTGTACAATTAATTTTCAATAAAACTAAGAGGAAAAGATTATAACCATAACAAAGAGTCTTGCATTTCTATCCTTGTGTATCTTGGTGCAATTGTGCAATTCCTTCACTTTCTTTTAAGATATTTAATGTAATGAGACTATTTTTCAATGGTTTGGTTAGAATAGGGGTGTCAAAGTCAAGGCAGCGCATGCTCAGAGCCTGGCGTCCAGGATGAAAGGGGAACACTCAAACACAGCATGTGGGGCAAGATAATCCTTGGGGACACCAGAGTCCATGCGCTTGCCGCCTCCTTTGCACGCGCTCAGGGCTGCCAATCTCTCCCCTTCCCTTGTCCCTTCCTGAACATGGAGGAAGGAAGGATATGGGAATGAGAATCAAGGAAGGAAGGAAGGAAGGAAGGAAGGAAGGAAGGAAGGAAGGAAGGAAGGAAGGAAGGAAGGAAGGAAGGAAGGAAGGAAGGAAGGAAGGAAGGAAGGAAGGAAGGAAGGAAGGAGATTGAAATGAGAAAAAGGAGGCAGGGAAGTAGGGAGGGAGGGAAAGAGGAAGGAAGGAAGGCAAGGCAAGTTGGTTGGAGATGCCCCAGTTCACGGAGTTCTGCATCAATCCTGGATCCATTGATACTTGGGCTCAAAGGAGAAAGCATTTTTGTGTTCTGTTTTGTCACACACAGGACTTGGTTGGCAATCCAAGTTAACAATGGTATTCTTGAATTGTGAGCTCTTAGGAAAGTATCCCCTCCTTATATTATTTTCCTGGAGTCGTTATTGTCATACTACTATCTGGAGATAACTAAACTAATCCAGAAATTCTATGCACAGTCTGTGGTATAAAAGAGTTGTAAAATATAAGCAGTGAGGGACTAAGTGGGTAAGTCATTTCCTTGCTCAGTACTGTGTAAGGCTACAAAAGAAAAAGTCACTACGTAGAAATAGCGCTCCACTAGGGGGTAGTATTACATACAAAAATGTTATTTATGTTGCTTTAATTTCTCAAAAATGGCAATACTGTGGTTAGTGAAGAATTAAATAGTTTATCTGCACCCATGAAATCAAAAACATCTGTTGATGAAAAGAATACAGTTTATCTGATAAATATAAACACTCTATCAGCATGTTGGTTACAAAGCTGATGAATCCCATACATGTCCTAGAGGAGGCAAAGTGTTCAGGACACACTGAAAAGTTACTGTAAATGTTTTAAGAAACACTTTTATATATGACAATATAAGATTTCAGCCTCCGAAGGACATCTAATTAGAGGAAAGCTTTTCAGTAAGTTAATATAAATTTGATAGCCAAGTAGGAAAATAGCAAACCAGCCCAATAAGAAAATTAGGTAGCCAAGCAGGGAATACTGTTAAGCAAAACCACAGAAAAATGCAAAGAAGATGCACATTTTATGTAATCATCAATGCACTGGTACCTCTATTCTCACAGCAGAAAATAACACAACACTCTTGTGTTGTTAGAATAAATATGTTCTTTGAAAACTGATACGTTTAAATGGGTGCAGCAGACTTGGATCTACAGTAGATTCTATTTACTGTTTGTATAGTAGTGTCAGTGACTACCTACATCATCATCTGCATTCTTTAGCACTGCTTATGGTTTCTATGTATTCTTGCTTCTTTATTTCAGCACAAGGACCAGTTATTAATTTGGGTGGAGCCTTTGGGATTATTCCTGTTATCCTTGCCCCACCTGTCCTTGGCAGCGTACCTGTGTGCTCTGGCAGCCATTCTCGCATTGCAGGAGTTAATCTGCCCAGGCAGAACTATTTTCTACTTCCTTGTAGCACTCTCCTTATCAAATAGTCTCTCTTCTCTCAGAGAAGAGCATCATTACTCATCATTACATCATTATAAACTTCAACCAGACACCAAGGGAATTAAATTTAGCAGGACCGTGTTGCAGTGCTGAAATTCTACGTAGCTCTTATGACATACCCAGCAGTAAGAAACAAGCTGAATGTTCTCTTTTTGTGGATACTAGCTTCAGCTTGCTAACAGGAAAAGAAAATATAAAACAAGTTTTAATCTAGGTTCAGGACACTGTGGTAACTTGGTACTATTCCCTAATGAGATCCTTGTCTAGGGGAAGGGTTTTTCCTCACGGCTGAATTGAAGTACTTTACACCCATCCTTGAGTCAGCAAGAAATCTTATCAGTATGTACTTTTGCTACCTCTTTTATAAAACCATTGGTTGTCTCTATCCATTTTTAAAAATCATTGCCAGTCATCTGACTTTCTCCCATGGTAATGGGTTACATGCAGTGATAGGATTCAGCTGGTTTGGACCGGTTTGGCAGAACCACAACCTAATTTTTTGTTGAGTTTTGTTGAACTGTTAGGCGAGTTCTGGAAAAATCTGTGTTTTCCGGAACACATTTGGTTTTCGTTCAACTTCCTACCAAGTGGGGGGGGGGGACGGACTTCCCAAAAGTTGGGAGCAGGGCAGGGCCTGCGCATTAGGTGGCAGCCTAAGGCCAAAGAACTGGCAGAGCACCAGAAAGTCGGGGAGGGTGCTGAAGCGAGTGAGTACCCTACTTACAGCGCCCATGCCGGCTGACCCTTCCCAGCCAGAGCTGGAATGCTGCCATGTTTAAGTGCCAGTAGATGCTGGCCTTCCCTCCAGCGGGCCTGGGCAACTTCTGGACAGAGACAGGCCTGTTTCAGTACCTGGCACACAGATGCTCTTGCATCCCCCAAGCATTTCTTTGCTAACCTGATTTCCAGCTTCGTCATGTTTCTCACTGTTGTGTGCAGGGAAACAAAAGTTTGTGGGACTAAAAAAGAAAGTTCAATCAATCAATTCTAACCTCGTGGAAAAAAAAAGATCTCACAAAGTTGGAATTGATTGAACTTTTTTTTTTTTAGGCTCACAAACGTTTGTTTCCCTGCACAGGACGGCAAGAAACACAATGGAGAAATGCAATGGAGCTGGAAATCAGTTAGCAAAGAAATGCTTGGGGGAAGCAAGGGCATCTGGGTGGTGGTGGGTGGGGCAAGCTCCACGGTGCAGCGCTGTGCTGCAATGAAGAAATGGAAAATGGAGTGGCTGGCGCAAGGAAAGGAAGAGGACCAAGGAGAAGAAAGAGGGAAAGTGGCCTCCTCCTTCCCTCATACTGGCTTCTCCGTTTCCCATTTCTCCATTGCAGCGTAGCACCCGGGATCCACTTTGACAATGGGAGTGTTTAGGGGATGGTCAATCCGGCTTGCCCAGAGTCAGGTTGACTGTCATGGGAGGATCGTCCCACATTTGCGGCAGAGCTGGAGGACGGGGATGGGCCACGCCTCCCATGACGGCTACCCTGACCCTGGGTGAACTGGTTGTTAAATTATTTGAATCCCACCACTGGTTACATGGCTCGTGACAGCCATTGGACGGTGTGAGAGAAAACACTACTTTAACACCAGCACAGCTACCCATGGCTTAAGAGTGATTCATGGTGATGAAATGAAGGTTCATGAGGCCTTGAAAAGATGTTGCCAGGTTATATTTACTTCAAATGGGTGGTAGCCCAAAGACTTCATCTGAAAAATATGGACTTCTACTTTGTTAACCATTGAGGTGTTCCTATATGTGAAGGTAATTGTCATAAAGTTAGGGAGTCTTTTCCTTTTATTTTCAGGGAATTCAGCTATCAGGGAAAATGTTTCTCGGCCTTGATCTAGCTAGGAGATCTCCAGACGATGAAACACTTCAAAATATGCTGGAGCAAGAAGATAAGTCTTTAATAATTCACAAACACTGTTTGCTACCTGATCCATCCCATAGCATGTCCTAAGGCACACCTGCCTCCTTTCAAACATTTATTTAAAAAATAATCATTGGGACCACATTCTATGATGGCATAGTTTAGGGTAAAGAATTCAATGTCATTTTCACAGACAATAATTTAAATAAATCTACATTTTTATTACTAACATTTTATTACTAATCTAATTGATAAAAATACGGAGTTTATGTTTTCATGAACATTATTTCCTGATGCCTGTTACAAAACAAACACCCACAAACAAAATTAAAAACTATAATAACTATAATAAAAAACATTCATCTCAGCAATTCTTGTCAAAGCTGAATTCCAGAAATTCCCAGTTGTGGCTAATTCAATTAAGAACATACAGAAGAAGAATGTCAGTTAAGATACAGATGGTATCTACCCAACTATCTAAGCCAAGTTGTGGCTTGTTGCAGTTCAGAATGCTGTGTATCTCCAACCTGAGGTGATATGAAAATCATAGTTTATACATCAGTATAAACACAAAGACTGTGATTTATTTAGTAAACCAGGATTAAATGATTGCTTAGTGTGTTTTGTACATACACTAGATGGCTCAGAGAAACAGAAGACAATTTCAGCAATCAAGATTAGTCCAAGACATTTCTAATCTTTCCTATCCTTGGCAATAAAAATATAACAAAACGTTAAGTATTTGCTGTTCTCTTATTATATCAGCAGTTATGCTGTTTTGTGTTAGGACTCAACCTATTATTCAAACCCCCTTTTACTGCCAATATCTCTGTATTTGTATGCTTCCACAATATAAGAGTCAAAAGGTTTCATCCTTGTCTGAACTGGGACCTATTCAGACATTTTTAATTCCAGAAGAGTAGTTTCAGGAATTTGTTGTATTTGTATTTCCATACTGGGCCTTAATAATGAAAAACTTTAACTATTTTTGGGAGCAGAATTTTTACACCCATTCAAGAGTATCTCTATTCCAAAGATATCAAAATAACTTTCTCTTCTATGATTCCTAATGACTACCAGATATCCAGCCCCGCATTTTAGTTTTTCTCTCATTAGCATTTGTCACTGTGGTCTTCTTGGCACTTTGGAAACTTGGAAACTTTTTTTTGTAGCTAATGTATATAGATTCCAGGGCAGCTACAATCACATATCACACTAATGTTGTTTGGTTGGTTTGACTGAGGCTTAAGTATTAAGCCACATTGTATTTTGTAAGCCTCTTTGTAGGTCAACATTTGGTATAAATTAGGCCACTATGGTTCTTCAATAAACCAGAACTTAAACTAACCAAGCCCAGTTATAGACTGCCTAAAATCTCCCAAAGTGATACAGAGATGGATTCCCATCTTTTCTTAGACTACAACAAGAAGTTATACACTCCTTTAAAATGAAAGGTTGATTATGCAATTGCCTTGCTTTAAGGGTTAAATAGGATTTCAGATGCTGTTTTAATCTTTGTAATCTTCACTTCCCTCTATCACTACTACCATTTTTTAAAAAAATCATAATGTTTAAATTAAGGAGGGCAGATGGGATCTTGTACATCTTTCTTGGCAAGGTTAAGAGCAGTGACTCTGAAGGTAACCATGATGAAGAGGTGCAGATTGGGGAATCAATTATGTCCTGCAAACAATTAGAGAGGAGTTAAAACATACTTTATGGCGTTCCAAAATTGAGGTAGATAATATATTACATCACCTCTCTGGTACCTTCATTGTGGCTGCCAGAACCACCTCTGACCCAAATTGATGGCATAGTTCATAATTTTGAGGTAGGAAGCAGCAGAAAATTACAGTGCAATTATGACTTTCCATAGTTTAAAGACAGAGGAATTCCATACAAATTGTGAGGAAAAAGCCAGCTTTGTTAAATTTATGTCATTTTCCCACCTGTGACCGTCAGACTCGTAAAAGATGTTAAGTGCAACTTTCCCAACATGCACTCCCTTACCTTTAAGCACTATTGAAAAGTTATACTAGATGTGTATTTATAGAGATTACATTGAAATGCAACTGGGCTGACATTGGATTTAATTTACAATAAATGTTAGGAAGTCTGGAAGAAATTGAATCTTGTTACAAAATCTTCAAGAATTAAAATACCTTCTTGATTAAAAAAACAACTTTCTACGAGCTACTTATGAAGAAATTCTGCTTAAAAACCCAAGTGCTTACACAGAACTTTGGCAGAAGAATGGTGATTACCGTGTAAATATTCAAACCATGAACAACCAGACTCAAATTATTTTGTTTTGAACATATGCAAACACCTGACACTCTGGGGAAGGCCAGAATGCTGGGAAACAGAAGGAAAAAGGAGAGGATGACCAACAAATAAGATGGATTGACACTGTTACAGTGGTTATGACTGCAACATTGGAAGACCTGAAAAACCAATGTAGGGATAGATTCTCATGGAGAAAATCTAAATGGTCACTAAGAGTTGATAACAATCAATAGCATATAATCAATCAACTAACTAATCAATCAAATATTTAATTAAAGTTGAAAATAATGTTATTTGGGTCTTATTAGCCTCTAAGACACATTTTATTTATTTATTTGATTTGCCAATTGTTTACAAGACAATAAGTATAAATGTATACATAGTTGTGAATACATGAAATGGTTACATATAAGAAAAATAAAGAATAAGAGAAACAATGGGACAGGGACGGTAGGCACGTTGGTGCGCTTATGCACGCCCCTACAGACCTCTTAGGAAAGGGGTGAGGTCAATAGTAGACAGTCTAAGGTTAAAGTTTTTGGGGTTTGGGGAAGAAACTACAGAGTCGGGTAGAGTATTCCAGACATTGACCACTCTATTGCTGAAGTCGTATTTCCTGCAATCAAGTTTGGTGCGGTTTACTTTGAGTTTGTATCTATTGTGTGCTCTTGTGTTGTTATGGTTGAAGCTGAAGTATTCATTGACAGGTAGGACATTGCAATGTATGATTTTGTATACCATGCTTAAGTCAGACCGAAGACGGCGTAATTCAAGGTTTTCTAGTTCTAGAATTTCAAGTCTGGTGGCATAAGGTATTCTACAGCGAGTAGAGGAGTGGAGAACTCTTCTTGTGAAATATTTCTGGACTTTCTCAATTGTGCTAATATCAGATACGTAGTGTGGATTCCAGACTGATGAACTGTATTCGAGTATTGGTCTAGCAAATGTTTTGTATGCTCTGGTTAGTAGTGTGATATTACCAGAGAAAAAGCTACGTAGGATTAGGTTAACAACTCTTAATGCCTTTTTGGCTATGTAGTTGCAGTGTGCTCTAGCACTTAGATCATTAGAGGTGAGTATTCCAAGGTCCTTTACAGAGCTTGGGTCATCAACAAGATCTTGACTATTCAGCTTGTATTTTATTTTCTGATTCTTTTTGCCAATATGTAAGACAGAGCATTTATTTGTTGAGATTTGAAGTTGCCATTTGTTTGACCATTCGGATACATAGTCAAGATCTTTTGTAGGGTAGCAGTATTGTCTGTGGTATTGAACAGCTTTACATCATCAGCGAAGAGAACGCAATTGCTCTTAATATGATCACAGAGGTCGTTTATGTAGAGTATGAAGAGAGTTGGTCCTAGAACACTGCCTTGGGGAACACCACTATTGACAGGTACTGGATTTGATAGGACGCTCCCGATTTTGACCATTTGTTGTCTGTTTGACAGGAATGCTTCTATCCAGTTATTCAGTTGTCCAGAGATACCATAGGATTTTATTTTTAGGAGTAGTTTGTCGTGTACCACTGAATCAAAGGCTTTACAGAAGTCTATGTAGATTGCGTCTATTGTTTTGCCCTGGTCGGGTTGTGTCGTCCATATGTTTTTGCAGTGTAAGAGTTGTAGATTACAGGATAGTTTTTCCTGAAACCAAATTGTTTATTGGAGAGTAGGTTATTTGTCTCTAAGTGAAGGATGATGGATTGGTTAATAATTGATTCCATGACTTTACAGGTGACGCAGCATAAGGAGATTGGCCTGTAGTTTTCAACTAGGCTTGGGTCTCCCTTTTTGAAGATGGGGATGACTGTGGCTTGTGACCATAGGTTAGGCAAGGAGCTGGTTCTGAAAGATTTTTCAAAGATTATGCTTAGAGGTTTGGCTATGGCAGTGGATAGCTTTCTTAAGAAGTAGGCACATATTCCATCCGGTCCAATAGATAGAGATGGTTTTAGGTTGCGTATTGCTTTTTCAACATTGTCTTCTGTGAAATCGATATGTATTAGATCATTGTTGTTATCTGTGGTACGGCTAGGAAATATTGGGCATGATCCATTGCTGTTTACAAATACTGAGCCGAAGAATGTGTTAAAGATGTTGGCTTTAATGGTGTCGTCGTTGCAGTCTTTACCATCAGGTCCTATCAAGGGAGGGATGGACCTTGAGTCTTTTAGTTTGTTGTTTACAAAATTGTAAAAAGCGCGGTGGAATTGGTGCTTAGAAGGTTTTCCTCTTGTTTAATGTGATAATTGGTGCATTCGGTCTTTATCTGGTGGCATAGATTTTTGTATCGGTTTTTGAAATTGGCAACGTGACCAGATTTGTTTTTCCGCCAGAGTGATCTCTTTTTGGATTGAAGTTTCCTTATTGATATGGGTAATCTGCTTTTTTGTTTTGTTTTGGGAGTTGTTGTTGGTACATATAGTTTGATGACTCTTTTGACTTCAAGTAAAAATATGTTATAATGGTCTTCAACGGTATTGCATCCAGTGAATAGAGATTGCCAATCAAGGGATGAGAGATCGTTGTCTATAAGATCATAGTTGCCTTTTTGAAGTTACAATAGGGGATTACATCATTGTGGTGATTTTTGTGTGGATGTATGTTGAGACAAAAGTCGATCATATTGTGGTCACTACTGGAAAAGGGTTCTTTAGATTGTATTCCGTAGATTAGGTTCAAACTGTTGCAGAAGATGAGATCGAGGCAGTTGTTTAGTCTAGTGTTGTTGGTTACTAGTTGTTCCAGTCCCAGATTTGTAATAGCATTGTAGAAGGTTGTGTGTATGATTTCAGTTGTACAATCATTTAGGGTCCAGTTAATAGAAGGAAATAATTTTTCAAACAAGAGATACATTATGTTTTAGAAACTAGTTTATATTTTTGGTGTACTTTTTAGTTCCCCATCTCAAAAGGAGAAGTTGAACTATCGTAACACAATGAAAACTTATTTTAAAACTTGTGCCTCTTCAGGTTAATTCATAATCTATATTTTATATCTTATAAAACACACTTATAAAACACACTTATATCTTATAAGCACACAATGAGCCCAGAACTAAGAGGAAGATTACAATATTTTCCATACATACTTCACTACATAATACTATATTACTTATTGTAGAACAAAGGATGAACTGTTCTTAAGGAGAAATACGTTATAATGTCACATTTGAACATTTGAACATTAATTAAAAGCAAAACTCTTCTACAGAGGATAAAACAGATAATCAGTAAAGGTGAAAATTTACTATTAAAATGGCAGCTGAAACAGCCTCAAACATAAAAAAGCAGAAAAATAAAATCTCAAAATGAAAATGACTGAGTGGACTTCCCCATAGTATTTTTGAGCACTAGTTTCAGAACAGAAAAACACTTGTTATTAATGTGGCCAAATCTTACTATATAATGCCCTTTGTTCGAAAGGCATTTTGTTTGAAGAGCTGTCCAGCCAAAGTCCACCTTAAAGATAAAAGTTAGAAGTAGGATGAACAGAAGCCATGAAGCTGTTCAGCAATACCTGGTCAAGAAAATGAACAGGCAAAAAGTTTCACCTGATCATAATTTTCTTAACCATGAGGTGAGGCATTATATCTCTACTTGAAGTGTCAATTATTTTTAAATATATACATTAGCATACATACATGTACGTATGTATGCTAATTATATATTTAAAAATAATTGATGTATATTATAAGGTTGAAAATAAAGATAATAACTTTATTTTTTATTCATTTTCATTTCTTGGAGTGATTCTTAAGGGTCTATTGACTGCCATGATTCAAATAACAAAAGAATCCATTAAAAAAAAAACCCTTCAAATGAACAAGATACTCTTTCAGGTGATTAGAGTTTCAGGTGATTTAGAGCTCTGCTTTGCTGGCTGGGAAATTCTGTGAGTTGAAGTCCTCCAGGCTTAAAGTTGCTAAGGTTGGAGACCCCTGCTCTAAAAGCAAGAACCTACTCAAAGGGAGAGCCAGTGTGTTCATGAAGGAAAGCAGCAAGCAAGCTGCAATTCTATCAGAAATTGCTTGTATTTGGGTTATTTTTGTCAGCAAAATATGGAGAGGAATTTTGCTTTTGAAATCCTTCAGGTACTTTCAAAACCTATCTCAGAAAGTTTTTCTTTTCTGACTAGCATAGGAGAAAAGTTGACTAGAAAGTCCCTTTGCATTGTTCTTATACAGTAGTTCCTTCACTAAAACGAATAAAACTTCCATTGATACCTTTGCTTCTTTCTCTTCGTTTTCTTGTATGTTGTTAATAACTACATGTATGCACATATAGGACAGGCATTCCTGCTTGTTTAGAGCTGACCCGATGTAATCCTGATTTATCACTTCTTTTAAGCCTTGTTTTCCCCCACTTTATTAGCAGCTTGGGTTTATCTTGTCACTTTTGCTGAGCTGCCAAAAGCAACAGCCTATTATGGGAGAACATTTCCAAGCATGTTCTTGTACATTTCCAAAAAAGAAGGCTTTGACAAACCTCTCCATTCAGCTCAGTGGCATCCAAGTAGATCAACATAGTAAAGGCACTGGACAGAACTGTAAAATCTGTGCCCCATTGTGATTACTATGACATCCATGGCTACATAGCAAGACTAAGTGCTTGTTCAAAAGACTGTTTCTCAAGAGCTTTCTGCTACCCTTCACCCTCCCTTCCTCTTAACACTCTGAATGCACTAGTTCACTTAATGAAGCATCTCTTATCTAAGACTTTGGCTTACCTCCAATGGTAGCTCATGTTCCCTCTCTCTCCAGGATTCTCCCATTCTGTTTCTTTGTGATCCTTAATCCTAATTATCTTGCACACAGAGTTCCACAGAAAAAAATGAGCTTCATCTAAATTTGGCTAGTCTAACTCAAATAGCTTAATAACAAAAGTACATTACAAAAAAAAATATTAGTCACTATGAGATAAAGATAAAGACATGTGGAAAAGTCTCAGTTGTTTTCTTGCTAAGAAATGTAAAGCTATGATAACATCCACATTTATAATTAAACGGACAATACATATATACATACACACCCATGTGCAAGAGTGCATGAACTGTCTAACCATGGCCCATTTTATTTGTGGCATACTTCATGTCTTCTTTTTCTTCTTCCTTTGGAAGAATTACATTTATTAAGGCTCACTTGATATTCACAAAACATGACATCTAAGGATTGTTCAGTTGGTAATAATGAGGAAAAAAACAAACTGCCTGTGATTTCTCAACAGCCAATGACTAAAACACAAAGCTTTAGACTTCAAGACTCCAAGTGTCTTACTTTTAAAGGGAGAGCTAGTGATGTGAAGGAAAGTAATGACAAAATGAACAAGGAAAAAAACTGAAAAATCACTGCACTAAGAAATGCAGAGATGGTGTACACAGTTAAACTGCTTGCTAGCACTTATCCTATATTGAGAGCAAAGTTCATGACAACAGAATGTACGAAGTAATTTTATTGCCAGAAGAAAAGGTCCAGTGGGATGTTTCTGTGCCTCTAATAACTTCATTATACAGAAAGAAAGTCAATGGATATAATTTCTCTACTCATTATATAGAATAGAATAGAATAGAATAGAATAGAATAGAATAGAATAGAATAGAATAGAATAGAATAGAATTCTTTATTGACCAAGTGTGATTGGACACACAAGGAATTTGTCTTGATGCAAATGCTCTCAGTATACATAAAAGAAAAGACACATTCATCAAGATTCAAGAATCATAAGGTACAACACTTAATGACAGTCATAGGGTACAATCAACAATCAAATCATACCAGGAAACAGTCAATATAAATTGTAAGGATACAAGCAACAAAGTTATAGTCATACAGTCACAAGTGGGAGGGGATGGGTGATAAGGAGTGATTAATAGTAATAGTGCAGACTTGTAAATAGTTGGACAGTGTTGAGGGAATTATTTGTTTAGCAGAGTGATGGCTTTTGGGAAAAAACTGTTCTTGTTTCTAGTTGTTCTGACGTACAGTGCTCTATAGTGTCATTTTGAGGGTAGGAGTTGAAACAGTTTATTTCCAAGATGTGAGGGGTCACAGCCCCCTTTTTGACTCGTGCAATATACAGGTCCTCGATTGAAGGTAGGTTGGTAGTAATTGTTTTTTCTGCAGTCCTAATTATCCTCTGAAGTCTGTGTCTGTCCTGTTGGGTTGCAGAACCAAACCAGACAGTTACAGAGGTGCAGAGGATAGACTCAATAATGATCTCTTCTTCCAATATACTTTGATCTCTAAAGAATATGGGCTACTTGTCCATACTGGGATGCTTTATAAGGAGATGGAGCAGCAGCCCACCTTGTTCAGCACTGTGTTCTTATAGCAGCTCCCAAGGCAGAAAGCATTTTCAGACTCTTGCCAGTTCAACTGGACATACAAGGAATGTCACGAGGTTTCAGGAGTATATATTCATTCAAAGCTATCAACAATACCTAGTAGAAATTATTTATGAGTAGGCAGTATTTAGGTTTCTTATTAACACAAACTGACTAGATTATTGCAGTATAAAAAAACAGTCTTTTAAAAAGCATACTGAAATAAACAAAATCAAATAAGTTGACAACAATGTAAATAGGAAAAATGAAAACATAAAGACAGGAACAGCCTATCAGGGATCTTAAGAAGGGCAAGCGAAGCAGAGAGGAGATCTTAGTTTATAGGCAAGTACAGAGAAGTGGAAACCCTTCAGAAATACTATGCTTAAGAATTTTGAAGACTCAAGTGATTGAAAATGAATTAATTTGGAAGCCAATAATGCAAAATGAAGGTGATCCTATATTGCTCAGTTCCAGTTCACAATGTCACAGGTAATATTTGCAGTTCTCAAATATCTTCAGAGGGAAACTTCAAACGATAGTTTGATATGGAAATCAGAAGAATATGATCTCTGAAGCCAGAAAAGTTCTGCTTTCCCCCTCATGGTGCCCTTTCAGATAACTTTTTGCTCCTAATTCCCATGATTCCTAGGCAGTATGTTTGTGCAGATTGGGAAATCTGGGAATTATAATCCTAGCCCACCGGAGAACATCAAATGGGAAGGGATGAGTTAGACTCACAGCAGATGCATGAGTCTAAATCAGTACAAGACTTTCATATTACACAGTTAAATTTATATGTACTGGAGGACTGGAAGTGCAGGAAAACTAGTAGCACCAAAGAACTCCCACTTAGAGGCATTATTTCCTTGCTACCATCATTATGATCAAGCACTGTACATTCAAAAGTGAATGCTCACTTAAACTACCTCATTCAAATGAATACAAATGAGCGGGTAGGGTAAGTAGGTCTTATGCCATAGAGGTTTTATGGGGAATAATCCACACACCGAATCGCATTTGAGAATGGTCAGAAAAGTGACACCTGAACCCACAGGAATACATGGGATGATCCCTAGTTTTTTTGGCCTATAAAGGAAAGGAGGGAGGGATATATTGTATATACTTTCTGACTTGGAAGATTCCGTTAATATAACTTTAGGTACATTTAAAGGTAGTACTTCTGGGATTGCTTCTTGTCTGGAACTGGTGCTAGCTGACCCCAAACTGACCAGCCACCTCCCCAAACGTCCTCAGGTAGACACTGAACAGGATAGGAGAGAATGTCACACTTGGGGCAGCCTACACATTAGGAGTTTCAGGTTCAACCTCTCTCTCCAAATAACACTGATTGGAATCAGCCATGGAGAAAGGAGGAGAACACTATAAAACTTACTACTGCCTGTAGCCAATCCAAAAGAATGACTGATGATTTTGAAAGTCATTATGGTAGCAACCTAACTCAACTTCACCATAGGTCTGTGATGGCAAACTATGGCAAGCGTGCTACAGGTGGCATACAGAGCCATTTGTTCAGGCACGTGAGCCCCAGCCAAACTTACCTGCACTGCACATGCGCACACCTCCCAGCTAATTTTCAGCCAGTTTGAGGCCATTTTCGCTCTCCTGGAGGCTCGAGGGAAGCCTCTGCAGCCTCAGGAGGCTGAAAAACAGACATTCTGGAAATACCGGAAGTGCTGAAATGGGCCCATTTTCAGCCTCCTGAGGCTCCAGAGGCTTCCCTCGAGCCTCCAGGAGTGCGAAAATGGCCTCCCCTGGGCTTCAGAGGCCCTCCAGGGGCTGAAAATGGGCACTGCCAGTATTTCCTCAAACGGGCCGAAAATCAGCTGGGAGGTGCGTGCATGCACAGTGCAGGTAAGGGAGCAGGGGGGGTGGGGCACATTGCATTGTGGGTGCCAGCACATGCATGCACACACTATCGCATGCGTGCACGCTTTCGGCACACCACAATGAAAAGGTTCGCCATCACTGCCATAGGTCATTGACCAATGTCATTTCAACCAAAGCCATTTCAACACTGTGTTTAGACTTAAACCTGATTGAAAAGGGTCCAGATAATGAATTTTCTAAATAACTGCGGTAATTCAGTAATTTCCTCTTGTAACTGCAATATCTATCTTCTTAACAACATTTGTTAAAAAATGAAGGTTGGACCCTGGATGAAAAGATTCCAGGATAGTTAGGTCCTATGATGGCTTCTTGGATAAGGGGCATACTATTACCTCCTTCAAGGGTGGTGGAAAAACTTCCTTTCTCAAAGAGGCCAGCAGCTACCCAGTTGCATGCCAAACAAGTCAGAAGGGACAAGAATGTAATAAAGAAGTGGCTGAGTTAATAATGCAAAGGATCCTGTCCACTTCCTCAGGAATTACAGGGTTAAATTCTCCCAGACTTCTAACCAAACACGACTGCACCTCCATGGGTCTAAGTCTACATGGAGGGAAGTAAGCAGTGGGGTGCCACAAGGTTCTGTCTTAGGCCCAGTACTCTTCAATATCTTCATTAACAACTTAGATGAGGGAATAGAACTTACCAAATTTGCAGATGATACTAAGTTGGCAGGAATAGCTAACACCCAAGAAGACAGTCTCAAGGTCCAGATGGATCTTGACAGACTAGAACACTGGGCCATATCTAACAAAATGAAACTCAATGTAGAGAAAAGTAAAGTCCTACACTTAGGCAAGAAAAACCAAAAGTACACATACAAACTGGGTGAAACCAGGCTCAACAGCAGTAACTGTGAGAGGGATCTTGGAGTCTTAGTGGACAACCAGCTAAATATGAGCCACCAGTGTGCAGCAGCAGCCAAAAAAGCTAATGCAATCCTAAATTGTATTAACAGAGGGATACAATCAAGATAAAGGGAAGTACTAATACCACTCTATAAAGCCTTAGTAAGACCACACCTAGAGTACTGCATCCAGTTTAGTTCACCACATTATAAAAAAGATGTTGAGACTCTAGAAAAAGTACAGAGAAGACCAACCAGGATGATTAGGGGACTGGAGGCTAAAACATACAACGAATGGTTGCAGGAACTGGGCTTGGCTAGTCTAGTAAAGAGAAGGACCGGGTCGACATGATAGCGGTCTTCCAATATTTGAGGGGCTGCCACAGGGAGGAAGGGAGGAACTATTTTCTAAAGCGCCTGTGGGCCAGACAGGATGGAAACTGAACAGGGAGAGATTTAACCTGGAAATAAGGAGAAACTTTCTGACAGTGAGAACAATCAACCAATGGAACAGCTTGCCCTCAGAAGTTGTGGGAGCGCCATCACTTGAGACTTTCAAAAAGAGATTGGACTGCCATTTGTCAGAAATAGTGTAGGGTCTCCCGCTTGAGCGGGGGGTTGGACTAGATGACCTACAAGGCCTCTCCCAACTCTGATTATCTGTTATCTGTTATTATCTTATACAAATGACTCCGTTACTTGCCCCCCTACATTACATTTATTTCAGAACAGATGTTAACACAAGTACACCATGATTTCCAGTTACAGTGGAGAAAAGCAAGGAAATCAGTTAAAGAAGTTGCATTTATTAATGGAATATAAATTTGAGGTGTGTTTTTATTAACAATTTGGAGAACTTTCCCGTTACTATTTCTATCAAAAACTATATATGGGAAGATTTTACTCATCTTGTAATATCTTATTTTTTAAGAGGTTGGACTAGATCAGAGGTCCCCAACCACCGGTCCACGGACCGGTACCGGTCCGCGGAACAAGTCCTACCGGGCCGCTGGTTGCTGGGCGCCGCCATCTTTTTTTGATGAAAAAGTGCTTCCGGTGAGCTTTTCCGGGTAGAAAGCTCACTGGAAGCACTTTTTCATCAAAAAAAGATGGCGGCGCCCAGCTGATGCCGGTACCGGACCGCGGCGCCCAGCTGATGCCGGTACCGGGCCGCGGCATAAAAAAGGTTGGGGATCACTGGACTAGATGACCTACAAGGTCCCTTCCAACTCTGATTATCTGTTAAATCTGTTAAATTACCATGATTGGACCACCCCAGTTGGAATCCAACTCTACAAGAAGACTGAGTTACTTGTAAAAAACAAGCCTAAACCTAGACTGCTTTCCATTTTTAGTATTTGAAAGATATTATATTTAAAACTTTAGTGGTGAAAACTATATGTGTCTTTTTGCCCTTTTCTTTGTTTACCTTATTAATTGCTCTTTCTACATTAATTTTCCCTATTTTTTAAAGGATAGAACATTGGTTTTAACACATTTTTACCCTATAATATGTATTTTTACCCTATAATGTATATCTTGGAAAGCAAAGATTTACATTGCATTCAGACACTCTAACGTGCACAAAAATGATACACTGTATGATAAAATCATTTTCCACATTTGAGCTTAAGTCTTATTAAGCATTGCACGCCAAGAATTTTTCAACAAATAGTGCTGAAACTGGTTACAATTAGTTACAATATCAGAAGTGATTGTTACCTTTAGGCAACTGTAAATCTAATGAAAGTATAATCTTTTCACCACATTCTTCTGTCAGTCCTCCAGAGGGATTTCCAAAGTAAGTGGGAAATAAGCACCATTATCATTATGTGAACAAAAACAATGCATAGAAAATGTAGCCATAGCCCCTTCTAAAATATAAAAGCTCTGGAATTCTGGTCTTTTTGGTCATAGTTTTAAATACATGTTTGATGTAGACATATAGAAAATTCTATGTAATTTTTAACGCTAAAGTTTATGGGTCCATAGAAGAAGCATTGTAGTTTAATTTAAATAAACAGAATTAGGGGAACATTGATAAAGCAATGACGATAAATAAGCATTAAAAAGCAGAATCTTTTTTTTACAGCACCAAGCAAATTTGCAAAACCTAATTATCAAAATGGGGGGGAGGGGGGAGAGAGACACCCAAATTACAAACATGGTGAATACATAATTCTCCACCTTTCTTTTTTTTGAATTTTAATAAATTAAATCTAATTGCCTGATCTTTTAAACACATTGTCATTTCCACCAATATAAAGCATCTGCTAATAAAATAGAAGAGTGACATTAATTTTACAGGGACGGGGAGGTGTCGCTCAAACTCCAGCCATCAGAGAAAACATGTAAGATGATGACTCCTGTAGGTTTATATGAATGGAGCAGCAGATTAGAGGAAGAGAGTTCGATAAGGTTTCAAGGACCACTTTTAAGAAAAATACAAGGAGAAGGAGCAGGGATTTTTCTTTCCTACGAAGGCAGCTCTTTCTGCCTACTAATACCGAAGTGTCAAGTGGCGGCTAGAAATGCTTTTGGATGCGTTGTTTTCGTCTCCAACGCGTGGTTTGGTGCTTATGGATAAATAGGGATTTCTCCTTTCCTTCCTGGGTAAGTAGGGAGGAGGGAGGAAAGGAATACTAAGAGCAGGTACTCAAACGCCACTCCACCGACCACTTCCCTCCGTACTGTGCAACCAAACAACCAGAGCGAGGCACTTATAGTGGTTCCGGAATTGGGAGGCGGAGATATCACCCATGATGGCACCTTCTCTGACCTATTGTAGCCGCCACTTCCAATAGCCTGGACCAATAAAACAAAGGTGTAGGCGAAGAAGTGGGGGCAGCAAAAGCACAGTGGAAACCCAAATGCTTAGGAAACGAAAAGGTGGAGCGAGGTTTTGACAGGCATTAAGGTTCGCCAATTATTTTGAGCAATTCTTGCCGGAGTCAGCGAATGCGTCGGGAAGCTCGAACTGGGGGTAGCGGGGGAAAAGAAGAGAGTAGTTGAGGAGGTGGGAGCTGTTGTTAGGGAGAGGGAGACAGCGCGGCTTGGCGGCTTAGCAGAAGCTGAAGGGAGGAGGAGGAGGCGGCGGCGGCGGCGGAGGTAGCAGGTGAGACTGAGCGGGCCGGCCCGGGAAACTGGCTGGGTGGGGCTCGGCGGAGGGAAGGGGCTTCCGAAGACCCGGCGCGAGGTCTGTCCGCTCAGCGGAGAGAGCGGGAGACCCTGCGCCGAAAGGCCCGAAAGGTGCGGGGTGTGGAGCCGCGGGGGTGGGCTCGGGTTTGGGCTTTTTGCCCCCGAAGTGAATCTCCGGGAGGGAAGGAGAGCGAGAGCCCGGCGGGCGGGCAGGAAAAGAGGAAGGGGCGAGCGAGGAATGTCTCCGGGCGGGGTGGGGTGAGGAGCCGGGAGGAGGAGGCGGGGGCGAGGCGAGCGGCAAAGGTCCCCTTGAGCCAGGCTGGAGCGCCGGAGGGACTGCGGGGTGGGTGCCGGAGGCTGGGGACGCAGAGGCTTTTCTCCGCCGCCGGAGGAAGGGTTAAGGGTTAAGCGGCGGGTTGGTTCCTGGGCGAGGCGGTGGCAGAGCAGTCCGGGGAAGCGGGCGGCGAGGCGTCCTGGGCGAGGAAGGGGAAGGGAAGGGAATGGGCGCGGGAAGCCGGAGAGGGCGAGGGGAGAGCGCCGCAGCATCCTTCGGAGCCGGGCGGCGAGGCCGACCTCGGGGCCAGGAGTGGCCACCCCTCGGGGGCTTGTGGGGGAGCGCCCGTGGCTGCCTTGCCTTCTCGGCTTAGGCCTCAGCTTGGGCTGGTTGGGTTTCGGGAGGAATGCTGCCGGTCGGCTTCCTCTCAGGGCCGCGCTGTATTTCTTGTTTGTGGGGATCCTTTTGCTGAACCCTCACTTCGCAGGCCAAAGGAGGCGCTGGGACCGGAGGCCAGGAAGGAAAGCGCTGATAAGCTAATTGCCCCTCATTTCTTGTTCTTACTCCTCCTGGGTTTCCTGAGAAACAGATTTGGTGTGTTGTGGGGTCAAGTCAGTGAGGTTAAGCTTTGAAACGTCTGTGAAACAGGTGTTGATTTCAGCCCTGGGATCACTCTAGCCTTTAAGGAGGAAAAATACAAAAATCCATGAAAAAAAACCCTACAAAAATAACGCAAGCTCACTAATAGGTACTAGATTTTATGTGTGATGTTGCCCATTTTCTCACAGAGTGGCAATAACAAATCTTTGTCACTGTGGTTAGCTACAAGAATAGAAAAAGTGAAAGTTTTTTTTTTCCTCAAAGGGATTGAATGAATTTGCATTTTAATATTTTGGAGAGTGCTCACTTTGTGAAAATCCATTGTTTCCTTCTCTTACAGCTGTTTTCATCCAGACCTCCTTAATCCAAAAGATTTATGTAACCTGTACATTAATATATTACAAAGTTGTAAAAAAAAGTAGAATATGTTTTGCTTTGTGTGTGGATTGTCATGCCTTCTTGACCTCCTCTCCTCCTTGCTTCTCCATTCAGTTTTTCAGTGTAGTGCTTTTGCAGTGATTTGCTGCCTTGTTTCAGTGTGTTGGAAAATATCTTAAACATTTTGAAGTTCCCACACTGTGCATATCTAGTCTTGAGCACAGGAGAGGAAGCAGTGTTTATACAGTTGTACAACAGTGGCATTTGTTTGTAATTCCTATCTGCCACAAAAGATAATGAAGAAGCATAATTTTGCCTCCTCTTAATTCTTGTCAAAAGCCTAACAAAACCTATCATGATATCTGCTATTTTATGCCTGACACAGAAAAACAACAATGATAGTTATCTTTTTCCACTGGATTATTGAACTCTTATTCTTTCATTTGGCCAGACCTTAAGGAAACACTGAATGACATCATGATCAACAAATTATAAACATAAAATTGTTCATTTCAGTTTGTAATGTTTGTTTCTTACTAAGATTTCTATGTACATGTGGAGGAAGAGTTAAACCATTGTTCTAAGATACAGTATGCAAAAAAAAGTCTACAGTAAAGTTTTAATGTAGGGTGATGAACCTTTTTACACTAAAAGAGCTGTTTTCAATCAAATATTTATTATACTCTTTGGTGAAAAGTACACAGTGATAAGGAAAATAAATCTTACTGTGAGGCCTTGCATCTTCCTATATGTTTATGTACTGAATTAACTCAACCTTAGATGATCTATGTTATGCTCAAACATTGATGTCTGGAACAATGCTTGTGCCAAAAGCCAAGCACACCATTAAATAAGATTTTAAATTAAGTTTGAAATATTATAAAGCAACATACACCACTTAATACATTTAAGTATTTGAGAGCTGTTAGATGATGTAGCTTATTTCACAGTCCTGTGTTTCATTTAAACTAAAGAAACATGCTTGAAGAAACTAAACATTTCGCTAAATTGCTGGTACATATATCAATATGTCAAAAGTGTTGTGTCTAAAGTTTTACATGGAATTGCTCAACTTTGTACTTAGGAACTCTAAGATTGGAAGTACTGAAAATATTTTAATTAAATCCAGAGCTACTTGGAAAATGTTTTTGGCTCTAGATTAGTTTAGAATAGGCGATTGCCAATTCCGGACTAGTAAAAGTATTTCTGAGCAATCCAAATGTTTATTCATAAAAATAATATTGGATTTAGATAAGAAATAAAAAGTGGGTGCTGCATCCTGTGTAGAGGACTATGTTTGCCTCCATTGCTATCTTTGCTTGCCTCTGCTTCAAAATCTTTTTCTTGCCTGTTATAAAGGAAAACACTGGATAAGGGACTATAATAAAAACTGTTATTTTTAATCCTCAGCACCTCTGGATGCAGTCGCCAGTGTGTACGTTAGAAATGGAGGGTCAAAAGTACTGGAAATAAGGAAAAGAATGGTGGCAAGAAGAGCTATACATTCCTTACTCAACTTTCTTTCCCTTTCCCTTTAAATTCTTTTCTTAATTGCTTGGTATTGTAAAAGTATAGTATAAAAAGCCACATTGCTAACATCTTTTTTTGTCACTTTCAATGATTTGGGCTTGTATGGCCAAGGAAAACAGTCATCTGAAATGCAGATGGCAGCAAGAGCAGGTCATTGTATCACTTTTGTCATGATGAGAATGGGTACGTTTTTAACCTTGCATGCTACATGTAGTGGAAGGCAGATAGATAGATATTGTGCCATCAAGTAGACTCTTAAAGATCACTTAGATTTTGTCCATGATGATCTGCCCCTGACTTTGGTCCTTGAAGTCTTCCAACTATGCACCCATTGCCACTGAAACTGGGTCCATCACCTTGTTGGTTATCTTCTCTTCCCTTCCACTTCTGTCAGCATTATGTATTTCTCAGGGGAGCTAGATCTTCACATAATATGACCAAATTGTTATAATTTGAGCCTGTTCTGTTCGATTGTACCTCAGGTAAGAACTCTGGGTTTGTTCCATGATTCATTTGTTTTCTTCTCAAGAGCCTTTTCAAACACCATTGCTCAAAAGTGCCAATACTCTTCCTACCGTGTTTCTTCAAAGTCCAACTTTTACTTCCACAGAGAGTTATAGGGAATATCATTGCACTATTCTGAATTTTATGTAGACACTTCACAGCATCTGAATGTGTATTCCAATACCTTTATGTCTGCTCTACTAACTGCTAGTCTGTAGTGTGTATTCCTTTTATAGTTGTTTCTTTACTGTTAATGGCTAATCCTAAAAGAGAGAAGCTATCACTTCAGCATCTTCAGTTTTAAGTGGCCAGCAGATTTAAAGTAATATCTAATCTTCCTGAGTCCCTTTAGAAAGACTCCTAGAGATGTCCAGTAAATCCTTTCCTTTAGCACTCTTTATTGAAGGGCTTTCCAGATTGTCTATGGACACAGAACAGTAGTCTCTATGTAGCAAAGAAGCGTGTTTTGGGAGCAGCAAACCATAAGGACTAGAATGAGAGAGATTTAAAGCAAACTGATGGACAAGTAGGATAAAGGTAAAAGAAGAGGGTGCAGTAAGTGACTCAATGAGCAGAACAGATGCAGTTGTCTTATGCAGGCTATAAATATTTGTTAAACCTTGGATCTGGTCTGTTTGAAAAGTGTGATAGCACAAGAACATGGATCTGAGGGAATGACTTTAAATCCCCATCACTATCAAACTGTAAATCATTTGTATTTCTAAAGACCAGGGGTCCTCAAACTTGGCAACTTTAAGACTTGTGGCCTTCAACTCCTAGAATTCTGGGAGTTGAAGTCCACAAGTCTTAAAGTTACCAAGTTTGGAGACCTCTGCTATAGACCAAGGGTCTTCAAACATGGCAAGTTTAAGACTTGTGGACTTCAACTCCCAGAATTTCTGAGGTAGCATGACTGGAGGAGGAACTCTGGGACTTGAAGTCCACAAGTCTTAAAGTTGCCAAGTTTGGAGACCTCTGCTATAGACTAAGCTAAAAGATCTAGTTCTTTTCGGTTCTGTCATGGTGCAGAAGTATGGATCTGAGGCACATATCTTTATAGACCCTGTTATGATTTGATGAACATTTCAACAATGTAAAGAAAAAAACCCATATCCCCCAAAACAGTAAACAGAATACAGTAGTGGAGATGTGGTACAGTGGGTTGATATGTTACAGTGGAATTAAAATAGCTCAGTTTGAATCTCCATTTCACCATGGTTTGAATGGATGACTTAGACAAGTCATTCTTACAACTTATTTTAGAGAGAGATTATGGAATAAAGGGAGACTATGTCAGCTCTCTTGAGGCAATAGGAAAAGGTAAGATAAATGTAGTTACAATACAATATGATATAATCCCAGCAACCTCAAACTCTAATATACTTCGATAAACAAGAATCTGAGTTCAGAAATAGTGGTACATGTATTGATATCAAGACACCATTAGAGAAAAGACGGTTGCCTTTGTCAGCACTAATATGTTTAAACATTTTCAGTGCTGAACTATTACATCTTGCTTCGTTCCCACAACTGAGAAGAGATGACAAATCGTGAGAGAGGCCAAAGTATTGCAAGATGAGTAAGTGTCAGAGATGATCATAATGTTTATGTAATTGTGGAATCCAGTGGCTACAATAGTTCAAGTAACAGTTTATAGCAGTGCTTCCTAAACCTGTATAAATTACCCAAAATTGGTAGAAGTGGTGTTCTCTGAGCTTGACAGTTGAACCCATTACTCTGTGACAATAGGGACATCTAAATTGACTTAAGCTGTTTTACCTACATTGGGTAAAAAGGAGTTTCTAATAAGCAGTTTTGAGTAATGAAGGCAAACAGTTAGGAAGCTCTGCTTTATAGTATTGAATTAAGTGTGTGGTGTGGCTACTTAAATAACATATCAGGAGCATTAAATCAGAAAAAGTTAGTGATAATCTTTGGCCTGTAAGCTTTCTTTTTAAGGAGTCAATTTAGCATTTGTGAAGCTCACTGAAATAATATTACTTTGTGGGCTTTTGTCAAAAAAGCAAGGAAGAAATCAAGACTATTCAACCTTAGCAAT
Source organism: Notechis scutatus (assembly GCF_049901735.1). NCBI lineage: Eukaryota > Metazoa > Chordata > Lepidosauria > Squamata > Elapidae > Notechis > Notechis scutatus. The sequence goes on along the minus strand of NC_142009.1, from coordinate 274,794,287 downwards.
TTTGAGAATTCCCAGAATTCCCTAGCCTTGCCATGGGGAATTCTGGGAGTTGAAGTCCATGTTTGAAGTTCAAATTGCCAAGGTTGGATACCCCTGGTGTAAATTGTGTGAATAATAGTCTCAGAGATATGGCACTAATATTCAGGCATGTGTCAACATGTAGCTATTAATACAAGGAAGACAAAATGGTATGGAAAGCTCGGTTTTCCCAGATATCATTCTATTCCAATTCCTGTTGACTTCATCATTTGCAGTAGTGCTTTAAGTATATAGTTGGCCTATGGATAGATCTTAGTATATATTATGCAGGCATTAATCTTGTGATTCATTTCTTGTGGAGGATAAAAAAGAGAGGCATGTTAATGGTCATGTATTTTAAAAATAGAAAGAAACCCCATTTATAATTGCTGTCAAAAAGCTACTTCTGTATAATTGTATTTCTTTTCTATTTCTCTTTTCTTATTCATGAATCTTTAATTTCTTTATTTTCTAACATTTGCATTATTTTATCTTGTTAAAGCTCTTTAGTAAAATTATATTTAAAACAAACTCATTTAAGAATAAAGATTATGTGAAAATGCTGGCGTACATACTGTAGCACTTTTGAGCATCAGAATACTCATGAGGCAACATTAGATCATTTACACAATTGCTACTGCTTTTTTTGTTTGTTTTAAAAATAAGTAGAGAGCGGTTTAATTTGTCTGCTATGGAAGAGCTCACCATTTTAAGGAAATTATTCCTTGGATATGGACTTTCCCTAATCATTTTTTGGAGGGCAGCTTTTTTGTTTCCGGTATGCAAATCAATGGAGATGTTATTTGCATACATGTCCTGCTGGCTAAACGCACAAAAGATATTTCTTGGAATGGGGCCACTTCACTTCAAAAATTTTGTGCAAACCACTAAACATTAACAATTTTATGGTCACACCCATGAGCCTTTAAAGGTTGAGGATCCACAAAGTTCTTACTGAATCTAGACTGAATAACAAATCCAGAAAATATGCCTAAAGTAAGAAAAGTCACTGCTGTTCTAGGAACATAAAAATCCTGTTTCAGTTCAAGGAGTGAATTGACTCTAAGCAAATAGATATCCAGATGGGATGGGAAATATCATGTACCGAGGATGACTAGATCCTAGATCAACAGGGACACAATAGTGAACACGCATCTCATAAAAAACTTTTCTCTTTTTCATGTACTGTATGTGTGCATATTACCCATTTGGTGTCACCCCACACACAAGCATACATGTTTCTGCTGATAGTTTTTTTCCTCTTCTGTGATGCCTTTCCCCTCCTCTCAGTGAAAAAGTGTTACCATACACAGTATGTTTCTAAAACAGTTGGTGAAAGTACTTGAATATGAGAAGATCTTTTTAATAGCTGCTGACTGGTGAGTAGAGGTTCTCACTTTTCTAAGGAATTATGGTGAGTCTGCCAGGACTCAGTCAAAGCTAGGAACAGGGATGTGTGGTAACTGGATTTTGGAAGACAGGATCTTGCTAACTGGATGAGGAGTCTCTATGGGTCCTATTCAGCAAGAAGAAAGTTATCTAAGATTTTAGTAATATGCTTTTAATTCCCATTTAGTTAAGACTACACATGAATGAAATTCGTACTTTATGGCAAAAAGAAGTCTTAGGATCTCTGCTTTCCTGTTGAGACATCATTTTTATTGTTTGGGTGGATCAAATTTTTTCTGTGCATAGTTATGGATGAATAAATATTTATACTTCGAAAGAAATGATTCTTATGACTTTAGTAAATATATTTAAATGTTGAACCTAAATTTTGCCAGCCAAGAACTTACTGAGCTATCCCTGGATTCTTGGAAAGAGTTAAACAAAGTTCTGTGAAAAATCATTTGGTTATTTTCTTTCTGCAAATATGTTTGGTATGCTTTGGACTAGTACTGTCTTTCTGGTAATTCTGTCTTTGCAGACTGCCACATTCCCAGAAACAATTAGTTCAGTCCTTTATCTTTAAGTAATTTAGCCTTAATTTGTTGCCCTGAGCCGTTAGCTCTGTAAAGTTCTGTGTGGGAAAGCTTTTCCTGATGGAACAATTGTATGTTTATTACTTTGTATTTTTGATAGGACTTTTGCCTTGCAGTGTGTTACTACATGCTTTGTAGTGACAATTGATATATATGACTTTTGAAGAACAGATAGGCTTATAAAATGATCCTTGGCATATTTGTTCAGATGTAAATTCCACTGAGTTTAATAAGGCTTAGCTATCAAAAATGCATGTGTAGGAATACAATCTTAATTGATGTAGCATTAAGGAGTTGCTTAATTTCCCATATGTATAGAACTTTTATTTTTAATCCGTCTAGCAATTTTTTTTGTTTGGTCTCTGAAATAATAAAATGCTTGATGCAATAGGAAGGAGCAATAGTATTTTTATGACTTGCTTTTTGATATGGAATGCAGTAACATATAGTTCATGTTTTATTTAGTTTTGTGTATTGTATAAATATTCAAACATTTATGGGAACCAAAAATAGCTGAACTGAAATATTTATGAGGAATCCATTATATTGAATTAATGTATTGTATTTATTATATTTATTGAAATATCTACTTGGAAATTATTATAAAAACCTGGCAACTCAACAGCATGCACTTCCAATGCATTGTTAAAATTTTAGGAAAAATATTGGCACTGAAAATTTTAGTATTTTAATAAATTAATTCTGTTGTGTCTTAAGAAGTAACACACATACATACACACTCTTGCATATAAACTATTCTTTTCAGGATAAAAGGCATTATCTGAAATATAGAAAAGGAGTAAGAAACAGTAAGCCAAAGAATTTAATTTAAGATAAAAATAAAAGGAAATACAGCTGAATCTAGTTTATAGTAACACCCCTGTATGAAACATGTCCTATCCTCCATATATTTCGCTTGATGTGTTGCCTGTCTGGTTTTTAGGGTTTCATTGACTTCATCCAATCCAAAGTTTATCTGTCTTTCTCTTCCTTTTGACCTATTGACTCTTCATTCATATATTTCTTGTGAGATCCAGCTCTTATTCCTTCGGTGACAAACCGCATCAGTATTCTTCTTTTGTACTGCCACACACACTTTTTTATTCAATCCATATTCATTCATTACCCATTCATTTTTTAACCTACATGTTCATGCCTTGCTGCACATTTCTTAAATATCCCATTCCTACTTCATCCAACTTTTACGTTTTTCCTTATGTATTCGTTTCACAATTCCATATTGGAAAGTGGCAAAATCTTACTGTCATTTATAGCCATTTGCATTTTGTTTGACAAACATTAATTTCTTGCAACGCTGCCCCATATTGTATATTACAGCTATAGCTTTGGGACTTCAAGTCAGTTTTGACTCCTGGAGACTGCCAGGACAAGTCTCTGCAGTTTTCTTGGCAACATTTTTGGTAATAGTTTACCATTACCTTCTTCCTAGGGCTGAGAGAAAACGATGGCCAAAGGCCACCCAGCTGGCTTTGTGCCTAAGTTGGGACCAGAATCCACAATCTCCTGGTTTCTGTACCGGTGCCTTAACCAAACCCCACACGTATATTACATATTACCTTTCTATCGGATTATTACATTAGTATTTCTTGTTTAACCTTTTCACCCATTTCCACACAAGCTTCTATTCTATCAAATTGGATTTTCTTGCCCGTACTGATGTTCCATGACCTGACAATTAGGGATTGTCATCATTTGAGACTCATAAAAAAACGGGTGCTTTTTCCATAGCTCTGAAATATCATAACGCTTGAGGGTAGATTGGCCTCAGTTTTGCTTATCATTTTGAAAGCCTTGAAGACTTGGTGGCTTACCTGGATATAGAATTGGGAGAATAATTGAGCCCATATTGAATGAATCAATGCATCAATGAAAATATGTGTGTGTGTGTGTGTGTGTGTGTGTGTGTGTGGATCTTTGGTTATTCGGGTTTTCTCCCGCGTAAAATTGGAAGTATCTAGGCAATGTTTCGATGAAGTCTCATTCATCATCTTCAGGCTTGTGTCTTCAGCTTTGTGCTTCTCGGAGTAATATCTGAGAAGCACAAAGCCGAAGACACAAGCCTGAAGATGATGAATGAGACTTCATCGAAACATCACCTAGATACTTCCAATTTTACGCGGGAGAAAACCCGAAAAGCCAAAGATCCACATACAAATACCTGCGAAAACCTCAGAAAACACACACACACACACACACACATATATGGTATTTAGGTTTCTTCAGGTATTTTCCCACGTCTTAATAGTTGTGCTTTTAAAGTTATAGGGATGTTTCAGCGGAATCTCATCTGCCATCCTCAGGCTTGTGTATTGGTTTTTTTTTAATCCTGACACACACGATTAAGAAAAAATCCAATACACAAGCCTGAGGATGGCAGATGAGATTCTGCCGAAAGCACAACTATTAAGACGTGGGAAAATACCTGAAGAAACCTAAAGACCATACATATAAATACCCGCGAAAACATAAGAATATGTGTGTGTGTGTGTGTGTGTGTGTGTGTGTATAATCTTCCATTAGCCAACTACAGTCTCATTAGTGATGTGAATAGCTATATAAACCATAAATAAACCCTCCACATTTTTATGGCTCGCTGTATGAAAATGTGTATATATGTATGTGTGTTCTTCTTGTTCTCTTTTATGTTATTTAGCAGATTATTTTCTCCAGGTCGCAATCATTCAGAATATGGACCATTTTTTTCTTATTCATATCTTGTTCTTTCATTTACCATTTACTGTAGCATATAACATATAACTATTACCAACGGATGGATTCCTGCTCTTATACAGTATATGCCCACAATAATCTAAATGGTATCAGTTACATTTTGATATACATTTTAGCCTTTCCCTTCATAATTGAACTTCCACTTTCACTTCCCTGCCTGCATTTATTAAACTTAGGCCATTGGTTCCGACTGCCTTCATTCAGAAACAGTACATCCCTCCCATTTTCTTGGTTTCAGAGAAACATCTCTATTTTTCTTTATTAATTTCGTTCAAAAATCATCCTGTTTACCATTTACTTCTCTCATTCCAATTGTTCCATATGTCACTGTCATCACTATGAAGGGCCAAAATGGTGATCTCTATCATCCATCATGGCTTTGATCAAGTGAGACTTCCTTTTAATAAATTAAAGACTTCTTGTAGCCATATGCAGCCTTATCTGCTAACTATTTAAAAAGTGCCAATCAGTTTGGAACATTTTGTCTAGTAGGCAAACATGGAATCAAAGCCCATCTTTTTATCCCAAGCTCGTTTACACTATCCTGTGTAAGCTTGGATCTCTTATCTAGAGACTCCCTTGCAAGTCAATTCACTGTTGTTTGTATCTCACTAACTAGGAGGTACATGTGTATTAATACATGTTTGGAATACCTCTGCATCTTAACAAGACATAAAGTATCTGCCATAAAAAATAGTCCCAAACTAGAACTATTGTAATAGACTTAACATTCTCGTTAAGGAATATCCAAGGTTTATATATGAATGCTTACTAGAACTACAGGTAGTCCTCAACTTATGATCACAATTGAGTCCAAAGTCTCTGTTGCTAAGTGAGACAGTTGTTAAGTGAATTTTACCCTATTTTACAACCTTTCTTGCCACATTTGTTAAGTGAATCACTCAGTTGTTAAATTAGTAACACGGCTGTTAAGTGAGCCTGGTTTCTCCATTTATTTTGCTTGTCAGAAGGTTACAAAAGGGGATCACATGACCCTGGGACACTGCAACCATCAAAAATTTAAGTCAGTTGCCAAGCTTCTGAATTTTGATCACATGACTGTGGGGATGTTTCAATGGTCATGTGAAAAACGGTCCTAAGTCATTTTTTCAGTGCTGTTGTAACTTTGAATGGTCACGAAATGAACTGTTGTAAGCCAAGGACTACTTGTATTCATTTTTTTAAAAAAGTTCCATTAGCTGTTAGTGATTATAATTCTATTAAAAACAGAATGTCTTATTGGGAAATATATAATAGAAAATTCTTTTTAAAAGGTCTACTTATAAAGCACACTACCTTTAAAATCTCAAAATGGAAACTTATGACTTTCCTATTTATGAAGAAAAAGTTGCTCCTAGTGCAAAACTCAGTAAAAACATAAATTTAAGTTCTCTTTATAAACTAAAGAAAACCCCAGAAAAATTTGAGTATTTGAACGCACAAAAAAGAAATTGGCAATAAAATCTCAGCTCAGTACTACTATCTGCCTATTAGATTTCTTTTCCTCCTTCCTGTATTTATTTTTCCTTCGCTCTATTTTTTATTTTAAGTAGCTTTGTGAACTGTTACTATTGCCAGGTTTTCTGACCCCTTTATTTATTTAAACATATTTATATCCCTCTGCAATCCAAGTGCTGTTGTTGGCTGCTTCCATTATAAAAAAAAAATCATTAACAATTCTACTTCATGTAGGTTCTCCCTTACTGTAGTCCTGTACCCTGCTTTCTTTTGGCACTTCTTTGAATGACTATATTACGACTTTTAATTTTCTGAACCAATGCTCTACATGCTTTCTTATCTCTGTACAAAGAATATTTAATGCGGGATATAATAATAGACATAGGATTTAGCATAATAAAATGTTAGTCTTGAAAAGGTGATCAGAACATAGTGAATCATTGTATACCTTTGGGTGAGATGCATATATTAGGAGAAATTTGGTTTGTATTCTGTCATTTGTCAAATCCAACCTTTTTGGCATCGATATTTTGCAATAAGAATGAACATATCTGTGACACTTGTGTAAGTATGCATGAAGCATCAGTTGCACAAGTTCATATTTTAAGGGGAACTCAGATGTTACCATGAAAATATTTATTTCTAAGGAGAAAACTGCAGAAAGTAATTTAAATTTCTCTTTCTTTAGTTGTCATGTATATTCTCATAATTTTGTTTGCCTGCAAAGTAGATTTTTTAAAGAGTTGGTAAAGTTTATTCTCATCAAAGTAAAGAATGAAAAACTCTTCAAAATCTAATCCCTTTAAATAAAATGTGATTATATCACTATCTGAATGAGAGGGTGAAAGAGATGTGTGGAAAATAACAAGTCCTCTTCCTTGCTAGCCTGTACAATAGTTATAACATTTCTAAATCGTTACAGTATTATGGTATCTTAACTAAAGTAGAAGTTAGCTTTTTCTTGGTGGAGATTAATTATGCAATTTTGTTGATAGCAGTTCCTAGGAAATCTGGGACTTTGTCCTTTGGACCTTTTATCTTTGACATAGTTAATTTTTGTTTGACTTATTCTTGGTTTCCAAAGTTCATTTAACCTGAGGATTGGGTGGTGAAGAGAGAAATGATATAGCACATTGAAATATAAGTATTAATGAGATCCTAAAGCATACTTGTAATAGATAATACATACACCATACCTAAAACCATTGTTTTGAAGAAAAAAAAAACATTTTCCTTAGAAGCCAGTACCCTTGTGAATTTTGTTATTTTAGATTTACTTCTGGTGTAATACAAAGCAACATTGCTTGAAATTCCTTGTAAAAAGGCCAGCTTTCTATTTCCTCACTCAAGGACAATTTTTTGGTTCATCCAAAGAATATGCTGTGCATATTTTTCTTTCCCCATAACAGTGTAAACACATTTCTCCTTTGTATGGTTACAAGAGGCCAGGCAATGGGTTAAATCTATCTCCTAGCTGATTGGACTGAGTCTGTCAAAGTTGCTTAGCTTAGCTCCACCCTTGTTGTTGGACATTCCCCAGCTTTCGACTCAGTCCTCAGCTAGGATGGACACAAAACTGCCCCTCTCTTCCATTGCTATTTGCAAGGGAAACCTCACAAGGAAGAAAAAGAAAAAAAGTTTTAAAAAACATGGCTCTGCTTCACAGATGATTGGTGGAGCCACGAAACAGGTGATTTGCCGCTTTGGAGTGACTGGTAAAGGCCGCGGGGGCTGTTCTGGGCTCCGCAGTGAAGGAAGCCGAATAGTTGGCCATCTTCTTTTTGACAGACGGCATCGGCCCGCATTTCCAGGCCCTCCTATGTGCCTAGGGGAACAGCTCTGGGCCATTGGCCCCTCGAAAGCAGCTGGAGCCCAAATTTCTGGAAAAGGGGTGAGGCGCGTTGTGCTGGTGGGAAACCTGGTCCCTCACTCTGAGGTAGACCGGGCTCTCCAGGCCTTGCGGCCATGCCCAGGATTGCTTTCAGGCCCTGGTTTTTATTCTGCAAGGCCCCAGTGGGGAATAGTGCTAGCAGGATGTGTTAAAACGTCCTGCTGAGGTTATATAGGGCTGATAAAGGAGTGGCTGGAGCAGTGGGGGAGGATAATTGCATCCCCCCATTTTTACTCACCCCTCATTCACTTTTCCTTGCATGGGTGTCCAAACTACAAAAGCCTCCTTTCCAATTTGGCGGATGCCCCTTGGGGAAGCAGGGCCTCCAGAACAGGTGACCACAGCACAACTTCCTCTGCTCTCATTCAAAGGAGCAAACAAGGAAAGAAGGCCTTGCCAGCAAAGAAGGCCTCAAAAGCAGAGGAGAAGGATGCTTCTAGGCATCAGAAGATTCTAGAAGAACAGATTGCTTAAAAGCCAAAAGGCTTCCAGTAGGAGGAGCAACAGATCACCTTCAAAGGGTGACTCAGCTGCTTCCCAGCATAGTGAGGAGTTTCCTCAGGAGCAAGAGCCTGATCATTCTTTCAGGACAACAGCTCAGGCCTGGTTCCCAGATGGAGCTGAAGGTGCTGCTATGCAACAAATCTCTGCAAAGGGTAGGCATTATGGGGATCCACAAGATTTGGCCTTTCATTCAGAGCCTTGGCAACAGCAGACTGTCAGACCTAGGCCTGGAGTAGAAGGAACATTCACTTCTACAGCAGCAGGTCTTAGGCCATCTGAATCCACTGAAGCAGAGATTCCTATAAATATGCAGATTATTATAGGCAGGGCCATCCAGAAGGGAATAGCTGAAGGAATCCCGAGATTTTTGCATCATTCCTCAGAAGCTTCAGAGGTCTCTGTGATCCCACCAAGAGAACAAGTGGGGCGTTTATCTGAAAGGGGTTCCTTAATTCAGGACCCTGGATCTCCTGATCCTTCAGTGTATACTCCTTCTTCCCTGGCAGGGGAAGCAGACAAGAGAGAGTCTGACCTTTCAGAAGATGAAGGTTTGGCTCCTGAGCAACCAGCCTTTTCTGGTCTATTCTGCTCTACTCTTTTCAAATCCTTGCTATTTAAGGCCAGAAATGCGGCCAATCTGGGCCCAGACACTGATGATGGAAATCCCAGCGGGGATGTTCCTATGGAGTCTGATACACTATTTGATGAGCCAACTGTCAGAGCGGAGGTTGTTCCATCTCCTAAGCTCTTCCTTAAGGTGGTGCATAAACAACTGGATACATCTGCTTCCGGCCGTAGTCTATTTGCTTCTGATCATAGATTTTTCAATATGGGGCCGGAACTTACCAAGAGCTTGCAGGTTCCAATAGTAGATGCTCCTGTGGCAGCATTGGCGTCCACGTCATCTGCCCTTTCTGATCCTGAGGAGGTTCTCAAAGCTGATGAAAAAAGGATTGAGCAGCTGTTGCAGAGGGCCCATCAAGCAGCTGCTTGGGTGGTGAAGGCATCCATGGCTGCCTCCTTTTTTACTAGAGCTTCCCTCAGATGGCTGAGACAACTACAAGATAGGCTTCCAGTCTCAGATATTAGAGCCCACCAGGATATAAATAAGCTGGTTGCGACTGCAGAATTCACTGCCGATGCCACTCTACATGAAGCCAGATTTGCTACTAAGGCCATCGCTGCTTCGGTGGCAAGTAGACATATGTGCTGGCTTCAAAATTGGTAGGCTGATGCCAGGAGAAAATGGAAGTTGGCATCGAATCTGGTTCAAGGGGATCAGTTGTTTGGTGATGCCTTGGATCCTCTACTGTCCATAAGGGCAGATCATATTTCAGGCAGCCAGATTGGCTCAGCAGAGCCACTATACACCATGCTGGATGGAGGCGGCATCCTTCCCTTTTTCTACAATTAACTTGGAGATTCGGTCAACCCCTGGTGGACCTGTTTGCCACACCAGTTAGTGCACAGTTGCCACAATTTTTCACATGGTTTGTCACCTCGGGGGCTGAGGGGAGTAACGCTCTATGCAGCAGGTGACCACCAGGCTTGTTGTATGCCTTCCCTCCTCTGCCATTATTATCGACTGTGGTGAGAAAAATCCTGGTGGAGAAGGCGGAGGTTATCCTCCTGGCTCCATATTAGCCCCACCATCCTTGGTTCGTGGACTTGGTGAATCTCTCAGTGACCTAACCCTGGCGGATTCTGTTCTCCAGGGATCCCTGATACATCCAGAGCCCCAGTGGCTACAGCTGACAGCTTGGTGCTTGAGTGGAGCATTTTAAAACATGACAAATTATCCAGCAACGTAATTCAAACTATTCAAGCTTCCAGGTGACCTTCCACAATTTGCATCTATGATGCTACATGGCAAGCCTTTTGCCTTTGGTGCTCCAAGTCAAAAAATAAGCCTTTAGAGCTGGATTTCTTGCAAGCAGGGCTAGATAGGGGTCTCTCCCCTAATACCCTGATGTCAGGTGGCGGCCCTGTCATCAGTATTGACATGTGGAAGGTTGGAATTGTTGGCTCATCACCCGACCATTCGTAGGTTCCTCAGACGTGCTTCCAATCTATGGCCACCAGTGGTTCACAGGTATCCCACTTGGGACCTGTCAGAGGTATTGCAGTCCCTGACTAAAGCTCCATTTGAACCTCTCAGGTTGACGAGTTTGCATCTTCTGACTGTTAAAGTGGCCTTCTTGGTTGCTATCTCATCGGCCAGGAGAGTCTCAGAGCTAGTGGCTCTTTTAGTGTGTCCAGACCTATGTATATTTCACCCTCACAGGGTGGTTTTGAGGCTGGACCCGGCCTTCATTCTGAAGGTCAACACATGGTTCCACAGGGTGCAACAGTTGGCATCCACGAAAGAGACCTACAACAAGATAGATCGAAGACATCAGCAAGTATTGTTGGCCCAATTGGCAAAAGAAAGCTTAGGACCATATTGGTTAGAAACATGCAGAACAGGCCTTCATCCTACAGTGAATAGATAATGGTAAAATGGTGATGATGAAATAAGAATTATATGCCACTTGATGATGTCTGCAGAATAGAAAAAGTGTTGCAGTGGCATTAACTGATAGTCCAAGGGATAGTCCCAAAGGTCTTTTTCAAAAGGCAACTGAACTTTTTGGGTTCCCCCGCCCCCCGAAAACGTTTCACTTCTCATCCAAGAAACTTCTTCAGTTCTTGGATGTGAAATGAAAGATTTTCAAGGAAAAACCAAGAAAGTTCAATTGCCTTTTGAAAAGCACCTTTGGGACAACCATGACCTCAGAACTGCACTCTAAGCTAAAAGCTGTAGAGAAAATTCCAATTAGTTGAAGAAAAAGAGAGGCATGGCCTTCAGATAAAAGCAATAGTCAGTTTCTCAATTTTTTAAATGTTTTATATATATATGACTGAACAAGGTGTAAGACTTTTTAGTTTTTTGTTAATAAAAAAATGGGGAAGGAGGTAAAATAGAATAAAGGCTGGATCCATCTAAATTCTTACGGGTAAAAATTGGCATGAAACCCTTCTTATCGAAGCTTCTGTGAATTTCAGAAAAGTACTCTTCAATGTCAGTGCCTGAAAAGAAAAAAAAAGTCAACCTCATAGCAAGAAGGTCAATCTGGTTCTTTAGATCAGCCAAACAAGCAGTTGCAAAGAAATTGATTCATCCTTTTCTACCAGGCATAGCACTCAACTCCTACTGATAATTACAGGTAGTCCTTAACTTACAACCACAATTGAGCCCAAAACTTCTGTTTTTGTTAAGTGAGACATTTGTTAAGTGAGTTTTGTTCCATTTTATGACATTTCTTGCCACAGTTGTTAAGTGAATCACTGCAGTTGAGAAGTTAGTACCACGGTTGTTAAGTGAATCTGATTTCCCCATTGACTTTGCTTGTCAGAAGGTTGCAAAAGAGAATCACGTGGCCTTGGGACAGAGCAACCATTATAAGTATGAACCAGTTGCCAAGTGCCTGAATTTTGATCACATGATCACGGGGTTGCTACAAAGGTCATGTGAAAAATGGTCATAAGTCACTTTTTTCAGTGCCGTTGTAACTTCAAACAGTCACTAATGAACTGTTGTAAGTCAAGGACTACCTGTACTGTGAGATGGATGAATTTATGAGTGGAATATTCTGGAGTCCAGCAATGGACTCCAAATTTTTCTTTTTAAAGGTTTACTTCTATTAACTAACAATCTTCTTAAAACCAAAATTTCTGGCATAACAACAAGAACAAAAAATGGGAAAATAAATTCTGCAACTAATTCAGTAATCCCGGACCAACAAAGTACCAAGTTGATAGCCTGACTGAGGAAGTGAAAAGAACATGGGAAGAAAGTGGTGACAAACTGCTTGTGTGTTAGTGCCAAGAAAGTTACATATGCCCATAAAAAATTGCCAGGAGTGGAGCTAAACCTGAGGTGACCTACAACAATAACTCTTCCTTTAATCAGGCCAAATGTAACTCTGTGAACACATTAAAATATATCAGTAATAAGAATTAATCAGAATAAATATTCACGTATAAAGGTTACTTTCTGTTTTAGGGCAAAGTACACAACTGATAATGGGCCTTCGACCAATATTTAACAATATATGGATATCATGATATTATTACTACATCCTATAAATCAGAGATGATTGACCTATGAGACACCAGATGTCGAGTGATGGCAGCCCTATCCATCATGACCAGCTGAGAATTGCAATCCAATAATATCTGAAAGTTCATCTCTTATATGAACGAAAAAGAGAAAAGGACAAATTAATATTTTTTTAAACAAAATTAATGATTAAGGCACCAGGCTAGAAACCAGGAGACTCTTGAGTTCTGGTTTCTCCTTACTCAGGAAAGTCATCCCAGGCAAACTTGGGCCAGCTCAACTCATCTCACAGGGTTGTTGTGGGGAAAATAGGAGGAGGAAGTTGTGTTAGATCTGTTCGGCACTATTGGTTATTTGTAAAAATAAAGGCAGGGTACAAATAAATAATGAAATACTTGACTGAATAGAAACATTTCGTAATGTTTTTGGCTGTCTTATAAATGCATTTCTTCTCTGACACAAGGGAAAAGTTACTCTTCAAAATAAGAATTTAAGGTAGTTTTGCAAGTAATAAAGTAGGAGATATTTTTCTGAGCTCCTGAGAACAGCAACTTTCTGCTGCTGCTCTTCCAAAAGGCAATTTAAAAGAGGGAAGGCAGTTTTTCTAGAAATTACATCAGGCAACCTCTGTTTCTCGTCCATGCTTACAGCTACATTCTTTGGGACTGAGATGAAGCAAAGCATGATGGTAGCCTGAGGCAAAGTATTATTCAAATACAGGCTTGTCTAGCATAGTTATTGACAGCAACCCCTCTTATCTTCTACAAATGTGGATGTAATAGGAATGGCACAAGAGGTTAGGGCCATAAATTGGGTGATTTGTATAGGAGATTATGTGCTACTCAAATTCATTTGCAAAGATGAGTTATATTCGTGAAGGAATACATTGACATAATCATTATGGAAAGTGTCATAGAGAATGTAGATCTCATAATTTCTGGTACAATATTAAAAGGTATTCATTGGAGGAAGCATATCTTGGATTTTGATTACTTGATTTTGAAGTCCAGAAGTAAGTACTGAATTACTGTAAAGAAAGAAAGTAGTACTCTGTACTATTAAATATGTTAGCGTGAGCTTGCATGTATTTGTGTATAAAATATGAATATGGAAATAAAACACTTCGTTTGGAAGTTCTAAGGTAGTTATAACCTTTACCTTTTAATTGCTTGATATATTCAGCCTTATTTTGTGTTTCAAATGCCCTGCCCTGTCTTAGATATCACTTATAATAAATTTGGGTGGGAGTGCGCCTTTGCATCAGGACATAGAAAGTTACTACTCGGAGTAAGTCAATTTTGGAATGCTTTTAAAGATTCATCTTTTTGGCTTTAAAAAACAGAAATAGATATGTAAACTATTCATGATATTTAAAATGGCAGAAAGTTTTGTATACATATCTAGTAAAGATGTTGAATCTGTTTTGATGTAACAAAGAATCTCAAGTGTTTGTACAATGTGCTTTCTTGTTTTGTTTACCCTATATATCACATCAGATTTTGTGATAATTTTAATATTTCTTGCATCCTGCAAAGGCTGCTTACAAACTAGAATGGAAGATTATGTACTATAATTCACCTAAGAGGAAGTTTTCCCATTTCAGTTGCTAAAGGAAACTGGCACCCATGAAATTAAATGTTTGGGATAGCAGTGCACATATTTTAAAACATCTTGATGGTAAAATCTTTTTCTTTAATTCATTGTAAATGGTGTTCCTTGTTATATTGTCTAATGGTAAAAAATAAATGAATTTGGCGATCAAGAAGGGTACTCTATTACAAACATTGTTTTATTAATGTCAGGTCTATTAGAATACTAAAAGATACACCTGAACTCTTCATCATAATTGTTACAGGCCAATTGTTGTGCAAGTAAGCAGTTCCCTCCCCCCAACCAAATTTGAGGTCTCAAGGTCCTGTGACTTATAGTTCCCATTAATTCTAGTTATCAAGACAAGTGATCAGAAATAATTATTAATAAATCTATTTGGAGGAATCAAGTTGGAGAAAGATGTCTAGTCTTTAATCATGCATCTGTTGATTAAAAATGGATGCCATAATTTATATTAACATTAAAATAGACAGCTAGTTTGCCTTTGAAAGAAACACACGTATTTAGGTTTTATTGAAAGGTTGAAAATCAATTCAGAAATACTTTTGTAAGTGTTTAATTTAAGTTTGGAAAAAATGCAGTGATGGAAAGCTATGGAAATTTGCAGGGTGATGTGTGTAAACTATTGCTTAATAGCACTAGCACTTAGACTGATATACTGCTCCACGGTGCTTTATAGCCTCTCTCTAGGTGGTTTACACAGTCAGCATATTGCCCCAAACAATCTGGGTCTTCATTTTACCCATCTGGCAAGGATGGAAGGCTGAGCCAGTCAAATTTGTTTCTTGGGGACAATCTTTATATCTATATATAGCTTTAACTGGCTGTCTTAGAAAAAAAGACGCACAATTCTTGCCAGTAGTGTACTCTCTGCAATGTCATATTGCTACAAGATATTTTATTATTATGTAGTCTACAAATTCTAGACTTAGAACACTAAAACTGACAAAAGATACATTTAGAGCCAATTGGGAGACAGATGGTACAGGTAGTCTTCAACTTACAACAGTTCTTTTAGTGACCATTCAAAGTTATAACAGCATTGAAAAAGTGACATCACTATTTTTCACACTTAACGACTATTACAGGTTTCTCCATAGTCATGTGATTTATATTTGAAAGCTTGACAACTGGCTCACATTTATGATGGTTGCATATCCCGGGGTCATGTGATCATTTTTTGCAATCTTCTGACAACCAGTCAATGGGGAAACCTGATTCACTTAACAACTGTGTTACTAATTTAACAACTCCCGTGAGTCACTTAACGAATCTGGCAAGAAAAGTTGTAAAATGGGGCAAAATTCACTTAACAAATTTCTCACTTAGCAACATAAATTTGGGCCTCAATTGTGGTCTTAAATTGAGGACTACTTGTGCACAATTCTGTTGCTCCTTTTGTCAAATTGCTTTTTTATCAATACTTATTGCTGCTGTAGTGATTCTGTATTTTCTCCTGAGAGCCGTTCGGATCATCCAGAGAGTGGGAGGTGCTTCAGTCTACGTCGTTGATGGCTGAGCTCAATCACTGAGGAACGCTCCGCCCTCCATCACATGGCTCTCTTGCGTTCCCAGTTTGCGCTCAGCCGTCGCTGTTAGGCTGTGCATTTCTCACTCCTTGGCCGATCCAAGACTTGCTCTCAGGTTTGGAAATATTTATAGAGAAAAACAAGTTATTTTCCTTAGCCTTCTGGCGCAGGACTGGGGATTTAAGGGGAGCGCGTTTTTTTCGCCCCCAGGGGTTGTACAACGGCGACTTTCGCGCTCGGCGCTAATTCCCCCAATTTGATCTCTTGCCTGCCGTTTCTCTCGCTGCGCTTGCAGCAGCTTTACTGATCGCACTGATAAGTGCTGCTGGTATTCCCCCACCTGCAAACGCCGCCGCCCTAAGAAGGGGCGAAAACTTACTGCTTGGATTCCTCGGCCTCTTTTAAGGCCGGAGAAGTAAAAACTTCATTGCCCTGAGCAGCCCGGGACTTTAGCAACGTGGGCGATCGCTCTAGGGCGCCACCACGTGGCGGGCGCCATCTTGAAAAATAAAATAAAAGATTGAGGCCTCATAGCGCTGCTGAGTAACCGGCCCTAGCACAGGCCTCTCAGCCTGTAGGGCCTTTGCTAATTGGTACAATTTAGTAATTGTTGGCTTCCCGCAGCAGGCTCAGGGCAAGTGATTGCAGCCTATCCCTCCCGGTTGTTGCCTGGGAGCTCCAGCTGCCAGAGGCCTCTTCTTCAGCCTCAGGCGTTTAATTCGGATAATTGGCAATCTTTCATTAATAGAGTAATAATAATAATAATAATTACAATTATAATAATTATAATAATAATAATATTAATAATAATCATATATTACTAATATAATATTAGAACAAGAATATTAACAATAGTTCTAATTCTAATAGACATTGGAATATCTGCCTGTATGCAGGTCTAGATATTTCCTCATATATAGGTTTATATTTATACTCACATATAGATAGACCTGAGTGAGTTTATTCCTGTAATTTTTTCTTATTGATATTGTACCTTAGCATTCCAAGTCTCATTGGATTGTTATCCTGCTTGTGCAGATAAGTATTAAGAATTATTTCTACATCTATATTACAGAATTTATACATCTAAATTCCAAAAGGGGGTGTGGGCCAGCTGAAAGGACACCTGACCTTTGTTGTAGGTCGAACCCTTGGCGAGCCAACCGCCTTTAACTGTATTACTGTCCTTTCTTGTACAATGGCAGATGACATTCCCACCAAAGGCCCTTCTTTGAAGGCCAAATCCAAATCCTACCACCTGCGCAAACAGGCTAAGGAAACTCCTAAGGAAACTCCTAAGGAAACACCTAAAGAGACCTCTAAGGCTTCTCAGAGAGACGCCTACGACGTCACAGGGCTCTCGAGAGGGAATTTGACAGGCGGTCCAGAGAGACACAACCGGTACTTCCAGCACCCTCCGCTCCTTCTACCTCCAGACCCCCCTCCTCCAGATTGTTTTTCCGTCTCCAGGCGCAGCCCATCCCAGGGACATCAGGCTCCCGGCCCATCAACCAGACAACCTCCTGAAGCTACTTTCACGCCCACGGCCGCTGGTCTTCGCCAGGAGGAGGCCCCCTCATCCGAGATCCCTGCGCACATACAGGCATTGATGGAACGGGCCATTCGCCAGGGATAGCAGAGGGCCTTCAACAGATGTCCAGGTCTACTCCCCCTCACTGGCGCCCGAACACGACCCACCATCAATGAGGTCCTCGCCAGATCAGACCCTACTGTGGGTCAGGTACCTTCTCAAGGGGCAGTCCTCTCCCAGAAAGGGACCCGGAGGAGGATATAGAGTATCTAGACCAATTTGGGGGAAGAGGAAATGGAATGGGGGTCTATGCAACAAGAGGAGCCCCTATCGGAGGTAGATCCTATGGAGGGGACATGTCCGAGGATGAGGGTCTCACCCGGACCAACCCACTGTTGCGGCCTGTTCAAGCCCCACATGTTTAAATCCCTTTTATTCAAAGCCAGGAACATCTCTGGCCTGTCGGTGCAAACCTCCTCAGCTCTCCCCTCCCCGGCAGAAGGTCAGGAGGACGCCATCTTTAGTCAACCCGTGGTGGAGGCGGAGGTAATCCCGGCTCCACCCCTATTTCATGACCTGGTCTCAAATCAACTGAATTCTACTAGGGCCCCTCCCGCCCATCCAGCCTGGACAGGAGGTTCTTTAACCTCGAGTCGAGTTTCTGTGACTTACTCAACACCCCCGAGGTGGATGAGCCCATTGTTGGGTTGGCCTCCTCGCCCTCCCCAGTGACCCCCTAGAGGCTCTGAAACCCGAGGACAAGAGGTCCGAGCTCGCCCTACGTAGAGCTCACCAAGCGGACTCCTGGGCCATTAGATCAGCCACTGCGGCTTCTTTCTTCACCAGATCCTCGATCCGGTGGCTTCGGCAACTGAAGCAACATGTTCCCCCTCCAACACAAGGGCTCACCAGGACATAGCAAAACTGACGGCCGCGGCGGAATTTTCCGCTGACGCCACCTTCCATGCGGTCAAGTTCTCTGCCCGGGCAATAACGTCCCATGTCACTGCTCGCCGCCTGCTCTGGCTTAAACACTGGCAGGCGGACGTTAAAACAAAGTTGGGCTGGCTACTGCCCCCATAAAAGGGGACAAACTATTTGGCACGGCTCTGGACCCCTTGCTATCTGAAACCCGGAGCAAGAGAAAATTTCTCCCTCCCCTGTTTTGGAGGTCAGAGTCTAGAGGCCCCCAGCCATTTCGGAGAGGCTCCTCCCGCCCTTTCTACCAGTCTCCTTCCCGCCAAGGTACTCGAGACCCCCTCCTCCCGACCGTTCCAGCCCCAGGATCGAACCGATCCGGCCGATAGAACAGGAGGGCAGCGGCTACAGGCGCCCTTTCAGGGGCTCAGGAGGGAGGCCCTTCCGGCGTAGATAGATCCCGCCCCTCCCCTCCCATCGGCGGACGCCTCAAGCACTTTGCCGACCGATGGGACTCTTCCACCTCTGATACCTGGGTCCGTGATACCATCAGACTCGGCCTCACGCCGACCAAGAGCGCCCTGACTTCTTTCTGGCGTCCCCCTCAAGGGACCCCATCAAACGCAACCTAATGGATTCAGCAATCCATCATCTTCTCCAAATACAGGCCATTCAACCCGCCCCACCCCCAGCGGGGCAGGGGTTCTACTCCCACCTTTTTGTAGTCCCCAAATCCTCCGGAGGATGGAGGGCCATCTTGGACCTTAAACGCCTTAACCGTGATCTGGTCTATCGCAGGTTCAAGATGCACACCCTGCAGTCCATCCTCCTCAGCATCCGCCAAGGGGACTGGCTATCCTCCATAGACCTCTCCGAGGCCTACCTCCACATTCCAATCCGACCCTCCCATTTCAAATTCCTCAGGTTCTGCTACAACCACCGCCACTTCCAATATGTCGCCCTTCCTTTGGGCTAGCCTCTGCCCGAGGACCTTCACTAAGGTCCTCGCGGCCCTGGCGGCTCATCTCAGGAATCTCCCGGTCCGCCTCCATTGCTACCTGGATGACATCCTCATCCTCTCTCCCTCCAGACCCCAAGCAGAGAGGGACATCAGGGTTACTATCTCGGCCCTCCAAGACCATGGTTTCCTAGTTAATTGGCAAAAGAGCCAACTATCCCCATCTACAAGGATCTCCCACTTGGGGCTGTCATTGACTCAGTGCAGGGTAAGGTGTTCCTCTCCCCGAGAGATTCCTTAGTATCCAGGAAGCCGTCAGGCATATCAGACGCTCCAGGAAGGTTACAATTTTAGAATTGTCCAAATTACTGGGTAAAATGGTTTCTTGTATCTCGATTGTTCCATGGGCCCGTTTACACGCTAGACCCCTACAATGGTTCCTGCTCCCATTCCAGCGGACCGGCAGAAGCAACTCAAAGGCCACAGTCAAGGTACCTCCAAAAGTCCTTACATCTCTCCTCTGGTGGACCAGCCTCACCATCAACAAGGGTCACTTCATCAAGGAGCCCCACCGCCTCACCCTTACCACAGATGCCAGCCTGTCCGGATGGGGCGCCACATCCTCTCGCTCTCAACTCAGGGCACATGGTCTCAGGTAGAACGGGGTGCAGTATAAACTGGCTGGAGCTCCACGCCATCTTCCTGGCCCTGCGCAGAGTTTCCTCCCCAAGTACGTGGGCGGCATGTCCTCATACTAAAGGGCAACGTCACCGCCAAGGCTCACGTCAACCGTCAGGGGGCACACAGTCCATCCGCTTGATGAGGGAGGCCGAACGCCTCTGCCGTTGGGCAGAGCGCAATCTCCTCTCCCTCAGAGCCGAACACATCTCAGGGGACTCAAACACCCAGCGGATTGGCTAAGCAGGACCACGGTGGACCAGTCCGAATGGCGCATCCACCCGTCACTATTCAGGAAGCTTACCAGAATGTTCGGTCTCCCGTTAGTAGACCTCTTCGCCTCCCCACTCAACACGCAACTCCCAGGTTTTTCTCCAGGTACCCCTCCCACGGGCCGAGAATCACGACGCCTCCGTTGCCCTGGCCCACAGGGCTCCTCTATGCCTTCCCGCCTCTAGCCCTGGTTCCCAGAGTTCTCCAGAAACTCATCTCCGAGAGGGCAGAGCTGATTCTAGTAGCACCCTTCTGGCCCAGGCGCCCTGGTTTGCGGACCTCCGCAACTTATCGGTGGCCCCTCCCTGGAGAATCCCCCGACCAGGATATCCCTCTCCCAGGGCCCCTTCAACACCCAGACCCTCAGTGGCTCCAGTTAGCCGTTTGGAGGTTGAGCGGGAACGCTTAAGGAAAGAACGGTTTTCCGACCAAGTTATTGAGACCATTTTAGCCGCCAGGCGGCCTTCAACAACCCGCATATACAACGCCACTTGGAAGGGATTCTGCGAGTGGTGTCATGGTCTCCAGATCAACCCGCTGTCACCTTCCATAGCTCAGGTCTTGGAGTTCCTCCAAGAGGGCCTGAGGAAAGGGCTTTCCCCCAACACCCTAAGGTGTCAGGTCGCAGCGCTATCCACAGTCATTGACTGTGATAACCTGGGTTCCCTTTCCCACCACCCCCGTATTCGGGCATTCTCTCAGGGGGCCACCAACCTGTGTCCCCCAACCATACACCGATACCCTACCTGGGACCTTAACAAGGTCCTGGTGTCTCTGACTAAGCAACCCTTTGAGCCTCTCAGGGAAGCCTCTCTCCAATTCCTCACATTCAAAGTGGTATTCCTGGTAGCTATTACTTGCCCGCCGCATATCGGAGTTAGCAGCCTTGTCGATAAGGAAGGACCTTTGCATATTTCATGCCGATAGGGTGGTCCTCCGACCGGACCCTACCTTCCTGCCCAAGGTTAACTCGACCTTTCACAGGGCTCAAGAACTCATACTCCCGAACTTCTGTCCCAATCCCTCGCGGGAAAGGGAGAAGCTTTGGCACTCACTGGACGTAAGACGGGCCCTACGCATTTACATTAAGCGCACCCAACCCTTCCGGAGGTCAGAATCTCTCTTCCTTTCCTTCCAGCCCAAATCCTTAGGCCACAAAGTGTCCCCTCAACCATTGGCCGCTGGATTAGGGCTACCATTTCCAAGGCTTATTTGTCCCAGGCACTGCCGGTACCCAGGGGATCACAGCACACTCCACCAGAAGTGCAGCCACCTCGGCGGCTTGGGCCACCCAGGCTCCAATTTCTGATATTTGTCGGGCAGCCACTTGGGCATCCCCTCTCTTTCATTAGACACTATAAGATTGACACCTTGCCTCGGCGGAGGCTTCGTTTGGTAGGCGAGTCCTCCAGCGAGTCTTCAGGGAACCTCGGAGATTGCAGGACCAGACGGGGTCCCTCCCGTAGGACAGCCAAGCTTTGGTATGTCCCACTCTCTGGATGATCCGAACGGCTCTCAGGAGAATGGGCGTTGGTTCTACCTGACACGCCATTTCTCTGGAGCCGTGAGGATCATCCAGCCCCACCCTTTAATTGCCGTCTGGTGGGGCCTTGTTTCTGCCAATGACCTATTTAGCATAGGGAGAGCAGAGCAACGTCCTTCTCTTCACCTTCGTCTTCACGCAAACTGGGGAACGCAAGAGAGCCACGTGATGGAGGGCGGAGCGTTCTCAGTGATTGAGCTCAGCCATCAACGACGTGACTGAAGCACCTCCCACTCTCTGGATGATCCTCACGGCTCCAGAGAAATGGCGTGTCAGGTAAGAACCAACGCCCAATTTGGCTGGGTTTGTTATGCTTCCATCTTTTTACTGTGAGTGGCCTGGAATGAAACAGAGGATAGTGGGAGAGCTATGTTATGAATAAATAAATAACAAACGGCGCATCTTGGGCATCAACTCATTGAAAAATTCTATTTGCATAATTTTTCTTCCTCCCTCTATCCTATCTCTCTGGTAACCTCTAATTGTGGTGAATTCCTGGGTGGTTGTATTGAAGCCTAAATAACTTTGTTGAGCAGCCTGATTCTCTGAAGTAATTAGCAGTCTGTTACTATGTAAAGGAGAGTAGCATAATTTTGAATGCTAAACTACAGCTTGCTGGGAAATTTGGTTTGGATTGCCATGATGAAATTAAAAGGCTTACACCACTGAACTGTAATTTGTTAATTGCTTGACTAGTTCTTTCTGTAGGTGGAGAAGGCTTTGTTTCTTAAAATGTGAAAGATTATGAATAGTATTTGTGCTGAATCTGAGAAATGCATTGCCAATGTGCTTTTCAGAACCACAGCTCGGTATTCTAAGTACTATACTGAAGAGTTTATTTTACATTGATGTGGGGAGGTTTTTAACTGGACTTCCTGTTTTCTTTCCAGATATTAATCTGCCCTAATTGTCCTGTGTTTAAACAGAGAGAATTGGACAAAGACACTCATGATAAAGTCATCTATGCCTTTTTAATCAAGATTTTTATAATTGCAAGTATAACTTTGAGAGCGTTCATCCTATTCTTTTTTTATATTTTAGAATTTTAGATTTTATGAGTTAGTCATTCTCTAATGAAAATTTACTGTATTTTGAGATATAATAATTAAAATAGTCAAACTGCATAAAGAAGGAGGAATGTGTGTAGGATTGTTTTGGAAGATCGGCAAGCTCAAATTTTGATTCATAAATGCATCTTCTATAATTAGCTTACAAATGTCATATCTGAAAATAACTGGTTTGACTTTGGAAGCTTGCTAGATCTTATTTTCAGTTGAAGATGTTAACTATGAACACTCTTAAAACTTAACATTCTGGTAAGAATGCCCTTGTGGCATTCATGATTGATTTTAATGCAGAATTATTCCAATAGAAGAAGTGAAAGAGGCTGCTGCTGTTTATTTCTATAATTTAGGAGGAGTTCAGCCATACATGATATTTTTCAGTTTTCCTTCAGGCAGAACTGCTTTTGACCTAAGATTATTTCTCTTAAACCTCTAATCATGGCACATAGTTGCTTCATTAACTATTTTAGAGACATCTCACTACATCACCTCTGTCTCATCTCCAGCCTACTCTAGAGGCAGCCTGAAGTTATCTTCTGTAATTTTCCTGCTCAAGTGATATTTCCCCCTTCTCTTGATACAGTTTTACCATATAAACAACCTACATAAATGCCTTAATGATGAGGCTAGAGATTATACAGTACTTTCAGGGAGGGGTCTGCCCAAATCCTATTGATGCTTAGGCCTTCTGTGGGTATGGCCCCTTTTTGTGTGGCCATAAGAAACTGCCCCTTATAACTTATTTTACCTTGGCCTATGTTACAAACCAACACCTGTGTTGTACAGCCTTTGGGAAGAAGGGTTTGATATTTTTGTATAGGGGAACATTGATCTCGTGGAAGTCTTTTGGTTTTTTTAAATAGGAAAAAAATCAATTTCCTGTTCTCTTATTAAGTATTGCATTTTTTTGCTGTAGGGCTCTTGATCTCTCAGGAGATTAATAATCTTATGGCAAATACATAGTTGCATAATTCTTGCCTGACTTGGTGGGATGAAGTAAGAAGTCAATTCTACCAAAATCAATCCTATGAAGAGTGATTGGTGGTGATTTTCATGCCAATGGATGATGCAGGAGAGGAGGGCAAAGGAGGCTTGGGAAACCTACCAACAATTGTTCTGAAATTGTCCTGTATTAAATCTCAAAGAATAGTATCACTCCCTGACTTCATTGGTGAAGCACAATAAACTTCAGTTGTGTGGATAGTACTAATCATATTGAAACACATTCCTGCCTATTTAAGAATAAAAGCTAGCCCATTAGCCAAATTATAAGGAAATGGAGGTAGAATTAGGAGTGGAATATGCTGCTTCCACTGCTACCTGCACTAAGGTGTTTCATCCTACTTCAAGGGTTTCAGACCTAATCTTAATGATCACAAGTACCAGTTGAGGACTGGTTCAGTAATCCAAGATCCACAATCTACATGGTGCACAGTTATGACCATCCTGAAGGAAGAAGCAATGGCTATAGTAATCTAGATTGCCATTACCTCCAGATTTAAATACTTCAATTAACTTTTCCTAGAAACCCTTGAAAATTGCCTGGGAACTACAATTGGTGTATAGTCCACAAGATGATGGGTGCAAACTGATTCAGTATTGTAATCCTGATTTTGTGAGTAGTGCATTGGCTTTACATAAATTTCTGAGTGTAGTTCCAGGTGCCATTTTAACATATAAAGCTGTACAGGGAAAAGGTCTTAACGTTTCCTATGGCTGATCTGTCCCTTCTCCTTGATTGGAATGTTCTAGATTCTCTCACTTTGATAGATGGAGACTACATAGACTTAGAAGCAAGAATTCTATAATGCTGTCCTAATATTGTGTAATGTACTTCTCCCTGGAATTTGGCTAATCCTCATTTAAGGCACCTTTCAGAAAATGTTTAGAACATAAACTTTCCATTAGACCTTTAGAGATTTGCATGTGTTTTGTGCTTCTTGTCCAATCAGCTGTGGGCTAGTTACATTTTATTTTTTTAAAGAATTATGAAAACAATCTTATGTTTTTGTTATTTGATTTGTACGCTGCCTAGAGCTATGGAGCTGTGCTGGTATAGAAACACAGGAAATAATAATGCAAACCGGTTACTGAAATGAATATGCAATTTCCTTTTCACATTGATATATTAATAATCATTTAATAACATGATTTAATAATACTTTATTAAATGTGTATGCTACCTGACCTCCAGCAACTCTGAGTACTTTTCTGGGCATATCACATATTGAATAACTTGATTATGAAATAAATGAAACACGCATCAAACATTGGTATTATTTATCCACACAGGCCTCTTTTTTATCATCAGAACCCATGTGTGGCTCTGGTAATTACTGGCAAAGATGTGCAAACATTTTTTAAAAATCTGACCAGTGAGCAAATATTGTTTTCTGTAGTAGATTCATAATAACAAGGGATGGAATAGCTTTCTCCACAACTATCACCAGAGTAACAGAATAAAATGGTACAATCGTACCAATTATTTCAAATAGTTGTTTAATTCAGTCACTGTCCCATGGTATAAACTTTTGCAAAAGCAAGAAATGCTAAAAATGAAATGTTTTTGAGAAACATGCCAGCCTTCTGAGAGGGGAAATAAAGGAAGGGGAGGATTGTGCACTTTTGCTATAAAAGCAGAAGGGAAAAGGCAGGTGTGGGGATTGGAAATAGAGAATGAATAAGTGAAAGTCTGGATTTGCCTCTACTTTGGATTCTAATCCAAAGAATTCTAGAATTGTGTGTTTAGTTCACATTAAGACTAACTAAATTGAGCCTTCTTAGATTCCTAGTTCAAGCTCTGTTTGAATGAACACTTGTCACATCCTTAAAATTGCTTTGGGTTGAGGTTAATGTCAATAATCCCATCAAAGGAAATCAAGGATAAATTAACTTCATAGTCACAGTAAAGCAGCTTATTGTAATCAGAATTAATTCCTTTTCATGTTTTTCTTTAACCTTCTACTTTTTTAGGTCTGTTACTCCTCCAAGAATGAAACATTTTTGTTTTGAATAGTGTTTAGATTAGGTATTCATTTAAGTTGTTTACCTAAATATTCAAATGACTTTTGATGATTCTATTCAGAATAAATCTTCTCCCAAATGTTTCTTTTTATCTCTGAAGCAAAAGTTTAAGAACCTTCCATCACATAATTTAAGTATGTTAGAACGGATATGCTTTAATAGTTTGTGGGCAGTTTATGGCTGGTAATAAAATCTTTCTCCAGAAAATGTATTAAATGCCTCTTTGAACCTCATATATTGCAGTTTAATGAACCTTTTAGTTTCTGAAGTGCAAGATTTCAAGGAGTAGAAGAATGTATTGTATTTAGTTAAAAGAAAGAATAGTTTTCCCCCAACAATTTATCTTTAAAATGGGAGGGTCATCATAGGTTATCTAAATATGTAGTTATAGTACTGGAGGGGAAGAAATATTTTCCCATCCTAATTTTCCTTGGGAAGTAGGACAGGGTGTCATTTCAGGTGATAAACAAAATAATGTCTTCAGATGTGAAATTGGTTTCAAAAGTTAAAGCTAAAGCCAATATTTGGGATGGCATAAAATACAAAGAACAATAAGTACAATCAGTATAACACTTTATGTGATCTT
The DNA here is from genome assembly GCF_049901735.1 of Notechis scutatus. Classification (NCBI taxonomy): domain Eukaryota; kingdom Metazoa; phylum Chordata; class Lepidosauria; order Squamata; family Elapidae; genus Notechis; species Notechis scutatus. Next base: position 274,767,866 of record NC_142009.1, on the reverse strand, counting down.
GCTGCTCTTATACAGACATCTTATGATAGCAAAGAAACATTCAAAATTTTTGCTGAAATGTATGTATTAAATCTAGATTTAATTTTAGTTGGTCACAACTATCAAGTTACAGCCTATGAGCTGAAATCACAGTTGCTAAATCTATTTTTTGTGTGCAAAAATAGAATTATCTCTGAGGCACTGGCACTCCACAACAAAACTATGCACAAGTAGAGCCTGTATATATTTAATGAAATGTTCCCCCACTATTTTTATGGAGCAGCTTGATAATTTGCTCCAAGGTGGTTGGTGTCTTTCTGAAATGGAAATGGACCATTTCCATTTCAGAAACGTTCAGTCATTAAGGCTAAGGAACCAGTGAGAACTAGTTATAGTCTTGTATATTATTCAACAATATTTGATTATTCATAATATCTAAGACAGCTGCAGAGAGGTCTGAAATTAGCAGCCTCTTCTCATAATCTTCAGATAGAAATTTGCCAGATCAGTTCAAATCAATATATGATGTATTGTGAACAAGCTGAAGTCTTTGAATGTAAGGAGACTGAAGAATAAAGTCACATTTCAGGAATAACATACTGATAAGCGTATTGCATTGAATCTCTCACAGTTCAGTCTGGCTGACTTAAATATGAGGTCAAAGATCACTTAAATCAGTCAAAACAACAAATCTATTTGGCAGTGAGCGGAGTAGTTGAAACAAACCTCTGATTCCTACTATCAAATAGGTAAATTCTCATTGTATTCTCCTCCATGCTGCATCGAGAGGCCAGGATGGGTTGACTCCTTCCTATGACGTCATTTAGCTGAGTCTGTACTAAGATATAAAAGCCAGCCCTCGGAAGATACCCCAGCTTTTGACTCAGCTCCTTTCAGCCAGTAGCTGTGTCTCTGAAAGCGTTCTGTTAGTTAGCACTCACCAGCGATCTTCAGTACCTTTTTTCCTCGCTTCAAGCAGCTCCCAGGGCAGCTGCTCTTCCAGGAGAGCAAGGCTCTCTTTCCTGCAACGTTGGGAGCAGCGTTGCCAGAGCGCTGTTCAGGCAAGTTGGGCAGCGTCTGAAGACCTCCCCCACACCTGCGGTTTGAGCGGTCGTAAAAAGCGATCGGCAAACCGATAACATCTTCAGCCAGCTGATTGTGTGGCCAGAGGCTGCCCTTTCCTTTGCTGACTTCGCTCGGGGCTCTTTATAGCCTAAGGAGCGATTCTTTGATCTCGGAGCCTGTTTCCCATAGTCAGTGGCCATCTTGGATTGAAGCCTTCCACCACGAGGTGAGCGGCCATTTTGTAAGCCCGGGGGCCAATTTATACCCTAAGGGGCTAAATACAAAAAAATTACAGTTTCTTTCCATCGCAAGAGCCTTTTATTCTACAATGGAGAAAGATAAGGCTCAGGCAGAGCTTCCCCCCCCCAGTGGAGCAGTCTCTTAAGCCCAATAAGAGAAAAAGACGTAGGCAATGTACCCAATCGGTCCAGAGGGAGGTGGCTGCTAAAATCAGAGCTAAGGCTCTAGCCCCTAAGAAGGCAACTCAGGCTGAGTTGAGGGCAGAAAAGCGCAGACATGCAGCCCTAGAGAGGCAGTTCAACAGAACTATTCAACAGAAGGGAGTGCAACTACAGCATGTTTCAGGTGATACCCTTGGGCCCCAGCCAAGCCCTCCCAGGGGAGGAGAAGTTATCTATGAACCTTTCCATCCTCCATCCTGGTTTCCTGAGGCTTTTGCAGTACAGCATGATCTGTAAAAAGGTTTGGCCCCCAACACCTTACGCAGGCAGGTTGAGGCCCTCTCCTCGGTTCTTTCATGGGGTTCGCTTCCTTATCCCATCACCCTTCAGTCAGGAAGTTTTTTTGAAAGGGGACTTCCAACCTACACCCCCGGTGGTTCACAGGTATCCTTCCTGGGATCTTCATGAGGTCCTTAATGCCCTTATGAAGCCCCCCTTTCAACCCCTTAGAACATTGTCTCTCCGTTTCCTGACTCTGAAGGTAGTGTTCTCCATTTTCATCACTTCAGCCAGGCGGGTATCCGAGCTTGCTGCTCTTTCCATCAGACAGGACCTTTGTTCCTTTCACGATGATATGGTTGTCCTCAGTCTGGACCCCTCATTTCTTCCAAAGGTTAACACCTGTTCTACAGGTCCCAGGACATTATGTTGCCTGGCTTCTGCCCCCTCCCGCACCATGACTTAGAACAGCAGTGGCACATGCTAGACGTAGGAAGGGCTCTTAGAATATACATTAAGCGCACTTCCTCCTCATTGGCCATTAGGCAGGAATTGGCTGAAGGCTTCAAGCAAATTCTTCGACCTCTGGAAAGGGCTCAGGCCCTTCTCCCTTCTCAATCTATAAGTTCCCTGCCTCATCACCCTGATTTAGGGCGAGACCTTTGACCAAAATCTTTCAGAGGAAGAGGACTCTCGCCCAGAGCAGACATCCTCTGCATTGGTCTTCAATCCTTCTCTCTTCAGGCCATTACTCAGCAAGGCCTTGGTCACTGCCAAGCTGTCGCCAGAGGAAGTGGCTCCCGAGCCACAAGGAAATCCCTCTAGCCAGGGAGACTCACTCTTCTCCAAGCCTGTAGTGCATGCAGGGGTTTTGCCTTCTCCCACTTTGCTCCTGGACATGGTCAAGGAACAGTGCGCTTCCCCTTCTGCAGGTCTTCGCCCATCTTCTCTGGATAAGCGTTTCTACAATGTCAGCGCAGCCCTGGACAATGCCCTGGCAGTGCCTTCTGTTGACATTCCAGTTCTGGCCTTGTTCTCCTCTTCTGCAGAGATCTTCTTTTCATAAAATTTTAATTTAAGGGCAGGCCTATCCTCTTTTTTTGTAGCTACATTCCTTATTTCCCTCATCTGTGTCAGACTTCTATTCAGGTTTAGCAATCAACTTTGAGTCCCCAAATACTAAACCTGGTATTCAGGAACTTGCTTAATGCAGAAACCACAGGCATGATGTAAGTAGGTTATTTTTTTTTATTGCAGAAGAGAATGAAGTGTGCTCCATCTCTTTTATATCCACCCATATATACTAAGAGAAAATCTACTAACTGCAGAAATCCATACTGTTCCAGAATTTAAATTCTATATTTTGTCCCTTTTCTTTTTGAATTATTGGAAATTGGGTTGTTTTGTTCAATCTTGAAATGAGAAGACATTCGCTCTTTTATGTAACATTCTGGAAGCTGCCAGTTGTAGTATTAGCAGTGTCATATCCAGGCATTCAGACTTCAGGTCCAGTTATTTGCAGACATTTTTGGATGGAAAAGGTCCAGAATTTTGGGACCTCATAAAGATGCAGTGTGTGCGTCTTGGAATATAATTATTCCTTCATGCCACTACAAATCTTTTGGGAAGCTAGATGTCTCATCCTCAGTAGGTATTGAACTGAAACATATTAAGTTCAGACTTAGAATCATAGATTCATAGGGTTGAAATATCAAAAGTTTCAAGTATAAATGATTACAGTGAAATGTATGAAACAGAGGTATCATTAATTCCATAAGAAGTGTTGGAGAATAATTATTTCTACTTTTTCCATTTAGCTATCTTGATAGATGAAATTTTTACAGGAAGAATTAAGTGTAGCAGACAGAAAATGATTTTGTTTATAGAACAGAAAAATATTTCTTGAAAATACCTACAACCTCTGTACAACCTGTTTGAATTACGTCCTTTATTAGGAAATAATTCAGAAATAATTCAGAATAGGTACATTGTCGCTTTAGCTTTTCTAAGTATTAAATATCAGGATGTGACTCAAACAGTTTTTAAATTTTGGCACATTTGTACTCTTCCTTTAGAAATCTACTTAAATTAGAATTATAAACTTAAACTGATAAAACTGTTGCCTTTTGAATTTTATGCAGTATATTTTGGCAAAGTGGGGAATTTTTTTTTGAAAAAACCACTCTGTAGAGTTAAAATCATTGATAGAGTTAAATATAGAATTTAAAAATACAAAAACTGGACTTTGTGTCAAACCTATTATTCTGAAATTACTCTTTAAATTTTCTAATTGTTTAAAATGTCCTCATATTAAAATTAATCAGAAGATTCAATACTCGTTTCTGAAATTATGAAGGAGAATGTAACCTTTGCCAGCTTTAGTTACCCATTTCTCTTCCTAATATCCTGAAAGTTATTAAGTTAAAAAGGATTGGATCTACTCCTGTGGATGACTTCTGACAGGACCACGGTAGGAAGAGGTTTAATCCTCCTGTTTCATTTGTCAGCAGAATATGATACTATCATCCTTAGTATCTTACAGGACTGCAAGGGGTGAAGGTTATAGTGTCGTATTTAATTTTGGGTGCTGTCATGTTTCCTTGAGTAGAATCAATTTGTAACCTGGGGCTCCTCCTATCTGAGAGCTCATCTGTTGCCTGGATTGCTGTAATATTGTCTACATGGGTTTGCCCTTGAAGGCCACTCAAATATAATGGATGTTATTGATTTGTCCATGTAAATACCACTACTCTCGGAGGTGGACTGGTGATCATGTTGCTTCTAGATGTAATACAAAGTGGTGGTTATTACTTTTAAAGGCTGGGTTTTGGATTTTTCCTGTCAGGAAGAGATGACTCTCTTTAGTTAGATTCCTTCTATAAGGGAGCAATATCTGCAGTGTACAGCAAGTAGAGCATTCTCTGTTGTTTCCCCTCTCTGGAGCAACATTTCCCCAAAGACCATATTTGTTTTTACATCAGCTTTCAAAAAGCTATTCAAGAGACCTGGCTCTTTTGGTGTACCTTTGGGTCTTTATATTTTGTCTTGTTCTTTTGTGCAGAAGAAAATTGTGTGTGAAATGTGGCTGAAAGTACCTGGATATTTTGGATCATATCTTTATTTTTAATCTGATTATCATATTGGTTATGTATCTACTAATTGGTTAGAATCTACTGTGATTGGAGTCATCTAGAAGACCTGCAAATAAATATATAAATAACTTTTAAAAATGGTTCTTGCTGCTTTTCATAATATATTCATATTAATGAGCAATAATTTTCATATTGCTTAGAGCAATATGTTATGAAAAGATGAAAAGTTATCTGAAATCCATAGTATGTGGTTTCTGTTGCAGTGCGTAGTTATGATTATAGTTTCAGCATAATTTGTTTTCTTTTTTAATATACATTTAAAGCATTTGAAGAATAAAACAATACAAAAATGAAAAAATGAAAAAACACATCTGGCAAATAAAGCATTAGTAAACGAATATAATTTACTATTGTCACAAAACTGAAAATATATTCTCATGATCTTGAGATATCCCAGAGCTCTAAACTATTATTTATTTTGATATCAGCACTACTGTTTCAGCTGTAAAATACATCTTAAACATTATAAATATAAAAATTAAACAATTATTACAGATTCTCAGTATAATCACTATTAAGTTCTAAATACTTTCCCACTGTATCTGGCAATGGTGAATCAAATAATTATAAACATTGAAATTGCTTCTTGGGACTATCTTTACATCAAATATTTCCCTCTTAGAACAGTGCAGGCTATTGATGTTTCTTCCTCCAATTTTAAAACCACACTCCTCTTTTAATCCATGTTCTCTCAATATATATTCTGCACATAGGATAAAGTATACCGTATACGTTGCATACAGCAGGGGCCCCAGCCTTTTGAGCACCAAGAACTGGTTCTGTGGAGAGACATTTTTCCACAGACCGGAGGGGGTGTGGTTTCGTGTGCTGTCTGCATCCCTGCATCCCTGTCTGCTTTGCTTGTTTGTGCGGCCCAGTTTCTGGCATGCTGTGGACTGATACCAGTTCACGGACAAGGGGTTGAGGACCCCCGGTATATAGTACGCAATCTTTTGCTAACCTGGAGCTAAACTGTTTTGCCATATTACATTCAGATTGTGATTTCCTGAACCTTTTATAGGTTTCACATGAGATTTTCCAGGCTTCCCATTTTTCTAAGTACAGGAAGTCCTCATTACACTGAAAAGAGTTATTTCTAACAATTTTTCACACTTACAACCGTTATTGATCAAAATTCAGATGCTTGGCAATTGACTCATATTTATGACAATTGCAGTGTCCCAGGGTCATGTCATCTCCGTCTGCAACATTCTGACAAGCAGAGTCAATGGAGAAGCCCAATTCACTTAACAATCATATTACTAATTTAATAACTGCAGTGATTCACTTAACAACTGTGGCAAGAAAAGTCTAAAATGAGGCAAAACTCACTTAATAAATATTCCACTTAACAACTGAAATTTTGGGCTCAATTGTGGTCGTAAGTTGAGGACTACCTGTACATTTCATAGCTTGATATGGTCAACACACTCCAAGGCCTTTCTGTAATCAATGAAGCACATGACTAGGGTTGTTTTTTTTAAGATTCCTTGGCCTTTTCAATTATCCAGCACACATCAGCAATAATATCTCTTGATCTTAAGAAAGATATCTTAAACATCTGACATTTCTTTTTTTATATAGATTTTTTAATTTAATCCTAAACATTATTTTGCTAGCCTGTGAAATTAAGGATATTGTATGATAGTTTGCACACACAAGTCTCTCTTCTTTGGTTATGAATATGTAGGCTGACCTCTGCCATTGTCATTGTCTATATTTGCTGGCATAGTTTGATTAGAACCTTTATTGAATCTTGTGTGCCTTGCCCATATTTCTATAGCTATTCCTTCAGTTCCTAGAATTGCTGCTATGTGGTGTGATAAATCTGTGGCACCCTGAAAATATACCTGATTGCAGAAGATAAATTACTTGCTTGCGACATGTTAACATCTGCAAAAGTAATGAGATTTGCAGAGTGTTTCCCTTTATGTTATGATTATATTATCACTTTTTAGAGTATAGGCAGATTCCAGTGTGAAGATTGTGATATAAATATTTACCAGTATTGCATCCTTCCTGTGTTGTAAACTTCCTGTTATCAGTTCATGTAAGATTTTCCAGATGAGAACTGTTTAGAAATGAGTTGAAACGTCCCCTTTAGCAAATAATGTTAATAAGAACGGTATACTGTACTGCAGAATGATAGCTTACTTTTGAATGCTTGAGATTATTTGGCTGCTGAAGAATAACGTACTGATTTGCTAAAAAATGATATTTCTTCAAATCATATTGGTCCTTTCCCCCAAAATATAAATTATGGTTTTCTCAGTTGTAATCATATATTTCTGTTCTTCTAAAGAGGTGACATACTGAACTCACTGTCCTATTTGATATTAATATATGTTTGTAGTTAAAACATTAGTTTGAATAAGTTGCTAAAATGAATGGTGTTGGCAGTTGCTTGAGAATAATAACTTTGCCAAATGTATTAATTAAACTGTACAGGGGTGTGATAATTCTGGTCCTCCTGATACTTATGTATTCCCAGCATGCCACCAGAAGTCAGTATTGTATACCCATGTGTAATGAGAATGATCATATGGAATTACTTTAGATTTAATTTTTGACAGCACATTGGTACAATGGTGCTAGAAATCCAAAGTTTAAATATCAGTGAGCTGTCTTCCAATACCTACTGAGAAGAACTTAATAAACAGAAGCATATAGAATAAGAATTGTTTTTTCGTCAAGTTCACATGTTATCATGAATTCATTATTTATGCCAAAATGTTTATTTTAGAAAAGGAGAGCTGTGTAGACTTCTGTAAGATTTCTGTCCAATATTTTCTCAAGAGATAGTCTCAAATAATGACACAAACTAAATTCAGCATAATGAATAATTTAATTATGGTTTATTAAACTACTATTGATTGCTTTTCAAAATCATCTAGTGCTTAAGAATTCTTAGATTAGGCAGTATATAGAAATTTTGATAACAAAATAAAAGGGCATATGGTTTAGAAACTATAGAAAGCAGTTTCACACAAAATGGGTTATAATTGACAAAGGCTATTTGGTATGTGGCAGTGAGTAACTTCCATGTATCGAGCTGCTGAATCATTCTGTCTGGATTTTAGCTACATCTCTAAATTTATGACAATCTAAGCAAAAATGGAGTTCTCGTGATGAAATCAACACATTCTTCTTCTTCTTCTAAATTTAGACTCCTGACATTTTGGGGACTGGTGGTACATTAGGAATATCAAGAATATATTAAGCATTACTACAAAAATATCTACTATGGTGTGTCTTACCATTCACTCTAACTTCCTGATACTTTCTGTACAATGTCTGTGTAGCTTTATCTATTGTTGTTATTGTTATTATTGTTATTTATTTTCAAAGAAACCACTGGGGTGCAGTTTACTCTGCGTGTGCTCTCTAGCCAATTTGGTATTGATTTCTGAACCGGTTAAGTTTTTCCTCTTCTTCCAAAGAAAAGGCAGCAGGGTCAGGAGGCTTGAAATGAGTATTGTAAAAAGTTCACAAAAAGGTGCCCCAAGTGGCTCACCTCCTCTCTCCTGCTTAAAGCCGGTTTATTAATTCTATAAATCAGGAAGCCCAGAGGCATGTAATTACAGTACATGGATGAGTTCACAAACGTAATTTTTAAAATCTTTGTTCAGGAGTTCTCTCAGCTTTACACATTTGCAAATAAGAAGACTTGTCAGTAAAAATACGAATGTGTGAAACTGATGTCTATAGAAGCTCCATTTATTTTACTAAAATGGATTTGATCTTTCACTTACATTCCTGAAATTTTGCAGCATTTTCTTCTTTTCCTTTCATTGTTATTCAGTTGCTTGGTTGGTTTCAAATCTATGACTCAATGGATAACATTTTACCAAGTTTTTTTAATTGAATAATTGTAGCAATGTACAGTCTTGGTTCATTCCTTACCCTGTTTTGAACCACTCCGTTGCTCTATAGTCCATTCTAACTTCTTTGCCATCATAAAAATTCTTCAGCAAGCAGATAAAGTGGTATGGCACATATGTTTTTAAAGGTTATACGAATTTATTACATGCTTGTCTCCTTTGCAGCTATAACACACTGATGAGTCATATCAATTTGCAGTAGTTTAAGATTCTAAGATACTTTTCAAAACTACAAGTATTAAGCCCTCATCTAATAGTTGTACATTAAATTTTTATTCTAAAGTAAAGAATTTTGCAGTAGTTATTGTAAAAATATTGCTGTTACTTTCAATTCAATTCTTCATTTTGGTTTCTGAGAAGGAATGTGTACTTTTAACACATAGTGCAATGTTGTATTCTTTTCTATTGCTTTTGGTCCTTTTGGACAGATGTTACCCTTTAATTACTGTATTCCTTTCATGGGAGTCATCCCACCAGATTTCCATTATACCATTAAAACATTTGCCCTTCTGTACTAAGAGATGAAGCTCAGCTTGTTTTCATGTTTCCCATATTTTGAGCATTACTGTCTGTGAAGTTTATGTTTTTTATGAGCCAGCATTCTTTCTGATTGTCCTTGAGTGGTTTAATAGGCTCCATTTAGCAACATTTCCATTTTCTACAGTGCATAACTCTAAGGTCCTTAATTCAGAGTTTTTGTTCTACCTCAACAGGATTCAGTAAAAACCCTCCTAATTAATTTTGCTTTGTCTAAAATACATTTTTGTTATTCTTTGTGAGCTGCAGCCCTTCGTATATGAGCAGCCTATCATTTTATTCCTCAGGCAATGGTACCAGGATCCAAATCTTTCCAGCTGCCACATTTTGCATAGCTAGTCATTAATTTGCATCATTATTCCCTTCCCTTCCTTCCTTCCTTCCTTCCTTCCTTCCTTCCTTCCTTCCTTCCTTTGGGATAGTAACAGATGATAATACCATCAGCTTCCTTCCAAGATTTTACATATCTGTGATAATATGTTTATAGTTATTTACTATTATTTACAGAGCCAGTTTCATCTGTAGGATTCTGAAAGCTTCTTAAATTCTTGCTGCCCAGAATATATTCTACGTTTCTAGCTTCTAGTCCATAACTCTTACCCTCTGCATTGGCTCCTCTGTGTCTTCCTTCTAGAGAATTGCTTTCACTGTCCATTTCTCTTGTTGAGCCTTTTTTCCTTGAACTGACAAATCTTTGCCTTTTTCATCAACTGTGGTTGCTCTCTGCTGTAGGGCTTTGACTTTTTTTTCAAAGATATTTGCAAGCTCACATTTGCTGAAAGTATACCTGGGATTGTTTTTAGAATGGAAGAAAAACATGCTACAAGTAGTGCAGTTCATAATCGTATATTACATTAGCCAGCTGCATTCTTGACTTAAAAGGAAAAATTGTTATGGATTCCCCTGATGGATAAGTAAATTCCTGTCAGGTTTCCCTCTTTTCTTGCTTATTATTATAAGTATATAAGGAAGTTTATTCATTGGACTAGTCTGTATCAGATTTTTATTAGTAAATTATGATATTTTTTAAACTTTTTGTTCAAAAGTAATGGTAAACCATACTATAAGCTTAAATGTTTTTCCCCCCTTCTTTCTTGTAGGGCCCAAAAATTGAGCAATGAATAAATTACGACAGAGCTTCAGGAGAAAGAAAGATGTCTACGTTCCTGAAGCCAGTAGACCACACCAATGGCAGACAGATGAAGAAGGGGTTCGAACTGGGAAATGCAGCTTCCCAGTTAAGGTAAATTAAGGTTCTCCATTCTTTTTAGGCTAGTAAACACATTTGGATTTTTGAGAAAATGTCTGCATAGAAATATATAAAAACATTCCTTTTGCATAGGCAAACACAAAACCCCTTTCCCTTATTTGTTTTCTTCTTCCATTTTGTTTGATGTCTGCTGTCACTCTCAGCTTCCTAGACCAGCTGTTGCTTTTTCTTTTTCTTTTATGAACTGAAAAACAGCAGAAAGTAAGCTGAGGGCCTAAGAGAAGAGGCAAGTGAGGAACAAATTTGTGATGGTGTCTGTATTTATGTGTGCGAGAATAAATGTGAACATATAAGAACAATACATAAGAATTAGGTGAGTGGATGAGAGAATAGGGGGAACTAGAAGGAGAATTGCGTGTTTTTGTGTGACTGTGTTTAAAGACACATCTCTGCCTTCTTTCATTTCTAAGAATGTTTTGGATTCATGTTTAGGTCTAGAGATTGTATTGCTTTTCAAAAATCATTTATGTTCCTTTTTTAAAATAAAGAATAGGAAGACTGGGGACTTGCCAGGCACTAGGAGTTTTCTGGCTCTGAGTATTGGATTGCTATCTCGGAGGTGCATATATATAGATGAGGTTTATACATTGTATTAAGCCCCAATTTAATTAACTATAATGTAGTTTATTGGATGTAAAGCACAGCTGCCTAGGTTTGCACAATTCCATGGTGTATACCACAATTTAGAAATCATGATGGTTGATTCCCATAACATGTTTAAGAAAAACATAAATTATAGTTTAAAGCAGGAGTTCTTAGACTGTAAGCCATGATCCTCTTCCAGTAAACATAAGGTGGATCATGGATTACTTGGTACCTGGAAAGGTTGAAAGCTGGATGGACATTTTGAAGGAAATGCAGCCCCTTTAGAACTCTGATTTCTGGCCATGGCAGGAAGAAGGGAATCCGTGTCTCATGTGATACATAGCTGAGAAAAAGGAGAGGTACAACGTGGTTGCCTTTTGCCTTGGAAAGAAATTAACACCGTGACTGGAATCCTCTGACAAGAGGGTTGAGAGTTGGTATGTTTTGTGAATGTAGCCAAGGTGCAAAATTGGCGATTCCAACCTTTGGTCATCGGAAGGGTTGAAAAACAAGCAGGGAACACAGCATCTGCAGAAGCTACTATGATAAAGGAAACATGCTTCCGAGACCCCACCAGGTGACCCTGTTTTACTGACAGACCTGGAGCGTGCCCAGTCTGCCATATTCAGTAGGAATACTGGAGGTAACGTGTTGCATGCTATGTAGGACTTTAAAGGTGACACCTGACATTTTGGATTGTACCTAGACAGTTACTTGGAAGCTGGTGCAGCTCTCACACAGCAGTGGTATTACATGAGCATATCAAGATGTGTCCACTGCTAACTGTACTTCTGCATTCTGGACTAGCTGTACATTCCAAATGATCTTCAAGGGCAGCCCCTTATGTGATGTATTACAATAGTCCAGTTGGAAGGTAACTTAGGAATGAGTAACTTTGAACAGTGCACCTCAAACTAGGAAAGGGCTCAACTCATGCACAAAATGTATTTGTGTAAAAGCTTTCCTGGCCATGGATGCTATCTGCTTTTAGAGCTGACCCATGAGTACAAGAGAACCTCCAAATTGTGCACCAGCTCTGACTGACAAATATCAGCCCAGCCAGATGGAAGTTGCTAGGTATGCGAGACTCTAAATCCACAGCCTCTCAGATTTGTCAGGAATGAGCTGAAGCCAATTTATTTTATCTAGACCAATGTAGCCTTCAGGCACTAGGAAAGCACCTCAGTGACATCACTTGGGTATTCTGGAGCAGAGATGTACAGCCAAGTATCATAAATATACAGATGGTACTTTACCCTGTGCCAGTGAATTATATCCAACAGCTTTATGTACATTTGGGAAGAGAGTTGAGCCCTAATGCATTCCATAAAGCAGAGGTCTTCTTTCCTTACCAACAATGACTGGAATGGCCTTGGATGAACTGCCTTCCATTCCAGGTTCCCTCAACAGTTCCAAAGATACCATGACTAATGGTATTAAAAGCTGCTGATGGATCAATTAGGGCTAAGGTGGAGGTGTACCATTGTCATCCTGGGCCTGTAAGAAGTCATCCACAACCGCAATCAATGCCACTTCGATATTGTGTCCCAATCTGAAGCCTGACCAGTGAATCCAGATTATCAACTTTAAGCTGTAGCCTACTTCCATCTCGACAATCTTCTGCAAGAAGAGAAAATTGGACACAGGATGAAAATTGTCCAGCACTGCTGTGTCCAGTGTTGATCTGTGGAGTAGGAGACAGATCACTGTCTCCTTCAAAGCAGGTGCAACTGTTCCCTCTTCCAAGGAAGCATTCTGGATCCAGAATGAATTATCATACTGGAAAGGTTATTTTGTAAGCCTATTAATTGAAATGCTGTTAACCTTCTGCCATGTTCAGAGGGTATTTTAATAAAAGTGTCCCTGTCTATTAAAAAAAATGTTCTCCAGTTTGCTAGGATTATAAAAGCTTCTGCATGTCTTTCATTTTAATCAGAAATATATAGTTTTACATAAAATGTTAATTATAGAAAATTGCTACCAAAGGCAGAAAGCGTGATTCACACTAAAGAGTGATAAAAATATATATACTTATTCTGTTTCCCACAGGGGGTCCACCTTCTCTGTGAGCAAATTCTTCATATGCCTAGTGTCTTGAAATAATTTCTGATAAACAGAAGTAACCTTTACATTATGCTCCTAACCCTGTTTTGTTTTTGGTTTCTTTGGCATTTTGATTACTTCAGATTTATTTATTTATTTATTTGATTTGTCAATCGCTTACAAGATAATAGGTAGAAGTATATACATAGTTATGAATACATGAAATGGGTACATATAAGAAAAATAAAAGAAACAATAGGACAGGGACGGTAGGCACGTTGGTGCGCTTATGCACGCCCCTACAGACCTCTTAGGAAAGGGATGAGGTCAGTAGTCTAAGGTTAAAGTCTAAGGTTAAAGTTTTTGGGGTTTGGGGAAGAAACCACAGAGTCAGGTAGAGTATTCCAGACATTGACCACTCTGTTGCTGAAGTCATATTTCCTGAAATCAAGTTTGGTGCGATTAACCTTAAGTTTGTATCTATTGTTTGCTCTTGTATTGTTATGGTATTCATTGACAGGTAGGACATTGCAATGTATGATTTTATATACTATACTTAGATCGGACCGAAGGCAGCGTAGTTCTAGGTTTTCTAGGTCTAGAATTTCAAGTCTGGTGGCATAAGGTATTCTACAACAAGCAGAGGAGTGGAGAACTCTTCTTGTGAAATATTTCTGGACTTTCTCAACTGTGCTAATATCAGATACATAATGTGGGTTCCAGACTGATGAGCTGTATTCGAGTATTGGTCTAGCAAATGTTCTGTATGCTCTAGTTAGTAGTGTAATATTACCAGAGAAAAAGCTACGTAGGATTAGGTTAACAACTCTTAATGCCTTTTTGGCTATGTAGTTACAGTGGGCTCCAGCACTTAGATCATTAGAGATGAGTATTCCAAGGTCCTTTACAGAGCTTGGATCGTCAACAAGGTCTTGACTATTCAGCTTGTATTTTATTTTCTGATTTTTTTTGCCGATATGTAAGACAGAGCATTTATTTGTTGAGATTTGAAGTTGCCATTTGTTTGACCATTCTGATCCATAGTCAAGATCTTTTTGAAGGGTAGCAGTATTGTCTGTGGTATTGAACAGCTTTACATCATCAGCGAAGAGAACGCAGTTGCTCTTAATGTGATGACAGATGGGAGGAAGTAACAAATGGTTCCGTTAAAGGAAGCAACTTTAAAAGGATGCGAAGGGAGAGTACATTTCATAACAACCTAAGACAAGCTGGGCTGATAGAAACCAGCAGATTTCTTTAACACGAGGGTTTTACAGCAGGGGTCCCCCATCTCTCAGCACTACTGAGGTGTTCAGAACTGGGCTTCCCTTGAATGTTGTCATCTTATGGGACCTAGGAAGCTAGAAAAAGTGCAGAGAAGAGCAACCAGGATGATTAGGGGACAGGAGACTAAAACATATGAAGAATGGTTATAGGAACTGGGCTTGGCTAGTCTAGTAAAGAGAAGGACCAGGGGAGACATGATAGCAGTCTTCCAATATTTGAGGGGCTGCCACAGAGAGGAAGGGGTCAATCTATTTTCTAAAGCACATGAAAGCCAGACAAGGAATAATGGATGGAAACTGAACAAGAAGAGATTTAACCTGGAAATAAGGAGAAACTTTCTGACAGTGAGAACAATCAACCAATGGAACAGCTTGCCCTCGGAAGTTGTAGGAGCTTCATCACTTGAGACTTTCAAGAAGAGATTGAACTGCCATTTGTCAGAAATGGTGTAGGGTCTCCCATTTGGGCGGGGGGTTGGAGTAGATGACCTACAAGGTTCTTTCCAACTCTGATTATCTGTTAATCTGATTGAAAAGCTTGCCCTTTCTGTGGCAGCCCCATTTCCCTGAAATTTGGCAGCCCCACACTCTTTTAACATTCCTAAAAGCACTCAAGGCCTGACTTTTTCCTCAACCACTGGGATAGGGTGAGCTTCGTGAAATGTATCTGTTGTGGGCTTCATGGGAAAGTTTAGTTATGGCGCCAGGTCTTCGGTTTTAATATACAATTTTTATTGTACATGGACGTGGTTTTATTTCTTGATTGCAAGCCATCCAAAGTTTGGTACAAGATGGCAGTCCGATTTGATAAGAAATTACTTTCTAGTATTTGTATTTGTGGGTTTCTTTTAATGACAGATTTATTCATCTATATGCATCTCCTTTTGTAAGGGTATTATGTATCTTGAATCTATCTGTACTTTCCTAAGCACTGTCTTTTCATTTCTGTGAAATGGATAAGGCAAATGTTGGTCTTTTGGATTTTGATCAAGAAAGTGCAGCTTATAAAGAGTTCTCTTTTGGCTGCTATTGGATTACAAGACTATAGACAGACAAGGACAGAAACAATTGTAATTCAGGATCCTACATTGAAATACAGCAATGCATGGTTAAAACTAGGATGTATAAGCCATGATTTAACATTGGGGCTTGTTTCTCAGAGAGACTATGGTACTTCATCTGAGACAGATCACATTAAAATAAATTACTGGCTCAGCATTTGATACAAATCTGATTAAGGTATAAACAAAATGTAAATAAATATGTGTATTCTCTCAATTTTCACAATGGTTTCTTTTGTGAAATGATAAAGCATTTTATGAAGGCGAATTTAGATTATTGTAGATTTTGAAGAGGGGTGAGGAAAGAAGAACTGTTAGAAAAGACATAGTTGAACAAATTTATGTTCCTTTGCAAGTAAAACTACTTTCACATTTGAATCTATAGATTTTGCCCCGTGGCATTTCTTTTTACAACAGTGTTATAAAATAGCTTTGAGTAAGGCTGAAAATTCTAAAACGTCTAATTGTAATTTTAATCCACATAGACAACTGTATCTAGAGATTAATTTTGTAGGCCCAACTGGGATGCTTCTTGTTAAAGATCACCTGCTTACTCTTTGCCTGAATACACATTAGGGATATAAAGCTCTTTGAATACGAAGCCAAAAAGGTGCTTTAGGGTCAACATAGGTGCACATGACCTACCTATCAGTGCTTTTGTGAAGAAACAGTTTCTTTTTCCAGCCTTTCCCAGTAACAGCATGATGCAATGAAAAGTCATGTTTGAGTTAAGGAGAGGCTGACAGCATGCCCTTGGCCATTTCTATGTTGGCTTCTTCAAAGGCATATTTTCCTGAGATTGTGTTGCTACTATGGGAACCAGAAAAAGATGCAGTTTCTACTATGGGAACCAGAAAAAGATGCAGGGGGACACCAATCTATGTAACATGCACAATCAAGCCCCCTCAAAAGCATCTCTTTGGCTTTGATTGTAAAGTGTAGCAGATCCTTAGTTCATACATTGCCTTAAAACCATATTATAAGTCATTGGTTTTGTATCATCACTATGGTTTGTAAATCATGGTTTATGGTATTGCGTTAGATATGAACTTGCAGATTTCATTGATTCAGCAAAACAAATCTTAGATTAATGTAGATTAATCTAAACCCAAACTATTATGGTTTGAATGCTTGATAAATGAATATTCAGTTTAAAAAGCTAGCTTTGTCAGCTTTTTGAACAATTACTAGATTTCTTGTTTCCCCCAAGTGATATTTATCTTCACTTTCCTTTTAATAGTTTTACTTCATGCAATCCACATTATTTCATGAAAGAGGCACTAAACCAAGGGTGTCAAACTTGATTTCATTGAGGGCCGCATCAGGGTTGTTTTTGACCTCGGGGGCATGGCTGAGGGGCGTGACCAGGGTGGGCATGGCCAGCTTGACGTCACTAGTGTCAGTGGCACCTGTGGTGACCCAGGTGGGGCTGGGGAGATCCATTGTCTCTAGTGGAGGAAGGCAAGACCAGGGAGAGGGTCAGATCCTTGCCCTAGGCAGTGGAGGGCAAGCAAATTTGTTTTGTTCGTTTTGAAAATGGCCTCCTGCAGCACTCTGCCAATAAAAACGAAGCATGGGAGTGCCACACACACCCCTCCCGAGCTCCATTTTCAGCTGTGAAAGCCTCTTGCAGCACTCTGCCAATGAAAATGGCCACCACCAGGTTGTAGATCAGCACCTGGTCGGCCTGGGCCGGGCCGAGGCACTGCGGGCTGGTCCTTTGCTGTTTTCAGGGCAGCTCCGCGAACCAGATTTAAGCACCCCCAGGCCAGATCAGACCCCCAGGCCTTGAGTTCAACACTCCTGCACTAAACCTATTGAATAGAAGTTCCTTTGTTTCACTCTATTTAGAATGCAGGTAGTCCTTGACTTACAACCATTTATTTAGTGATTGTTTGAAGTTACAATGTCACTGAAAAAAGTGACATGACCGTTTTTCATATTCATGACCATTGCAGTATCCCCATAGTCACATGATCAAAATTCAGACTCTTTGCAACATATTTATGATGATTGCTGTTTCCCAGGGTCACGTGATCATCTTTTGTGACCTTCTGACAAGCAAAGTCAATGGGGAAGCCATATTCACTTTCCAGCTGTGTTACTAAATAAACAACTGCAGGGATTCACTTAAGGGACTATGTCAAGAAAGGTCATAAAATGGGACAAAATTCACTTAACAACTGTCTTGCTTAGCAACAGAAATTTTGGCTGAATTGTGGTCATAGGTTGAAGACTACCTGTGCTCACTTTATATCTGACTTCACATAACTTAAGAGTTGATTTAAGGTGACTCAATAGCACTGAGGAAGAATGTGATAAAAAAAGATTAAAAACTGATACGGAGGTTTTCATTTGTAGCAGAAGTCTTATTTTTCCCCCTCTCTTCCACACTACTTTTCTAGCATTGTGTTTGATTTAGCATTTTTGAGAAGCTTCATTGGTTCATAAAAAGATTTGTGTAAATAAGCCTATAAGGAGTGTTGCAATGAATTCTGTACTAGAGACTTTAAAAATTTAACAATAATTAGTCACAAACCCGCCTGCCCTCAAATAAAGTATAGAAGTTAGTTTGCAGTGTTTAAATAGATCACGAGGCTGGCCAAGAAGGGTTTTAAGAAAGACAGGGAAAGAATGATTATAATGGTGTTTTTAAAACAGAAAATTAGTTAAGGCAGCAGTTCTAATCATTAGTAACATGCAAATAGAATACTTCAAATTCTGGAAGGAAAATATTTTAACTTCCTTTCTGTGAATTTGTGAAATAGAATAGAGTCTACTGCAGTATTCAGTACGCAGCTCAATTCACCTGATTTTGCTGGGCATCTTTTTTAAAGTGAGTGATGGGCAAATCCAACCACTAAAATTGTGTTCTTCTCTTGTTCCTACACTGGTTTGCTGATCTTTAGTTTTGAAGGGTTATGCCTGCCAATTGCTATTCAGGCAAACTAGTGAAATGTAAACACTACTGTTTATGATTGACTTGATTGGAAAATACTCAATTCCCTGAATTGATTGGGTTATAAATTTAAATTATTTACAAGTATACAAGTTGGATCTGTATATCCAACTTTATTTTCCATTTTTCTTGGGTAAGGAATATGCAGGATATTAATTAAATAAGGAATATTCTATTTGCTCAAATTTAAAAAAAACATTTATGCCTCTTTAAACTCCTTTAATTTTCTGACATTACTGCCAATGTCTTGCAATATTGTAATCCCTCAGCAATAACTCTTTTTCTGGCATCTCTAATTAGTTCTTGTGTAACTACTGAATATCGACTAATAAATCAAGCCAAGACAACCCTGACTCGCATATTTCTCTATTTCCTGATAAAAACACCTAGTATTTGTGTACTGTACTGCCTTTGTTTTTCACAGTTGAGTTGTTGTCCAAGAGTTCATTAAAGCAAAAAAACAGGCAAGGAGTATTTGCAGTGGAATATTTGCAGTGAGCCTGAGAAACAGCCTGTCAGAAGGCAGTAGCCAAGAAAGATCAAAAGTCAGAGAAGATTTCAAAAAGTTCTTAAATCCTGTATTCTGACTTTCCTTTTGTAACAAATATTGATTGCTAGTCAGGAAGCTGTTTAAAACTATTAAAATGCTAACTGTACATGGAGACCTTGTAATTTTACAACTTTTTCTGGATGAGTAGCATTTTTCTGGAAGGACTTGAATATGCATAAATTTACTTTCAGGGAAAATGCATTCTTTCCCTTGGTGAGTTATTTTAGCTATTCTTATAGTGCTACAATAATATTTTAGCTGCCTTTGATCTAAATGACAGCTGGAGTTTTATCTCTGTTCAAAATAATTATTTTGAATAGGCACAGATTATTGCAGATGTTTAGTTCTGGATTTTTTTTGTTTTAAAATAGGAATTTTTCAACCAGTGTGAAATCCAGTGTGGTATTATTATTACATTA
Source organism: Notechis scutatus (assembly GCF_049901735.1). Lineage (NCBI taxonomy): Eukaryota > Metazoa > Chordata > Lepidosauria > Squamata > Elapidae > Notechis > Notechis scutatus. The sequence goes on along the minus strand of NC_142009.1, from coordinate 274,748,399 downwards.
TTAGGGTGTGGGACTAGCCTCAAGGGGACCTGGGGTCTAGTTCCCCCTCAGCCATGAAGTCTAAGCAGTCAAATGCTCTCAGCTCAATCTACTTTACACGGTTTACAAAGGAGATAACACTATAAATGCTGTTCTGTGACATTGTCTATGGAGATTCTCAGTCACCAGGTCATGGTTGTCCCAAGGGTACCTTCTCAAAAGGCAACTGGATTTACGTTGTTCTGCTTGAAGATGCTTTGCTTCTCATTCAATGTGTGATGAACCATTATAATAATTTATTAAACTTGTATGCTGCCTGACTGTCAGGGAATCTGTGTGGCTCATAACAATTAAAGAAATTACAATAAAATCAAGAAAACATAAAATATGACAAAAGATGGTAAGTGTGACAGATCAGCCTGAGTGATAACCTGATCTCCCTCACCAAAGGCCCAGGTGAAGATCATAGTTCTTCATAGTTCTTCTAAACAGCAGCAGGATGTGATCCATTTGGATCTTGGGTGGAACCTTATCTGAGAGGGTAGGTGCTGCTATAGAAAAGGTGCACTTCCAGGGTCCATATAGATTACATTATTTAATTGAAGGAACTCAAAATGTGCCAATCTTGCAGAATCATAAATGGCCAGGCAGATTCTATGAGAGACAAGCATCTTTCGAGTAGCCCCTCAAGTACCCAAGCCTTCATGTAACCAGACCATATTTATAGGTAATAATCAGCACCTTGAATTGGAAGAAAACAGGCAACTAATACAGCCCAGAAAGCAGAGTTTTTACATGACTTGAGCCACTGCATTCAGGAACAGTTAAAGCTTCCAAGTGGCCTTCAAGGGCAGCTCCCTGTAGATCGCATTGCATGAGGTGACTAGCATTAATAACTATCTGAAGGGCCCTCAACCTAAGAAAGGGTACAGCTGTTGGAGTTGGGTAAAGGTTTTCTTGGCAACAACTGCTACCAGTTTTTCAAGCAAGAGCTGTGAGTCTAGGAAGACCCTCAGATTATGTACCATCATTGAAAGGGGAAGTACAACATCCAAGGTCAAAGATGGAACCTTCCCAGATCTAGATGACCCAGATATCCATAGCTACTAATTGAAATTTATTGTTTATGACTTCTTTAATGATCCCTGCTTTCTAGATGTATTTTTTTAAAGTGGTAATAATAAGAGCACAGCCAGGTGACACAGCTGTAGCCAAAGATGAAATGATAGCTGTTCATGATGCTCAGTATTTTTTCCCCCACAGTTTTTAAAATTCATTCTACATATACACATCAATACGTCAACAGTGTGGCACCTAAGCATCATACATTTTAGTGCAAACAAAAATGGCAACATTAATCATATCTCTTACATTCATCAAACTTATATAATTAAATTATAATCCTTCATTATTTAATTATTCAATATTCCAGTACATTCTTCTAATGCCAATCATCATATTGTTTAAACATACATGATAATTTCATTATTCAATTTCTTCTTTTGTTTTTATATATATATATATTTAAAAAGAAACATCTCTTTTGCTGAGCAGTGTGGTTCCAGGTTTTACATTTCAATACAAACATGACCATAATTACATATTCATCTTTCTTATTCAATTTCATATCACATTATTACTTATTCTATTTTCTTTTAAATATTCTCAAATATTAAATTAATTACTTATTTTATCCAATTTCAGTTCATATCTTAACATTTCATTTTTCTTAAAATATTCTCATATCTTACTTTACAATATTATCTGAGATTCTTATTTCATTTCTATATTCAGTACACATATTACTTTTATCTGTCACATTTGCAATTTTATCACATACTATTCCATTTATTATTCAATAATTCCATCTTTGTTCTAATAGTTCTAGAAATTGTCCCTTTGGTTGTCAATTCAAGCTTACCACCTGTTTACCTTGTACTTTCCTTCCATTTATTCCCTTTAATTCATTATAAAAAATTAACATCGTATAGTCATTTTTTAAATTACCTCATTCCACATTAATAACAATATTCTTATATCTACTACATATCACATATACATATATATTTTAAGTCAGATTCCACATGATATTCTTTTTCTCAATCGCCTTATTAATCATCTATATATTTTAATATTAATCTATTCATGATACACAATAATTTTGATAATTATTTACCATTTTATTATTTTATAATAATTTATCATTTTAAGCAATGATAGTTGTCATGCTGATGACTTTAGAAAACTGTTTATACTACGTGATTGATTGATTGACTAATTGATTGTGACATAAAATCAATCTTGATTCTTAGCAGCACTAGTGGTTGAACCATACAGTATGATGTGTCCTTAGCCTGAGCCTTCAGAATATCTAACTGTGAAGTACTCTGAGGATTACTTTATTTATTTCAATCATATAAAAGGGAACTTCTTGTAAGCTTGCATTGGTATCAGATAGCATGTCAGACAATAAGCACTCAAGGCAATTCTAGCAGATTGCAAGGAAACTAAATTTTCCAAACACATATTAAGGATGTGGAATTGAAATATGAAAGGGTTGCATAGACTGTTGATTCCAATCTCTTGTTCTCTGTGGGAATTTAAATGAAAGCATCTCTGATAGATAGCTGACTGAACACATCCAGTGAAGTGGAACCCACCACCTTCCAGTTAATTGATTTTGCTGTCAAAATAATACTATAGCTAGAGTTTTCTTCTTTCACTCAAAATCTGTCTTTACATTATATCTAATTTACATATATTTTAATCTTGAAAGATGGAAAATAGATCTTGATGATTTGTTTGTGTTGTTTCAACTATTGGAAAAGTATTATCAGTATCTTCTCTTCTTAAAATTTAATACTCAACTTATGATCACAGTTAAGCCCAACATTTCTGTTGGTAAGTGAGACAGTCTTTGCCTCACTTTGCCATATTTTACAACCTTTCTTGCTACAGTTGTTAAGAGAATCATTGCAGTTGTTAAGTTAGTAAGAGATTGTTAAGTAAATTTGGCTTCTCCAATGCCTTTGCTTGTCAGAAGTTCACAAAAGGTGGTCATATGACTCCGGGACACTGTAACCATCATAAATACGAGGGCTATCCACAAAATAGATTACGTTTTGTGATAGAAAAAAAAACAAAGTGTAGGAAATTTTTTTTTATTATATACACTTGAAAGTGACACAAATACTACTTTTCAACATATTCACCGAACAAATTGAGGCACTTATCATAGCGGTGAACAAGCTTTGTAACTCCATTGTCATAAAATTCAGCCGCCTGAGATTTGAGCCAGTCAGTCACGCCCGCCCGCAGTTCCGCGTCGTCGTCAAAGCACTGTGTTCCAAGCCAGGTCTTCATCCTCGGAAACAAGTGGTAGTCGCTTGGTGCAAGATCGGGGCTGTAGGGCGGATGAGGAAAAATCTCCCACTTGAAAGCATTCAGGACTTCTCGAGTGCGATTTGCTGTGTGTGGTCGGGCATTGTCATGCAAAAACAAAATTTTTGAGCTTAACTTTCCTTTACGCTTGTTCTGAATTGCTTTTCTTAGTTTTTGCAACATTTCACAATACCTCACAGAGTTTATTGTTGCACCATGTTCCAGAAAATCGATAAGAAGCACACCTTGCCTATCCCAAAAAACAGTCGCCATAACCTTCCTTGCAGAGAACGTTTGCAAACATTTTCTTGGTTTTTGGGGGGAATTTGTGTGCCCCCACTGCATAGACTGCAATTTGGTCTCGCTGTTCACATGTTTGACCCAAGTCTCGTCTCCAGTTACGATTTGATCAAGAAATGAATCTCCATCTTTGTTGTAAGAGTACAGAAATGTCAATGATGCGGCCATACGCTGACTCTTGTGGTTTTCTGTCAGGATTTTTGGCACCCATCTTGCACAAAATTTGTGGTAGCCTAGCTTTTGTGTAACAATTTCATGCAACAAACCGTGAAATTTGTAGAAAACTAAGCGAAAGTTCCGTTACTGTGAAACGGCGGTTTACACAAATCTTGTCATCAACTTTCGCGACCAGTTCATCAGTCACAATGCTCTGACATCCATTCCGCTGTTCATCATGAACGTTAGTTCGGCCATTTTTAAACTTAATGCACCATTGGCGCACTCCACCTTCAGTGATGATGATGTCCCCGTACACTTCACACAGTTGCCGAAAAATTTGAATCGGTTTATGGTTTTTTGCCAACAAAAACCTTATCACTGATCACACCTCACAACTCGCGGGATTTTCAATTGCAGCACACATTTCAAACGTTTGCTGTGAAATAACGGGCAACGATACGAACCTCCGCACGACTAGATGCAGACTGAGCGGTGGGCGCACAGACCAAAGATGGCCATGCTAGCTCCGCCCCTTCTTGCTACAGACGAAAACGTAATCTATTTTGTGGATAGCCCTCGTATTAGTCGTTGCCAAGCAGCTAAGTTTAAAAAAAATTGGATTTAGTATTTTTAATAATTAAATTAGCCATTCCATGCCGCTGAATTTTGATCACATGACCACAGGGATGCTGCAACGGTCATAAGTGTGAAAAATGGTCATTAGTAACTTTTTTTCAGTGCTGTTGTAACTTCAGAGGGTCACTCAACTAATGGCTATAAGCCAAGGACTACCTATATCCCCAGTTTTTTCAGTACAATTCAAAAGAGACATCTGATCATACTCATAGCCTTTCTTTGAACCTGTTCCACTTCTCTGAATACTTTTTTCCTACTTGAACAGGGTGGGTGGGTGTTGGACTAGAAACCTTAAAGGTCCCTTCCAACCTTTCTCAATCTATTATTCTTCATATGCTGTGCCTGAGAATAGGCAGTGTTTAAGGTGAAATCTGACCAGTATAAAACAAAATGAAATATTTATATAATCCTTTTGAATTTTCACTATTTCTACATAAATATTATGTAAATATGATCTGTTTTCCACACAAATCTTGAAACTAGATAAAAGTAATCAAATTAAACAAATGAGTCGAAAACATTATATCTGGTTGTTGATATATTCAAGAAATTGTTCCAAAGCGATATATTGGGGTGTGGCAAAAGTATGGATTTTTCTAGGATTATCAGTTCTTTTGAAGGGGACATTAGAACCAAGTGTTGAGATCAATGAGATGGTAATCAGATTTGACTGTGTGAGGTCCTGCCTTCTTTAAAGCAGAGAATTCTGGTCTGATTTTCACAACATAGGTATAGGGAAGTGTGTCCTGGCTTGAATAAAGGAGGATCTTGCATTATATAAAATATGCATTCCAGCATAAAACTCTTATCCCCTCTGTGAAATATAACCTTGGTAATATTATAGTTTGGGCTTGCTTTGCTGCTTCTGGATCAGGACAGCTTGCCACCATGGATGGAACTATGAATTCTGAATTGTAACAGCAATTCTACAGACAGATGTTAGGATATATGTCCATGAACTGAAGCTCAAAAGGAACTGGGATATGCAATAAGAAAACAATCAAAAGCACACAGGTGAGACCAAAGAATGGTTAAAGTCAAAGAAAGTCAATGTTTTGAAATAGCCAGGAACCATAATATTTTGGGCACTTCATATGACGAAGGCACCAACACTACTGAGTTAAAGCTGTTCTGTAAGGAGGAAGGGTTCTGTTTTTTGTTACAGTTTTTTTGATGTTTTGCAGTATTATGTAAATTTACTCTAAAATTTTGAATTGTTGAATCTGACTAACTAGATACAGGTCAATTGGTCTATACAAGTTATTTTAATGTGATATCTTCCCTTTCATTATCAGTATCTGGGACACGTAGAAGTGGATGAATCCAGAGGAATGCATATATGTGAAGATGCTGTGAAAAGACTAAAAGCTGTATGTATATTAATTTATTTTATATCTTTCCAGCTTCATATTGTAAATGTATTTTTTTCCAAAAGCAGCACATTATTTATTAAAGTAATAAAAGTATTTCATATTATTACTGAGGAATTGCACTATAGCTTAGGAAGAGTGTTGAAACAATGGCCCCTGATTGTGGTAGCTATCTCACGCTTTAAATAATACTGAGAAACTTTGATTATCAATGTTGTGTTTGAAGACTTTGAAGTATGATGTATCTATTGTCCTTGAGCTCATTATCTTTATAGTAACAGCATCTTATCTATTTGGAATAATTCGGTATTCTAAGTATAGACCAAAATTATTAGGATATATATCTGTTCAGAGGTTTTCAGTTAAACACCTGACATTTGGTTCATAGAGCAGTTTTCATTCTCAACATCTGTTTTCACTTGTGTATGAAGAAATTGAGGGGGAAAGAATGGGATGAAGATTGAAGTCCAGATTCCTCACTAATAAAAACAGCACATGCCATAATGGTCTTCCAACTGGTGGTGTTAGCTTTTGTTGTTTACTATTATATTCTTCTGGAACAGCAGCCTAGACTCTAAAACTAAGCAGCACAGAAAATTTGTTTATAGAAACTACATGCAGGACAATTTAAAATACAATAATTTTAGAAAGACACAATTTTTGAGTGACCTCTAATTCAGATTTTCTGACTAAAACCCAGTGGCAGAAGTTAATGTCATCTGAATTTTTCAGTGGTGTTTCTCTTGACCAAGTTACAAGGTGCCCTTAACTTGTTTTATGTAATATTTGCAATATCTCAGAATAGAAATATTTTTTAAATTGCTACATATATTTAAGCACTTGTACAAAATTGAGCCCATGCAGCTTTTTAAAATATTGTTCCGTAATGCTAATTTTAATGATTTTCCCTTGCTGAAGTTCTTTTTTCAAACCATATTTTACTAATTTTTGAGACTTCTAATGTTACATGAGCATCTAACCTTTTGTCACATAGATTAGTTTGTTAAAAACATATCTGAAATACAGTTTCATAGAGTGAACTCCCATTTTAACCTGATGTTTTTCCTAGAAATTGTCCCTTTGGTTGTCATTCTAAAATTCTGAAATGTTCCATGTTGGGAAGGCAGCAGTAGAACATAATTTCCTCAAAACACCCCTTAAGCCAGACTTCCGGTTTGAGCCTCTTCGGCAACAGACCGAAACCTCATCTCTCCAAGGCTTCGATCCGTGCTCGCCGCTGGAGCGCCCTGAGCCGGCTGGTTTTGGGGCTAAGCCACCCCATAGAGGTGGTGAAGAGAGGGGGAGACTGCCTGCAGGGTTGAGGAGAGCCTCATCTCTCCTCCCCAGCTGGCCATTACTCCCTTTCCCAAAGGCAGTTGTAGCGGTGGTCAGAAATGGCCACCACAAAGAAGAACTCGACCGGAAAAGAATGTGCAGGAGGAAGATAAGAAGAGAAAATTTTGGTTGACCAGGTCAAACAGCAAAAGCAACAAATAAGGTACCCTGGAATTTAAACTTAACAACATTGTTCCCAAAGAAGATTTTGAAGCTGCGAAGGAGAGAGGGAAGGGAAAGGATTAGGTTTTTTTTCTTCCCTTCCTTATACTGATAGCTAAGAGACTTAAGCAAGAAATTGAAAAAAAAACCCACTTTGACATTAATAGGCATCTAAGCTGAAAATAAAAGTCAAAGGGATAATAAAGATTTCTGGACATTTAAAAGTTTTTAAAAGCAGGAAAGGAGAAAAAAAAGAATAAAAGGGCAGGATCTGGAAAAATGGAGGAGACTGCCTGGAATTAAGGAATGGAACTGTAATTAAAAGGAACTTACAGTGAAATTTTAACAAGCTTCCTCAAAGATACATTTTAATTGAAACTTGGTAACAAAATAATAGAACCCCAGGAAGAGAAAGTGGAAAAAAGAAACAAGTAGAAACAGCCTTGGATTATTTGGTGATTTTTGATTTTTGCATCTAGATGGCTAAAATTAACCGAGTGGTTGTTGAAAAGTTTTTAAAATGGTATCACTCTTAGAATAACTGAAAATGGAACTTTAAAAAATGGAAAGAAGATGCACAAGAAGGGAGAAGTTCTTTTGGCTTCGTGTTTCAATTCTTAGAAATGGAGATCTGGAACTATGAGAAGCAACAAGAAATGCTTGCAGAACAAGAAGATTGGGACAAAGAAGAAGCCATCTTTAATGATCAAATAATTTTAAGTGGGGGGAAAAAAGAAAAGGGGGGAAAGAGAGTGAAAGGTTTAAGACTAGAAAAAACAACCCATAAAGAAGAACAATTTGAATATATAAGTATAATATTAGAAAGCAACAGAAGAGGGGATTACAGATGAGAGAGTTAGAAGTAGAGAGACGAGGGGGTAAAAAGGGGAGGGAGAAGAAGAGGAGGAAGAAGGCAAGGAGAAGAAGTTGTAAAAAACAGAAACAAGAAATGGAGAAACAGAGAAAAGATATAAGGATTGTAATCATAAGCTTGTTTAGAGATAATGCGTGAAAATTTAATTGCAAAAGGGATTCTGCAAAAGTACATAAGATAGCATTGTTATATTACAAATAGAAATAATTTTAGAAAATATGGTGATGGATAAAAATTTACTGTAATGTAGTGGGATGTTTGTTAATAAATAAATGAATTAAAATGATTGAGAGAATTAAAAGAGAACATTTTTAATTATTAGTAATGATTTATAAAAATATAAGTGAGAAATATGGAAAAAAAGAATTAACTATGGAAAGTTTATAAGTGTTCCCAAGGAAGCATGACATTTAATTGAAAAGAAATGTTAAAGATGTTAAGATTTTAATGCATATTAATGATAGAATTGAATTGGAATGGAATGTGTGTTTTATTTACATGTATATATAATTTTTTCTTTTTAAGAATATAGTCTCTATTTTAAAAATGTACCAAGCAGAACTCGATTTGAAGTTATGTATTATATTGAATGCTATAATCTTAAAGGTATACATTGAAGCTTAAATAAGAGTTTGAATGGATAAAATTAAAGGATATAAAGGTGTCATACTCTAATTGGTAACTACAGGGAAAAATTTGCTGCTTAAGAAAAGATAATGTGAAATTGAAACAGGACAGACAAAAGTATAAATATAATGATTTGAATTGAGATGAGATAATTAAAACAAAGTTGAGAAAATTAAAAGAGGGGAAAAACTATGTAGAAAATATAAAATGGTAATAAGATATGGAATAGAATATAAAAATGAGCATGAAATTGAGTTTTGTGTCTGTATGAAGAAGTGATAACCTGGGACCATGCTATTTTCAAAAAAGATGTTTTATTTGTATTTTGTTTTTGTGAAAACCCAAATAAAATTTTCAAAAAAAACAACACAAAACACCCCTTAAGCCATTTAGAGATGGTTGAGTCTAGATTTTCTTTTTAAATGTAGCCATATTATGTTGACACAACACACCAGCTTGTGAATAGCTGCACCCTTTTTTCTGTACTGTTTTAGACATTTTAATGCCTATTTCTTGCTTCAGTTGGTGTAGTCACTGGGTTTGAATAATTACAGTACAACAAAAAATTACACGAAAATTTCCCCCACTTTTTCCCCTCCTGTTTTCTTTTTATTTTCCTAGAAATTCTCATTCCCCCTTTTCCTTTTACATAGGGGAAAAACATATCCAAGCTCAGTTGAACTACAGAGAATGGGAATCTTTTTGTTATTACCTATTCCGTTTTGAGGCATTTCATTAATTCTATTTTCAATTGTATCTTGAATGGAATGCTTGTTTGGAAATACAATTAAATCAGTTTTAACACTGTATTGTGCTAACTGGTTAAACTTTGGTCTATATTCTGTTGGCATGAAAAACATGTCAGACATTTTGTCAAAACAGTGAATAAATTTTGGAAGGACATGATGGCATGGTCTTGCAAATAATAACCATTGTTAATAGACAACCTAACATATAGGAAAGAAACTCTGGAATGCTTGATTCTGACAGTAGGGAAGGGCTGTGATATTAGAGCTGTTTAGCTGCTAAGAGGGAATCTTTTTTCCGACTTAGCCTCTCCCGATCTGTTGGTGACCGCAGCTTCCAAAACTCCCAACACATCTTTATATTTCCTTCATACTTTTTAATTTAGCTAAAGTTGTCTTTTGTGTTGATGTTCTAACATGTCAGGTTTTTGTTTGCAAGTATGATATATTTGTTAATATATGTTCTTGTTTTAGCAGGTACGAGAAACATAGTTTTATTGTATTTAAAATATTAGTGGTGTTTCTGAATATTAACTTCCATAGCTATTCTAAATCCATTTTGCATGCTCTCCACCAATAATACTGTCTCTGGATCATCTCAATTTTTTCCATGTTAACATTTTCTAAAAATGAAACTAATTATAGTATCCCAAACAAGATAGCTTCTGGTGCACCTTCTGAAAGATGATTATATTGATATTTAATGCTTAACTTGGCAGTGTGACAGTCATTTTTAAAAACTTAATGCAGCTTTATGTTCTTATTATTCTCAACAATTATTTGGGAATTCTGTAAGGTTGTACTGCAATAATAAGCTACTTTGATCACTGAAGCATAGTTATCTGTTATATATTTTTTCATTATATATTCTGTCTGTGTCAGCAAGAAAATAATTATGATGATTGAAACAAATCCATTGTTGATTATACAAGGGCCTAAACTATAAACATCAGAGAAATCCATATAGGCATGTGACAGATATGGGAAAATTTAGAGGAAAAAATGATAACTTGCAAATTTCTGTAAGTACTGTCTCTAAGAGAGGAAAAATGCAACAGCACATCATAGTGATGGAGTGGTTTTATCCCAACTATCATGAACCTTTGAAGTTGGAAGGCTATGATGGTGTGAATAAAAATATTTCATATGCCATACCAATGATTATTACACTAGCAAGTTAAACTCTTGTTTCTTCCATACCTTATTAATAGTTTTGAGAAAAATACACTGAGGCTTTTATTTGTGATTGAAACAGGTAAAATAGCTCTAAAATAAGCTTCATGTAAAATGTAATTCTACCAAATTTAATTGCACATCAAATTATAATATCCATTTATTTAACTGGACATGTTAAATATACGTTGTATGTTACCTCTACAAACTGGAATTTGGATAATATTGGATAATAAATATAGTAGAGAGAGGAGATACATTATGCTGTATAAATTATGATGTCAGGTTCCAGCTTTCTGGCCGGTACTGGCAAAAAGTAATGAAGGTTATCATTTAGAACATCTGGAGTAGTGTTTTTCAATCTTTGCACTTTAAGCTATGTGGACTTCAACTCCCAGCTGCTCTGGCTAAAGAATTCTGGGAATTGAACTCCACATGACTTAAAGTTGCAAAAGTTGTTATTCCAGTTTTTGGTAGAATATTCATTTTCCTTGACAGTTTCTGAAAGGAAGTATACAGAAAGAATAACGTGCGTGATGTTAACAAGAATTCAGAGTGAAGCCTTTTAGAGAAAAACGTTTAGATTCTACTGAGCAAGCCATGGCATAAAGATGCTCTACATTTTTGCCAGATCAGCTTTAAAAATACAATTTGAGAGTAACCGGATGAGTATATGGGCTTGAACACTTTTTAAAAGCAATTCCTTCCTACCCACCCCACCCGGGATTCATGCTGTTTAATCTCTGTTAATATTTCCAGTTTTCAAAATGTCATAAATTAATCTGTGTGATCCAAGTCATCATCACCCAGTTTGGAACGAGTCCATGTCTGCTGCCAAGTTTGGCTTGTAACCCTACTAAAAGCTAAGGGAACAAACAAAATGAAGCAAACATTTTGCATGAAATTGGATCTGATTATTCTTTCCCCCCCACTCTTTCCACTGATTTCAGAGCTATAGCCTGTCCTAATAAAAGTCTATGTAAAGCCTTTTATATGCATTTTCATGGGACTTTTCACATCTGCCTGTCACATCCTCTATGGATAACTCTAAGCATTCCCTATTTTCCTTCAATCCCCATTTTTATATGTATATGTTGGTTTGAAACCTTGGGACACTTTAGCTACCTACAGTAATAGCATTCGACTTGTCCCCCCTGTTCCTCCAGGAAAGGAAGTTCTTCAAAGGCTTCTTTGGAAAAGTAAGTTTAATGATTCATTGTGTTTGTGCTGTAAGGAGTTACATCCATAGTATAGCATTGTGATATGTATGAGATCCTACAAAATGAATGGCAACAAAACCTGCCTCTGGGAGCTTGTAAAAGGTTCTCTGCTCACCTCTCCCTCAAAGGTCTCTCATTATCATAGATTCTGGTCAAGCTAGAGTCTTGGGGCTATATAATTTAGGATTATATTTATAATTTACATTTGTTAAAAAGTAATTTCGGAATTAATGAATGGTCCACTTCATGTTCAAGAGGGCTGATGCTTCCAGCTCTTCCGAGTGTATGCATTTAAAATTTTCATCCTGTCTTTTCAGAAGGTGACCATCAAGGTAATTTAAGTGCAGATGTTCATTTGGAAAAAAAATAAGTATTGAAACAAAGCAAAAAAAAAAAAAAAAAAAGTAATGGCGCACACAGTGCAGCAAAATTAACAGTAACTAAGAATGGTGATATTAGTTCTACCTTGCATCACATTTAGGGGTGTAATACCACAAATATAATGAGATATAGTCACAAAACTCTTGATTCAGTGGCTAACCCACAAAAACCACAGACGGACATTAAAAGATGAACTCTCTGATGCTCAGTTCAGTAGACAGATAAGTTCAGAAGTCAGGGTTGAAACCAGTTCATTGGAATTACAAGGGAAAAATATTGGGCCAAAGATTAAAAAGAATTTTGCATGGATGTGAGTTGTTTTAACAAAAGACAAATTGTTTTGGAACTCTTAGCTTTAGAAAATAAGAAATCCAAGTTCAAAAAAGTTTGATTTTGCAAATTCAAATAGATTCTCTGAAATAAAACTGAGTGATGTCCTTCTATGACTAAAAGTGTTTCCTTATTTCATTGTACCTTATCTGTGGTTAAGTAACTTTTCTTAACATCTGTGGTGACTACTATACTCTACTATAAAGTTGTAATCCTTTCTTGGAACAGAATATTTTACCTTAGCAGTAGGACACTTTTAGTTATTCAACTGACTTCACATAATTATTTTGTAATCCTTAAATAACCCTCTCTATACGAAAATCCTTTTTTGCAGATAGAAGTTATGATTGCTTGCTTAATGCTACTTTAATTAAATCATGACAGAGGTGAAGTTTGAAGGGACAATAGCATGATTCCTAATTTGGTATTTTATAACTACAAAAATCAAAGCTTAAGCTTTGGCATGATTCATGATGAAGACACTTTACTACATAATTAGATGAAAAATCACAGTACAATTATGGCCGGAAAGGCAGAATATAAATGGAAAAATTAAATCTGTTTGATAAATTTGTATGTTATGATGCTCATAACAATCTTTTACCATACATGTTTAGTCTTATGCTAAATTTTAAAGGTTCACAGTAAGTTCTAAAGATGTACAGTAGGTGAAAAAGCAAACTAAACAACTATTGAATATTATTTTTTACTGCAGTAAAAAGTACCAAATTAACAATATTTTAGTCACTGATCTGCCAAGTTATATAAACTGAGAACTTAGCAAAGCATACCATATAAAAACACGGTTGAAATAATCTTAGCTGTATTTAACGTATTGTTACATAAGCAAATTAGGTTATACAATACAGAACAGAAGGTGAAAACTGCCACAGTCACTAAGCATATTATCTGTGAGAAATATGTTTCTCTACAAAGAATGGTGTATACAGATAATCAAACTGCTCTTTTCTTTTGGAGCTATGCTTTCCACTATCATTTCTGGTACGTTTATTATTATAATTTGTATTTGTATTGATTTCTAAAAGGCCAGTCTGGATGATGGATTTATGTATTTATTTCAATTTCTGTAGCTGCCCACCTCACATAGATGATTTTGGACAGTTTACAACAATTAAACAATAGATGACAGCATAAAAATAATTTACCAATGTGTTATATCATTCACAGAAAGCTTCCAGTCAGTAACTTACATCTCTTCTACAGAGTTAATGTGAGAATACGAGGGACTATGAGTACTTCCTTGTGCACTTTAAGGAAAGGCAGGATTAAAAATGTACCTAATCTGGAAAGACCATTGATATTTTTGCAAGGATGGTTTAAATGTTTTTAAGTAAGTTCATAAAAAGTGGGGTGAGAAAGGTGGGATTTTAGTTTCCATATTTATAGAAATATCCATATATCTGCAAGGATTATCTTCTATTACCAGTTAGCTTAAAATAAAAGTAAGGCAGTAAGTGCTTATACCTTACATGGGCTCTTGGGGAAGGAGTAGGCTAAATTATGAAAATTTAATGGCAGTGTTATGCATAATTCCTTTGAGAGGAACTTAGGTGGAATTTTGAGATCATGGAAAAACAAGAACGTTGACTGCTCAAAGTTGGAAGGGGGAAAGCTACATGTGATGTAACTCCTTAAGCATCAGAGTTAACTGATGGTTTATTTGGTTTTAAATAGGTAAAGAATTTGAGTTTGAATTCTTTGCCTTTATATGAATTTTTTTAACCCACTTGACTTATCCTGTTCTTTCCCCTTCCTTTTGCATTGTGTTTTTAAAAACTGGCTTCAGCTTGGTTCTCTGGAGCACTTGCTGTTTGATCTGAATATCTGGCTTTGGGCACTCCTGCTGGAGTTGGATATCGTCTCTTTATGACTTTTGTGCTTCTTGGAAAGAGGAAATCAGAATTCAGTTTGTTTAACAGCCTAGCAATAATCTCTTTTTTCTCTTTTTCCTTCCCCGCAAGAGTGGAAAGAAGGCAGTTAAAGCAGTCCTGTGGGTTTCAGCCGATGGACTCAGAGTTGTGGATGAGAAAACAAAGGTTAGCTGCTGTTTGGTTTTGAGTCAGCATTGATTAAACAAAATGTTGTCTGATCCTTTCATATAAGGCAATACAAAATTTTAATTTGTCTTTTGATGTCTTATGTGAACAAGTATGTCTGAACTCATAAAAGCAATAGGGTAAAAAATCCTGATATTAAAGAAATATTGAACTGTTAAACACTTGGTTTACTGGATATGATAGGGAAAAAATCCTACAAAATCTCACAATTGGTTGAATTAACAATCTGCTGATACATAAATCATGATGCAGAAACTACAGTGCTTGTGCTGGGTTTAAAGCCAAAATCAAATATTTCATATTGTATTAGGATTTAGTACAATATTTGAATTCAATCAATGTTAGCTATCTCTTTCATTTGTGTTATTTGCAAATTTGACAAGCATTCCTTTCACACTGTCTTCTAATTATAAATAAGAAAGTTGAAGAGTAAAGGCTCTAAGGTCTTGAGGTACCTCACTTAATTCTTCACCCTAGTTTCTGGAGGACTTGCTGTTAGCACACTTTGTGTACAATATTCAGACTAAATATATATCCACTTAGCCATCCAGCCCCTACTTCATTAGCTTGTTAAGCGGAATGTCATGAGACACTCTGCTAAAACCAAGATGTTTTATAGCTATAGTATTCTCTTAAGATACCGAACCAAAAAGCAGGAGCTTAGATTGGCAGGACTTATTGTGGGGAAATCTACGTTGACTGTGAGTATAGCTAGCCCTCAACTTACAACAGTTCATTTAGTGGCTGTTAAAAGTTACAATGGCTCTGAAAAAAGTGACTTACGGCCATTTTTAACACTTATGAACGCTGCAGCATCCCTTTGGTCACATGATCAACATTCAGATGCTTGGCATCTGAATTTTTAGGATGGCTGCAGTGTCCTGGGGTCATGTGATCTGCTTTTGTGACCTTCTGAAAAGCAAAGTCTATGGGAAATCCAGATTCACTTAAAGAACCATGTTACTGATTTAATCAATGCAATGATTTAAGAATTCTTAAGTGAAAGTCGTAAAATGGGGTAAACTCACTTAACAAATGTTTCACTTAGCAACATAAATTTTGGTCTCAATTGTGGTTGTAACTCGAGGACTACCTTCTAGGCTGCTTACAGATTGATATCCCTATAATCTCCTCTAGAATATTCCTGAATATGCTTGTTAAAATAACCAATCTATAATTTCCTAGATTTTCATTTTTCTTCTTTTGAAAAAAAGAGATTTGCCCCCTGCAGTCATCCAGCCCTTCTCTTTTCTTCCATGATTTCTCAAATATAATATAGAAATGTTTGACCAGACCATAAACACATCGCTTCAGTTCATTTGGATGTAATGGAGATTTAAATATTCAAAATAAATAGGTATTCCCTGACCATTTTGTATCGGTCCCAAAATTAAGTGATTCTTTTCACAATTGTCTTGTAGAACACATACTTTCCTGTTAGAGAAGAATGAGTCAGAATAGGATTCGAATAGCTCAGCCTTTTCTTTGTTACCTTATTCCCATTTTGCTGTCTTCAATGAGCAGATGGCATGCTGATCTCTTTTTCTTTTTAATATCCGAAGAAGCTCTTTTTGTTTTTCTTGGCATCACCAATCTCAGCTGATAACTGTGTCCCCCATTGCTACTATTATATGCCTCTTTGAAAGAACTTCCGTTTGCGTTTGGAGAGTATCGGCTATATTTTCTCCTTGGCTGGGAGGCAATAGGAGACATTAACTGTAACTTTTATTTGTTCCTCTGTTTATTTTAAATTAAATTCGTGTTTACAGTGTTGCTAGCTTTGCTCATATAGATTTCTTAACAAATATGATATTTCTAACACATAGTGCAACTCCACCTCCTTTTCTAATAATGCTTCTGTTGATTTTGAACCAATTACATCTTTCAGTTATATAAATCATCCGTCCAGGTTCCCATTATTTTTATGAAGACTTATTTATATTAGAAGATAAGTTTAAATTTCTTCTATGCTTTGCATTAGTGCAAAGATGTTGAGGTTGTAAGCCAATATTTTTTTAAATTGTTGC
This sequence comes from Notechis scutatus, assembly GCF_049901735.1. Classification (NCBI taxonomy): domain Eukaryota; kingdom Metazoa; phylum Chordata; class Lepidosauria; order Squamata; family Elapidae; genus Notechis; species Notechis scutatus. The sequence continues at coordinate 274,731,621 of NC_142009.1, read as the reverse complement.
TTAATTTATTTTCTAGCAACATTGTCAGCTTCTTCTAAAATACATTTGTAGATCTGTAGATTTACAACACATTTGAAGATCTTACTATCTCCAATTCCCACAGAACTCATTTTAAAGCTCTTCTGATCAAGCCTGCTATACTTCAGCTAAATAAAATGTTACAGGTCCTTGAGAGATGCAACATATCCTAGAAATTTGTATTGGTAAAAAAAAAATTACCTGTATTGGGAAAACATTTTTATTTTGAAAGATAAGTTGAAAAACATGGCTGTATTCCAAAATCCTGGAATGACTTGAAATATATTGTCCTTTTTTTTTAAAGGATCTTATAGTTGATCAGACAATAGAGAAGGTGTCCTTCTGTGCTCCAGATAGGAATTTTGACCGAGCATTTTCTTACATATGTCGAGATGGTACTACAAGACGTTGGATATGTCATTGCTTTATGGCTGTAAAAGACACAGTAAGTCTCCTTACTTGATAAAGAGTAGTATGTCATGTACAAATCAATACTGGGTGGGGAATGTTTCCTGGATTTTAATTCAACTTTAGTGTATAAGTTATACAAAATTAAAAATGCATATTTTTTATTTGTTGGAAACTTGTATTATGGCCTTGTGTGGTATATCAATTGGGCATTCACCATCCAGAGTCCTAATTTATTGTGGCAGTTTATAAATACAGTAAATAAACAAAGCCCATTCATAAATCTGACAAATTTGAATCTAAATATATTAAATTCCTACAGACTGTAACAGTCCAGTGCATATGTTGATATGAATGATTGACTTCATCTACTTGCGATGTATAAATTATTTAAAATTTAAACTTAAGTTCTAACTTAAACTGTAAACTTAACTGATTTTTATTACAGTATTTTAGTAGGTATTCGGTCAACATATTGTAATATCACAACTAAATAAAATTATTCAGTCTCCTTTTCTCCAAATGGTTAAAAATCATGTGATTTAAAACTAGTTTATTTTGTTGCTCTGAACCTTTTTGGTTGGATTTTACACAAAAAGGTTGATTATATGGAGTGCCAGCTATCATTTGGCAGTAGTTGGGAGGTTTCTGGTTTCATTTCTAATTAATGTGAGATCTTTTTCAGGGAGAGAGGTTGAGTCATGCAGTTGGCTGTGCATTTGCAGCATGTTTGGAGCGAAAGCAAAAGAGAGAGAAAGAATGTGGGGTGACAGCCACCTTTGATGCCAGTAGAACCACTTTCACAAGGGAGGGGTCTTTCAGGGTTACTACGGCAACTGAACAAGCAGAAAGAGAAGAAGTCATGAGACAAATACAAGACATCAAAGGTAATAGAATACAAATTTGACCCTTTCAAGGTTGTATTGTTGAATTCTTTAAAATGTTGTAGATACTTGCAGGCCATATAAGGTATCAGTGAGATGTTCAACTATAGTGGCAGGTGTAACAATCATAATGTATTTAACAAGCATTTCTTCATGTTCTTGAAAATGCAGTGAATTTCATTGTGTTTATATGGTTGATATTTTCTTCATTTCTGCTCTTTATTTTTTGCTGGAAACTCATGTGTCTCATCAGATATGGAGAAATATCTCTATCTTGGTAAAACTTGGGTGTAATGTTTGCCAAAATGGAAGTCAGCTACTACTGTTTTACTGAAAAATCTTGAATACAATCTGATATCTACAGCATCTAACAGTGTGTAATTCAGTCAGTCTTTAATCTTCATATGAAAATAGGACCCAGGATGGACTTTGGATCTCATGTCTTCATAAAGCACTTTTTATCATACCATGTAGTCTGAAAAAGGGTTACATAGAATTCAAAAGCTTGTCCATTGTTATGCATTGATTCTGCTAAAAATAGCATCCTATGAGGATTTTAGTTGTTTTCCACAAACTAACACTACTTTTTTGAGCTAATTTTGAGAAAATGAATCAGAGCCAAAAGATCAATAGGTTAATGATCATTATTAAATTGGCCTCAAGAATAAAACATAAATGTTTTATATATTTTGTAAATAAATAGGAGTTTGCTACTGTGTTTCTCCAACAATACGGCCTCCACCAATAGGAAGGCCCAGCATGATTTCTAGGCATGAGGTGAAATTAAGCCCCACCCCCAAAATTTAGGCCTATTCAAACCATGCTTTCCCCCACTATTTCTCACATCGTTTGTTAGAACTACACGAGGTGAAGAGAAATGGGCGGGGAAAGGGTGGGGGGGGATGGAGAGAAAACTTGCCTTGAATAGTGCCCTGCAGGTAGCCTAGGCTAGAATACCCTGATAGCCGATAGAAGCTCCCTGAAGACAGAGTCCCCAGCTGCTTCAGGGTGTGGCGTGGCTACCCGTGTCCCCTCGCCTTTAGGGCAGTCTCTTTCGGGCGATGGAAGCTCCCCAAATGCAGTCACCAGCTACTTCAACCGGCCGGTAGAAGCGGCCTCGCAGCGAGGGGAGTGTGTGTGTGCCACGCCTCGCCCCGAAGCGGCTGGGGACTCTGCCTTCAAGGGAGCTTTCGTCTGCCGAAAGAAGCGGCCTCATGGCGAGGGGAGTGTGTGTGTGTGCGCTCACCCCGAGGCCGCTTCTACTGGCCGATCGAAGTGGCTGGTGACTGCATTTGGGGAGCTTCCATCGCCCAAAAGAGACTGCCTAAAGACGAGGGGACATGGGCAGCCACACCTTGCCCCGAAGTGGCTGGGGACTCTGCCTTCAAGGGAGCTTTCGTCTGCCAATAAAAGCAGCCTCGCAGCGAAGGGTGTGTGTGTGTGTTTGTGTGCGCTCGCCCGAGGCCGCTTCTACCGGCCGATTGAAGTGGCTGGTGACTGCACTTGGGAAGCTTCCTTCGCCCGAAAGAGACTGCCTAAAGACGAGGGGACATGGGCAGCCACACCTTGCCCCGAAGTGGCTGGGGACTCTGCCTTCAAGGGAGCTTTGTCTGCCGATAAAAGCGGCCTCGCAGCGAAGGTATGTGTGTGTGTGTGCGCTCGCCCCGAGGCTGCTTCTACCGGCAGATTGAAGTGGCTGGTGACTGCACTTGGGAAGCTTCCATCGCCCGAAAGAGACTGCCTAAAGGCGAGGGGACACGGGCAGCCACGCCACGCCCTGAAGCAGCTGGGGACTCTGCCTTCGGGGAGCTTTCGTCGGCCGATAGAAGCGGCCTCGCGGCGAGGTACGTGCGTATGGGCCACTCTAGCTGGGGGAGGAAATTAAGTCACCCCAAAAAAGAAGGCCTACCCGTTTTTTCAGGGGTCAAAAAAAAAAAAAATAGGCCCGGCCTTATTTTGTGAGAAACACAGTATTATAATAATGAAGGAGAATCACCTGCGTTAACAGTTTCCAGTATTTCTGAGCTAATGATCTTGGAAAAAAATAATCATGATCATTACACATTTTGTACTTATTTAAAAAGTTACAAGCCAAGTAAAATTTGAAGGGCTCTCATGGTTCTCACTATAAAATAGTGTGCGTGCAATCTAGTTAGCTGATTCCTCTTTCATCGTGTGTGATATTTCCTGTGCATGCCCAGGCAGGAAAGGCAGAGTTAGAATTGGCATTGGAGCTTGGTATTTTCCAATCTCCATTTAACCTTCTGATATCAACCTCTAAGTGTAAGTTTTATAAATTAAGTAGAAAAACAAGTCAGGTTACAGTTGTTATATACCTTTTGATGATCTCCATATACTATGGAACATATACATTGTTATTTTAAAATAATTAACATGAATGATTGCAAAGCAGTATGAAAAATGTAGCTTCATTGAGAGGCAAAAAAGACAAGACATTGTTGTCCCATGAAAATACAGTATCTAAAGCTGAGGGCAACATTTTCATATTTTCCTATTCATATGCAAAAAAAGTTAGTGGCTCCGTGAAATGATGTATCATGGCTCAAAATATAGTAACTATAGGAAGTGTCTAAATAGAAGTCTAAAGGACCAGTTGGAAATGTACCTCAGGATGAAGGAATTTGCTGCTTTCTGATCTTGAAATGAATCTCAGCAGCAGATTGAAAATAAATACATTTCAGGCCTTAAGTTATAGATGAAAACACATTGAACAGGTTCTGGTGCAGAACCTTGGGCATTAAGTGCACAAGATGAGTAAGGTCAATTTGAAACCAATTCTTTAAATGTTTAGGCCTGGAAATCATTGTTGCTAATAGTGACAAACTCTGCCACCTGAGATTTAAATAGAAAGGTCTGGCCAACAGTTTCTAGAACTGTTACATACCCAAATCTGATTTTTATTTCAGTTTTACAAATGAAGGACTAAGAGCACATACTCAGCCAAATATACTCCTTTCAGTTTGGGGCCGCAAATATAAACAGTAACGCATGCCAACTCTTCAATAAATAAATCCTATGAATGTTTTTTGCCCCTTGCGATAAGAATGTTTAGTTGATGGTTGAAACATTAATTAGTAATAAATTAAATCATTGAACTGTATTTGCCTTATGTTAAAGATGTAAAGACTATATAAGCCGGAAGCTATATTTTGCATCAAGGATGTACTTTTTCATAAACTAAAAGAAATTTTTTTTAAAAAAAAAGAAAGATTAGTCTCAAGTATTCATGCTCTTCATTCTTAAAATATTTCATTACAGTTGAAACAGATGTGAAAACAACTGCTTCAAGTGTTGTACCTGGCAATACGGCTCCATGTCCAGGTTCACCCACTTCTCCTACTGCTGAGGTTGCAACTTCTGCTGAAAAAGAATCGGGCAATCCTCATGCCATCCCTCGGCGACATGCTCCTATCGAACAGCTTGCCAGGCAGGGGTCTTTCCGAGGTTTCCCGGCTCTTAGCCAGAAGATGTCTCCATTTAAACGCCAGCTTTCTCTGCGAATCAATGAGTTGCCCTCCACAGTGCAAAGAAAGACTGACTTCCCTATAAAAAACTCAGGTAGGATAAAAATGTTCCCAAATTCTGTTTTGAGTATGTTTGCTTTTAAGAGAGAACAAATGTTGGATTGATTCTCTTCAGAACTTCTATGTTTCCCGTTTGATATGTTTGATATGTCACGACAAAGTGCCATTACGTTGGTGGTTTTATGACCTCCGAGTTGTAATATTAAATTCGAAACTGATAAGTTTCTTCTAAATATAATCAGAATTTCTAGATAACATCACACATTACCAAATATAGGTCTGATATCTATATTCAAAGTTTATTGACTGCTGTTAATTGCCTTTGAACTATAAGGAGTCCACTTAGTTAAAAACATTTTGACTTTGGTCAGCATATCTTGAGTAATACATATTTGCAGTGGTTAATGAGTTAAAGGCCTAGCTTTTGCAAGTGAAAGTTGTGCAGCTTTGATCGTTATTCTGATATTTAATATGGATGTAAGTACTCTGAGAAACTGACATAAAATCAGAATAATTGTAACCTTCATGCTCATTCCCCCAAATTTTATTCGTTCTTGACTTTTCCTCTTAGGGTTTTGAGAGGACAGATGTAGTTTTTCCTAATCATGGGGGTGGGGGGAAAGATCAAAGAACGAGATTGTGAGAAAGCAGGAAAGGTGCCTTTGTATTACGCTGGGTCATATCTGTGCAAACTTTTTTTCTTCCTCTTTCAGTTCCCGAGTCTGAAGGAGAAGTCGATAGCATTAGTTCATTGTGCTCCCAGATTACAAACGCCTTTAGCGCACCATCTGAGGATCCCTTCTCCTCTGCCCCAATGACAAAGCCAGTAACAGCGGTTGCACCACAGTCGCCAGCTTTTCAAGGTGTGTGGCCTCTAAACTTGGATGCATGTGATACTTTTTATATGGGCAAATGCTGTTTTCCTTTTGTGTGCTGGCAATGTAATGTTTTAAACCATCTTGCAGCTTTTTTGTTTGCATCTGGAATCATTCTGTTTTAACTAAGTTATTTGCTTGTAAGCTACTTATATGTGAAATTCCTAGAAAGTCAAGGACATACTGAGAACAGTCAGTTACATGCTAATAATAGGAAAAAAATTAAAAGAGAAGGCCATTTCTTGCAGATGTTACAGATAAAACATTACCATGTAAGAAATTATATGCAATTACCCATTTTCCAGTCTCCTGGATCTTAAAAAAACAACAGATGGATGAATATAAAATAAATATAAAGCCAGTAAATTTGCTACCCGTTGCTTGTTTTAAAGAACACCAAGGCTCTAAAGTTGAAGAGATGTTCCCAACTTCGATGTTAGGCAACAATCTTTATGTCTTGCTTTGATATCTTATAAATGAGATGCAGTTTGCAGCCAAATCTTTGAGACAGTAACTATCTCACTGCTTGTTTTAAATAATGAAAGGCAACTGCTGATAGTCAAAATGATTTTCTTTTGCCTGGATAGTGATAAGGCAGGATGTCTCAACCCACCACTTTGTCCTTCTAAACTTGCTCTGAGGGCAAGGAAAAAAGTCAGAACTTAGAAAAGTCCACAAAACATCCTTTAAAATATTAGCAAAATATCCAAGCTATCTTCCAAATGAATTAACAAAATTAAATGTGTTGAATAAAAAAAAAATGCTTGTAGAATAATAGAGGACAAGCATGACTAAGTGCTTGATGTATGTTGCATGCTTGCAAAACCATGTGTTATTTTCAACATTCCAGTCATGTGCATGCCTTGCATGAATTAACAGCATTGATGTTGTCTGCTCCAATTTTAGTCAATGGCATTGCCTCTGCCTTCCATGTGTTTGCTGATAAACCAGCTCAAACTACTATAGCATCTACAGCAATACCACTTCGTGAATCCAATCCCTGGGCTCAGTCCCCTGCTGCTCCAGCTGTTGCTAAAACTGGAGCTGTAGCTTCTCCTTCTGGTAAGACTGGGCACTGATCTTGGCATGTTGCTTTTAGAAGCTTAACATTTGTGATGCTGGATTTGAAAGTTTTCGATCTGATCTAACAAAATGGTTCTTAAGGATGTTTTTCTGAAAATCCAGAAGCACAGTTAAGGGAAAGTAGAAACGCTGGACATTTAGATGTAGTATTTTTTTTAATGTGAAAGCTAGATGAGTTGGTGGATAGGTAAATAATATAAATAAATAAATAAATAAATAATATATTAAAGCTTACTAGAAGAAAAGGCTGTTTCAGTAACCAGTAACTTTAATGCAAAAAAGGCTCTTCACACAAACAGTGATTTAGTGTTATAAATTAGTACTTGGAGTGATTAACTTTCTAATATAAATATATAAGATTTCTAGTAATTTAGAAAACTATTTGAGAATCCAACTCTAAGCTATAGTAGATTGTTTTTTGTTTAAATCAAAGTGATATACGTTTCTAAAAGCCATACAGTTTCCTGGAAGAGTAGTATTTTTCATGTATTTTTATTCATTTAAGCAAAAGGTGCAAGGGCTGCTTCACATAATTTACATATTTATCAAATTCCCATAGAATTTAATTAACCATCCGGTCCCTGCATATTGGCCTCATATCCCCATTATAATTTCATGTCTTTTTACTTGAAGCTTTGTATCCAAATTGCATTACACACATTTCTGAGTGCCTGGAATTTATAACCGAAGGGTGAAGGGTATAGTTTATCTGTTATTGTAGATCAGTTGACTTGGCTAACAGGCTTCCTTTAAAACATTAGAACAAGAAGCTGGACATTGAAATTGAAAAGATAGAAGCAAGCTCATAACTTGTTTAATTAAATGCCCAGATCTAGTCTCAGTTTTAAAATCTGTGTTAACATAACTGGAACTTCATACATGCATTAGCCAAAGTGTGTTAATCATTGTTATGGATTCTTGACTGGCAATAGGAAACTAGCTATTCTACACCTGATGGTGGTTAAAAGCTCCTTCAATTCCTCATCAAATTGTTCTGAAGAAGGGGGAGACAGTGTCTTGTTGAGGTTATACCCCATTCTTAATTTCTTTTCACAGGTGCTGACTGGAGTGCCGACTCAGGAGCTGCCTCACCAAATCTGTTTCAGGCAAGCCACAGACGCACTCCCTCAGAGGCAGACCGTTGGTTGGAAGAAGTATCTAAAACTGTCCGGTCACAGCAGCCTCAGGTGCAGTCCCAGCCTCCAGCTCCCCAGCCGCTCCTCCAGCCTCCTGCGGTGGTTTCTCAGGCAGCACCAGCTTTTCCAGGCGGCACCTTCATTGCACCTCCACCTGTGCCTATTGGGGTGGTGCAGCCCATGCAGCCTACGTTCATCCAGGCTCAGCCCTATGCGGTCGCAAATGGAATGCCCTATTCAGCTCCCAGTGTAACCATGATTGGAATCACCCCTTCCCAGATGGTAGCCAATGTCTTTGGCACTGCAGGTCACAGTCAAGTGTCCCACGCTCACCAGTCACCTAGTCTTATAAAGCAGCAGACATTTCCTCAATATGAAACTAATAGCACTACTGCCAGCCCTTTCTTTAAACCCCCTGCCCAGCAGCTCAATGGCTCTGCTGCTTTCAATGGTGCGGACCCTGCCAAGTGGCCCACAGAGGACAAACACGGGCTTCCTCCTGGAGCTGGCCAGCAAGTGGATCCATTTGAAGCACAGTGGGCAGCACTGGAAAGTAAATCGAAACAACGTACTAATCCGTCTCCAACTAACCCTTTCTCCAGCGAATTGCAGAAGACATTTGAGATAGAACTTTAAGCAGTCCTGTGGCTTGTACTTCATTTCTGTGTATGTGTGTGTTGGCATTGGATGTAAGAGTACACTGGGGGCAGCATTTTTTAATCACTCATGTCCTCTCTTTGGAATTAGGTTGGGGATAGAGAGAGGGGACACTCATGGAAAGAGGCTCTTAAGTCCAGCCTTTTGGGGTATCAGCCAGGAAACATACCCCTTGCCACCTGTTTGGGAATTTGAATGGCAAAAGGAATCTGAAAAGGGCTGAAGAAGGGAGTTGAACCTGAAGCCTTTTTTTTCCACAGAAACTTCAGGAAACCTCACAAGCTGAAAAGCAAATGACTCACCACTATCTTAAGAATGTGTCTACTACCTTCCTGTGAATGGCCCATTCCCTTGGGGCAAAAACAGAGGTTAGGGAATCGCGGCACAGTAATGAATGGGCTGGTGGAGAAAACCTGCAAGCTGCTCAGAATATGCTATCAGTGGGGAAAGGATGAGCTTCCATTTCAAGTAATTATATATATATAGAATAAAGCCAAAATCTTTATTTTTATGCATTTTAGATTATTTTAAATAGTTCTAGTTATTAAAAGTTGAATGAGTTGTAAGTAATCTTGCCAAAGTTATAAAAAAAAAGGGGGTTGGATGTAAAATTGTACATAAGATTGATTTATCACTGATTCTTACAGTCAGTAATACGGGAATAGGGTAGGGAGTGGAGTTCCTAGCTTGTCCCTCTCTGTATCATTGTAAGTAGCATATTGCAACTACAATCATGAATCATGACCAATTTTTTTTTTTAAAAAAAATCATTGTAGAGTAGTGTAAGAACAGTATTGTCTTGGTTTGAAAACAATTGGTAAATTTTATCTTTTTTAAGCAATCAGATTAGATATTAGAGTTCATATAGGTTCTTTCATGTACTGCTGCAGTTTATTTGTCTTACATCTCTTTTAACACTACTGTTACAACTGTAATTATATTTACAATCAGGTCTACTTATGAACCCATTTTAGGTGCATTAAATAGAGTTTAGATTTTTTTTAAAAAAAATGCTTTCCCATTGTTATATGTGAAAGCTTATAGTTAGACTGCAGCTATTCCATGTCTTTCCTCTGGCAAATCATGAAGTCCATCTCATTTTTAATTTTATTCTTAAAACTTGGCCTTACAAGCAAATGTAAGTTATATATTTGTACTGATGATTTATAATCTGCTTTAACAGAAATAAATGTTGGTAGTAGATTATGTGTCCTTCTCAACAGGTTTCCTTGTTTTCCTGCAACCAGTTTGATCTCCATTTCATTTGGTGTATAGATCACCAAATTTTAAATGTTTGATCTATTAATTACAGGGCAAGATATATACTCCCATTTGTATCTATTGCTTAAAGCAAGAATTACAACTTCTGGAATTTCAGCTTGCTTTTATTTTGAAATTTGTAATATATTTCTTATGTCCCCAGAAGAATGTGGTTCCTACAAATTGCCACATTTCCCATTAGGGGATTATCACCATATTATTCAGAAATAGCCCTGAGGAACTTTGTATTTGTTCTAGAGAATTGTTCATTGTCTAGAGACGGGGCATCCAACCTTGGCAACTTTAAGACTTGTGGACTTCAACTCCCAGAATTCCTCAGCCAGCTTTGCTGGCTGAGGAATTCTGGGAGTTGAAGTCCACAAGTCTTAAAGTTGCCAAGGTTGGACGCCCCTGGTCTAGAGACATAAACTGGTTTTGCTCAGTTTTAGTGTGTCTTAGTACATAATGGAACTTAACGGTATTGCTGTTTAAAGTTACAGTACTTAAGTGGTTTGTTTCAGTACAAAGCATGCTTAATCTAAAACAAAGCTACCTCAAATATAAGTGCATGTATGGTGGATGTATGAATTTGGACTATGCCATACTGCACTTGAGTAAAAATTCACTCTTTTTGTCCTTGGTCTATTCATACCTTTTGCAAATGTAAATGCATGGAATTCTCATAAAGCTGCCACACAGACAATAATTGAATATTGTCAATGCAACATTTGTGTAGAGCCTAAATAAATTCCTATTGGGATCAGAGGCAAGAATTTCCATAATCCAGTAATTTTTGTACAGTGAATGGACAGTTACTAACTTACTACATACAGGTCCAAATACTTTAAGGCCTTACTTCTGTTGTAGAAAAACTTTTATAAAACCAGGGTTTATTTTGGGTCTAGGGAAAATGGCTTCTTGGAATATGCATTCCTTGTGGAGATTGTTGTGTGGAATGAATGAACAAATAATCATCAATGGTTATTTGCTATTAAGGCATAATTCTATCTACCGTATATGCCGGCGTATAAGACAACCCGGCGTATAAGACGACCCCCCAACATTTCCACTCAAAATATAGTTTGTTATATACTCGCCCCCTCTTCCGCACGCCTTCCACTTTTGGAAGAGCCGCGGCGGCGCTTTGCAATGGCAGCAGCGGCTCCTGGTTTTGCCTTTCCCTTCCCGAGGCAACGCGGGACTGGAGCCGCGCGGAGCCGCGCCAGCGGTAACAACTCCTGACAGCCCCAGCCGGATACCTCAGCGGAGCTCGGGCGGTGCGAGCCTCGTTTCCTTGGGAGCTGGGAGAAGGCTGGCTGCTCCTTTCGGCTTCACGGGATTCGTTTCCACGGTGCGCAAAAGTGCCTCAGCCGCGGGCAGCCACAGTGCTTCCCAATTACTATTTGCCGGCGTATAAGACGACCCGGCATATAAGACGACCCCCCCAATTGGAGGCATCTTTTTCAGGGCAAAAAAGTCATCTTATACGCCGGCAAATACGGTATACAATTTTATCAACCGACATCAAAAGTGCTTCTCTCAGATATGCGTTCAACATTAATCTAGCAGCAAAAGCTGCTTTGCTATTTTATCATTTCTCTTTAATATTATTAAATAATATTTCCCAGTCATGGGAGTAGATACAAGATGTAATAAAATCAGACTAAGACAAATCAGTTCAGATTTTTTTCCACCTTTAATATAACATATAGCCTGTACAATTCAACTGAAAAAGACATTGAAATATTTTAGGGGGCAAAATAACAAAAATACAATAACGTGGTTGTATAAGTGTTCATACTTTGTTGAAGCACCTTTTGATTTTATGACAGCGTTTTGGGATAAAAGCCGATTGGCATGGTGCATCTTGCTTTGGCAATCTTTGCCCACTCTTCCTTGCAAAGTGCTCCCAATCTGTCAGATTGTGAGGGCATCAGCCCTCTTCAGGCCACCCACAAATTTTCAATTGGATTCAGGTCCGGGCTGTGGCTGGGCCATTCCAAAACTTTCATTTTCTTCTGATTAAACTGCTCTTATGTTGATATGGAGATATGCTTTAGGTCATTTCCATGTTGAAAGGTGAAATTTCTCATCTTCAGTGTTTTAGCAGAGGCCTACAAGTTTTGTATCAAGATTGACTGATACTTGGAATTGATCATAATTCCCTCCACCTTGACTAAAGTCCCAGTTCCTGTGAAGCAAAACAACCCCAAAGCATAATACTGCCACCACCATGCTTCACTGTATGGTGTACATTTTGCGATGGACATTGTTTTTGCACCAAACACACTTTTTTGGATTATGGCCAAAAATTTCAGTCTTGGTCTCATCAGACCGTAACACAATTTCCCACATGCCTTTGTCAGATTTGATGTAGATTTTTGCAAAATGTAGCCTGGCTTGGATGTTTACTTTTTCATCCATTTTGGAGGGAGCCAGTTCTTGGTAATATCATTATTGTGCCATATTTTCTTCCGTTGTTGATGACTGTCTTCACTGTGTTCCATAGTATATCCAACACCTTGGAAAAAATTTTACACCCTTCTCCTGACTGATAGCTTTCAACAATGAGATCCCTTTGATGCTTTGTAAGCTCTTTGCAATCCATAGCTTTTGCTGTAAGAGGCAACTGAGTAAATGTCAGAAAATCCTACTAGAACAGCTGAATTTTATATTGGCTTGATCAGAGTAACTTTAATTGATGGCAGGTGTTTATTGACTACAATTTAATTTGAATGTGATTGGTTAATTCTGAACACAGGCACAGCCCTGCTTTTAAGAGGGAGTGCACACTTGTGCCACCATGTTATTGTATGGGTTTTTAAAATTATGTTTCACCCTAAGATATTTCAGTTTGCTTTCTATTGAATTGTACAGCTTATATGTTATATTAAAAATGGAAAAATTCTGAAGTGAGTTATCTTGGTCTGACTTCTTTTACATATCAAAAACCCAGCATTTTAACATGGGTGTATATACTTTTTATAGGCACTGCACCTGATCTTTAATTTCCTTTAACTTCTGCTCCAAGAAAAATATTTGAAAATACCATTTAAATGCATAGAGGAATGGAGGCTTGCTGTAAACTAATCAGCATGGCTTCTGCAAAAGCAATCTTGCCTCACCAAAAAATTTTATGAGATTGCCCACTAAGCTGCCATGGAGTTTTTAAGTTGGATTTGCAACTGGGGAAAGATTGAAGGAGAAATAAACTGGCAATTTTCACATTGCTGAGAAGGTATATAGTGGGATCCTTAGGATTGTTGTGATTGATTATTTTTAATTGATCTGGAATGTTAAGTACATGTACTTGTTATGAGATGAGAGTATTGTTCTGGTCACTATACTAGAAGCATGATATTGTAGAATTTAAAAACATACAGAAAAGCACAACCAAAATGATCAAGAGGATGGAGCAGCTTTGTTATACAGGATGAACACAATAATTGTGGCTGTTTTGCTTGAATGAAGGCAAGATTTAATAAAGATATATAATATAATTCATGGTGTGGATAATGTAGAGAAATATTTTTCCTTGCTTCAGATCATTCCATTTATGTAAAATATAGGGAGACCCAGAACTTTTTCACACAGCACTTACTGTAGTTAAACTGGATTTTATTGTTAGCAGCTGGGGTTAGAAAGATTTAAAAGGGGGTTGACCAGTTTGTGGAAGATAAGAGTTTTAGTTATTGATATTATCTGTTGATGACTCATTCATAAATACATAGTATGCCTTAAAGCAGGCGTGTCAAACTTGTGTTGTCATGTGATATATCATGACTGTGAACAGCATTATTGTACGTGACCTCCACTAAACTGGATGTGGACGTGGTCTTAAAATCTGATCTCTTGGAAGAAATAGGGAAATAAGACATGAGAAAAAGTATCTGGCCCAATTTATTCAGTGAATTTCCATGGCTAAGGGTGAGCATGGACCTGTATTTCCTGGTTCTAATAAAAAATCCCAATCACATCATCATACAGAGTTTGACCATTTAAGCTTCTAAGATAACATCATTAAAAGCATCAAAACATATTTGCTTTGATTCTCAAATTTTCTATTCTGAAAAACTGGCCCTCAAGGTGGTCAAGTCCCTTTTCAACAGATAACAGAATTGGAAGGGACCTTAGAGGTCTCCTAGTCCAACCCCTTGCTCAGACAGGAAACCCTACACCATTTCAGACAAATGGTTGTCCAATATCTTCTTTAAAACTTCCTGTATTGGAGAATTGACAACTTCTGGAAACATGTTGTTCCACTGATAAGTTGTTTTTGTCAGGAAATTTCTCCTTAGTTTTAGGTTGCTTCTCTCCTTGATTAGTTGGTTTTAAGTTGGTTGCCTGTTGCAAGTTTACCTTATCAATCCATTCAAGAGGAGATACAGTCAATGTTTTTGATGAATGCACTCCCTTAGGAAAACTTGTGCTTATGATTATAAATGACAGTTGGGGGTATGATTTGCAGTTGGGGGGATACCACATGCTTTTTCTCTGTTTTTTTATAAGATAATAATAATAATATTATAATAATAATCACAATATTCCATGAGGAGATCCCAAAAAGATATAAAGTCAAATTGTACCTTCCATGAAAAATCAATTCTGAATGCCAGAAAATACAAACATATTTTGTTCTCTCAGTTTATATGTCTGTGCTACAGTTAAATTATATTAACACCGAATTAATTTGCAACTTTATTGAAGAAGCTGAAAAACTTGATACCTAGTTCATATAGTGTTCTCAGCAGCAGGTAATCTGCAGAATTGCCTTGTTCCGTTACTAAACATTTTGCATAATATGCTGTAAATACTGGTTTGTTCATTTTTTACAGGAACAATTGATATGTTTCTCATTTTCAGTGAAGATAGTCCCATTGTCCAGTCAGATAATTAAAAAAAATAGATTTGTTTTGGGGAATTTGTTTTTCATTATCTGGTTATTCATGTATCTGAAACTTATAATGGAGTAGCCCAACTATAAAAACATATCTGCCCTCAGATATCGGAACATTCATATATTCTGATCGGTGTGTCTTAGTATTACTCCCATAGATAATGGCAGATTCTCATATCTGTTTTTCTAGCAAGCAAATGAAAAACGTAGTATTGTATTACAGATATACTTTGTTTCTAAAAGAAATGAGATCTTGAGGTACCTAAAATCTGGGGGATGTTTCAGGTTAATCGAGTCCAGAATAGTGGACCGAAAGCTATAGCAGGAATCATGTGAGGAAAAAACTGCAGATGTGCCAGCAGAGTTGGTTTTTCCTGTCTTTTTGCATTTAAAGGAAATTATAATAGCTTACAGTATTCACAGTTATTGAGACACTTAAAGGCTGTGAATAACTGACAGTCTTATAGTTAACACAAAGAGGTTTGGGATGTTTCTAGTTTTGCTCTGTAAAATGTGTTTATAGTCAGCCATTGAAAATGCATAGATACTGCAGTTTGAACTTCTACATGGTCATCCTTGTGTTAAATAATCTGGCACATGGGATGGGATAATGAAAGAAGTAAAGCATACCCTTCCATAGTTCTGAGGCATTAGCAACCAATTAATTCTGTTGTGATGCTGTGTACATTAGTGGAGCGGGCTGCACGGTGCTTTGGAACATACAGGAGTGCAAATTTGGTACTTGTCTATGACTCATTAATGCAGTGGTATCTCTTTGGGGATTGTGCGACTGCAGTAGTTGTGAGAGTCTAGAAACAAACACCACTTTTCAAATTGCACAGCCCTCTGGTATTTGTTTATGCAGAAGCGATACAACGTACTTTGTTTCCTTTTTCAAAGGCCTTAATGCAATTGTATACATGTTTAATTGGAAGAGAGGATCACTGTTTTTAATGAACTTCACAAAATCCAGCTTTGCTGTTTTAAAAGTATTTGAAGTATAAAACTCTGCCACATTGCCGTGCATTTTCCTCTTCAGATGGTTCCGAGTTCTGTGTATTTCCAACAAATATTAAGTGATATTTGCTGCTGGTAATTAACTCAGCAATGTTTCCTGTATCTGCTGAAAAAAGCAACCATTGTCTGCTTATAACTGTTTAAATCTGAACTGCAGGGTCATTTAAAATAACTGCAGGAAACAAGTTTCTAGGTCAGTATGCTAAATTTCCACAAAAAAATGTGGTCAGCAGATTTTCTTAGTGGGTTCTGGCACTAATTTTGCTTTTAAGTTTGATTTAAAATGTGTCTGCTATCCTTGATTTATCTTGAAGCAACTTTCCCACTTACTTTTGATTCTTGTCGGTATTGTAAAGCTTTGCTAGTGGAACAATTCTTTGTTTCCTTAACTGAAAAGGTCAGCCAGCTGTTAGAGGATTTGGTGTTTCTCTTGTAAAACAAAATGCAGCTTAGGAAAATGGAGATGCCATTTCTGCCAACTGTTCTCTCTGTTCTCACATTAGCTGTATTGACTACCCGTGTATGTGCTTGATAAACAGATTGGAGATGAGTGCTTTTCTTCTGGAGCAGGATTTCAAGAGGGGTAGCAAGCCTGTGACTCAGCCATAGCGGCGAGAACAGCTGGCACAGCAGAAGCTGGAATAATACTCATTATTGCAGAGCTGAGCCTGTAGAATCAGATCACAGTTAGCAAGGTGTGGCTGATCAGCACATTCCCTGCTTGTATCCACAGGGAGGGATGCTGGCACTAGAAGAGTTAAGGAAGGAAGGAAAGAAAGTCAGTCAGAACCAAACAAGGTGTTTTTCACAATCAGTTGAGGGTTCACTTTTTGTTATTTACATTATGGCTATTTAACTCCATGCACTGGAAAATATTCTCTCTCTCTTCTGCAGCTCCAGCAAAAATACTGTGAATGGAATCTACATCTTGGCAAACATTCAGAAATAGAAAATGGCAACATCAGCATTAACGCATTTTGAGAGAAAATTGATTGGTTTCTGCTGAGAGATTCTCTAAATGGCAAACAGCTGTTTCAGGCTGAAAATAAATGCTCTACACTGTAACAGCAGTTACAGCTTAGTCCTTTCTGAAGTCAAACTGGCATAGTTGAAAAGCTTTTGACCTTAAAATTGTCTTCCAAGTAATCTGAATGTAATATAATTTATTTGTAAATAACAAGGACTGGATTGTCTCAGTAATGATTTCATGTTTGTAGGACGTGAGTTCACTTTGTAGGACAGCCTGCAGAGGCAAGCTGCTGGATTTCGACCCCCTTACCAACAGTGGCAATTGAAGTGCCAGATTTTAGGCACCAATTAATAATAATTTATTATATTAATATGCTGCCCAACAACCAGTGACTCTCAATTCCAGATTCTCATAGCATCTCCAGCCTTGGCTGGGTTTGCCATAGGTAACTCAAACCCCATATTGATGATTAGTTTAACTGATTTCATATAGATAAGCATAGGAAAGAGGACCAAACCCTGCAATATGGAGTAGCTACAGGTTCAACTGCTTTTCCCTAACAATTGCTAGCTGGTACTAATGGCTCAAGTGGAAATGGGGCCCACTGCACAACTGCGTCCCCAACCATTGCAGGCAATCCATAAAGATGCCATGGTTGGTGGTATTGAAGCCCATCATGGAATTAATAGCATCTGGAAGCATCCAAGACACCCATCACAGCATTTTTCCCTTCTCATGATCAGGCATGGATAGTGATTGAAAGATACTTGGAAAATCTGCTTCTTTGGCTCTGTAGCTGAACCCCCATCACCTTCTCAAGCATATCCCCTAAAAAGGGAAGGTTGGGGACAGGACAGAAGTTGTCCAATATGGATATATTGAATTATGATCTCTTTAGGAGAGCATGCACTACTACTACTTTGAAGGCAGGTGCCATCTTGCCTGCACAAAGAGACATTAACCACTTCCAGATGCAAATACTTCTCTTTCAACTCTACCTACATATGCTTCCGTTAAAGAGTATCAGATATGAGGTTCTAAAATAAAACGGAAGCTCAGAAGTATGCTTCATGTACAAGATCATGTAGAGGGTCTACAAGAGAAAACATTTCCAGTCATGCAAGGAAAAGTACATGCCACACATTTAGGCTGCAGCTGCTGTGAAATCCAATGTACTGGAAATTAGAAGAAAATTTAAAAAGAACAACGCTGCATATCTACCTTCTGGCCGCCTTTTGATGACTTTCACATCTGTACTGGCACTGACGGAATGATTGCCACTGTAGGCATTGCACGTATAGGAGCCCTCATCACCAAGCTGAACGTTGTTTAGAAACAAGCTTCCATCTTGAGTCACATGGATACGACGACCATCTGATCTTACTGGAACCCCATTTCTATGCAGAAGTAAATAATTAGCAGTCCTGCAGTTGCTGTACACTGTCCCCAACTCCCAGTTACAAGGAAATAAAGGGAGAGTTAGTATTCAGAGAGTCTTCCAAGGAACACACCAACGGGGTTGTTTCCAATGAGTTTGAAAAACTAAATCCAGATTCATCTTCCAAGTAGCTGGTTCTTACTTGATACTTTCTTGCATGTTTCAGTAGTACTAAAGAGATAAGTAAATACAGCTGATTTTTTTTTCTTACCTTGACCATCTTATGTTTACATTGTCGCCTGTCACAACACAATAAAGATGAGCCTTCTCCCCTTCAGACACAGAAAGTCTGGGCAGCAGGTCAATAATTTTCAAGTTTCCTAAGCAGGAAAAGAGTGTCATGAATTCCAGGAAGATTTTTCCCCAAAGTCATCAAATTCTGAAAATGCAGCTCTGATTGAACAGCCCTGCTGATTGCGTGAACTTGGTCTTTCTAGGTGAAATGGGAGAAAAATCTCAACATGACATCCACAACAGAATTCAACACAGAGAAACACTGTGTAACCAATCAGCTACACTTCAGTACTTCTCTATGGCTGTCCTACACCGATAAAAGTAGGAACTGTTCTATAGCGGTAACTGTACCTCCCTCTTAGATTTATTCTCTCATGCACACAAATCAGTCACTGCAGCAGCCATTTCCAGAAGTCTACTTTCTTGTTTCTAGAGCAATATTTCCACTAGGAGCCTAAATCAATTTGAATTATCTTAACCACAGCCACCAAACTTTTTAAAAAAATGTATTGAATAATTTTCTATACCTATTGAACCTGGCACAATTTATGAGAAACTCTAAATAGTCACTTTGATGGTACCATTGATGAAACTAAACTGATCTCATACCTAAAGGGAGTTGTGAAACCACCATGTAGAGATAGTTCTGCAATCTTAAGCACAATGTTCAACTTTTACAAATTTTCTTCTTGCCGCCAGGTTTCAATTGCTGGAAATATGCTGAGATAGTTCACCCTCCAAACTGGATATATTAATCAGCAGCTAAAAGTTTACTTTAACACTAGTAGCAAAAAAAGCACCGTATTTTTCTCCAGCAGCAAATTCATTACTTATATTTGGGTAATACTGAAGTAAAACTCACACACACACACCTCTAAGTCTAATTTGAACTTTTTTCTGATCTTGGTCCCAGCCATTAGAAGCAATGCATGTAAAGAAGCCAACATCTTCAGCTGTCAGATGACTGATTAGCAAGGTACCATCAGGTTGCTGCCTATGCCTGTAAATTAAAATTGCCATGAATTTTAGAAGAGGAGATACATTTATTCACAGAGTATAGACTATTGTTTGTGAGAAACTAATGGCTCAAAATGTACAGAATTCTGAATATAAGCTATGAGCTCCTAAGGTTCAAATATGTTAACAATTGCTCTGGGATCAAGTGTCATCAGTCCTGCTTAATTGCTGCAAGCTAATTAAAAGTAGCTGGGTTATATTGCACTAAGCCATGGTTTGCTGAGTAAACCACAGTTGGCTGGGATGTTAAGGAAATACAAGCTGTAAAGGTATTTGGTTTTAATTTTGGATCCTGTGTAAATCAGTCCACTCTTAAAATTAATCTTTTTGAGCAGCTGGTAGTAAGTTGGCTGTTTCAACTTAAAACATGCAAGAATCAAAAATTCAAAAAAAGCATTGAGCTGAGTATAATTACAATGCAAGGTACCGATCCAGGCTGTAAGCAGTTTAAGCAATATTCAGGTTGTCAAATGACAGTCTTTGCCGGATCACTTCAGGCCACAAATATTGAATAGTTCAAATGAATGAATTGCTACGCAGATGGATGAAGCAGGAATGTATTAATAGAGAGATGGCTTCTGGGAGAATTAAGACATCCCTTTGATAGCCTGTTTTCTGGTTGTTCTATGATGTACATGGGAAGAGTAAGAACTTAATGAGAGAGGATGAAGTAAGGATTAGTGGCTGGCCCAAAGTCAATTCAGAATGCCATGATTGAGAGACGATTTGAACCTGCCTAGTCCTAGATACTGATCATCACATTATGCTGTGTTCCTAATCATGTTTAGGAAAGCTCATTGAAGATAAAGGAGGGGAAAGCTGCCTGTTCGGGTTTTCCGAGATTTATTTTGTAAACATGGTGCATTTCAGGCCATCTTACTCAGACTTCTTTAGCTGGAGCTATTTCATCTGTGTGATATGTTCTACTAAACCTAGGGCAGTACAAGGAGAAATAAAACGGTATGGAAAAAAGGGGTGGTTGATTGGGTTATAACCGTGTAATCGGCCATCGTTCAAAGATACTGTATGATAATGCTGAACAAGAGGGAGTTTTGACTACCACAGCGTCCCATGATCATGCGGTCACATTGGAGCTCGGTGCCCAATTTGCAATTACATTGTCACATAGACCTGTGGTCACAATTTCCAACATTCTCCGCCTGCTTTCCACAAGTAAAGCAATAGGGAAGCTGGCAGGAAGTTGGAAATGATTTTTGCTACTTTTTTTTGCCTACCTGTGATGCTTAGCACCTGCCTGTGGCATTCTGCTGTGTCATATCTACCTATGCTTGGTAGAATTTGTTGAATATTGTAGAATACCTGCCTCCTGTGAAATTGGCCCACAGCATCCACCCTGACCCTCCTATGACATCCACACTCTGCATACATCAGGCATCTCCCCCCAACTGGTGGCAGAAACCACTAGCTTCATTGTGTAGGACTTCTGCCTTTTCTCACGTCCCACTTAATGACCCCCATGGACCTAGGGTTACAATGGACACTGGGACTCCTGGGATTGCCGTTGCTAAGCAATGTGCTCACATGACATGGCACTTTATGTCCACATTGCTTAGCTGTAGAAATTCTGGTCCCAAATGCTGTTGTCACCCAAGGACTACCTGTAACAAAATGGGGTCTCTTTGCTCAACTCATTCAGTAACACAAAACCAAGGTGACCAGAAAAATGTAAGGAAGTAGGAGAAAGAAATGTAGGAAAATGTGAATAGGGAATGCTAAAAAAAAATACCCTACTGAAGTATGAAAGTATAGCTGTAGAATAATACAGAGAAGGAAGTGTCATGAGGGAAAAACAGAAATGGAAAATTTACGGACACTTGTCCCAAAGGTGCTTTTTCAGGAGGCAACTGGACTTTCTTGTTTTTTTCTTTGAAGATGTTTCATTTCTCATCTAAGAAGCTTCTTCAACTCTGACAGGATAGTGGGGAATGGAAGGATTTATATTCCTTGCAGACAGCTGATTATTTGCATCCTTTTAGAGGGTCGTTGAAGCACTTGAGGTTTATCTGTGTCCCCAGGGCCACCTGAGTAGTGTTCCTGGTTCCTGTAGTCTGCAAATTTCTCTCTGGAAATCCATTCCCATTCCCACACCATTCAAAGGGTGTTCATCCCAAATTGTATAGCTAAGAGTCTGTAGAGATTGTCAGTCATCCAGGTCATGGTTGCCCCAAAGGTGCTTTTTCAGGAGGCAACTAGACTTTCTTGGTTTTTCTTTGAAGACATTTCGCTTCTCATCCAAGAAGCTTCTTCAACTCTGATAGGATAGTAGTCTTCAAAGTAAAACCAAGAAAGTCCAGTTGCCTCCTGAAAAAGCACCTTTGAGACAACCATGACCTGGATGACGGAGAACCTCTATAGACTTACAGACACTTAATTTACCTATTTCATTGGACTTTTTTCCCCACTTAGTATAAAGACAACAAAACAAGAAAGTAATATTGTCAAAAGATACAACTTACCTGGCAGATGAAATAGGATGGCCATCTTTCTGCCATTCAATGGTTAAAGACGGAGAAGCCTCTACATGACAAGGCAGTCTGACTTCTTCACCAATGCTAGCATCAACTACCGAAGGCTCATTCTTATACATTTTTAACCTGCAAAGTAGATGCATTAAAATGTTTTCTTTTTAAAGGATCAGAATTCCATCTTTGATTTTAATGAATTGTCAATGGTAATATTTGCCATTGGCAAAAGATGGTATCTCAGGCCCAAGGCAAAATAATTCCAGAGCAGTTTCTCTCTGTCTCTTGGTGGCTTCCTGATTTTTGAGAAAATAGCTGGGGGATAAAATGGTAGAAGTGAGCCCTGGATTCACCAAGAGTGAATCTGCTGAGTATATGTCCAAGGATTTGTGATTCCTACTGGCTCCGCGGTTGGCAACCTTGGCTAGATAAGCCTTTGCTTTGTCCATCTTGGGCTATTGCACTAGCTACAATGTTATCTGAGACATGAGGACTTTTAAGATAAGATAATCTTTATTGTCATTTTTACTGTGAGTACATTGCCACACAATAAAAATGAAATTCTGTTGCCTGCTCTCTATAAAGAAAGTATACATCTACACACATACACCTGCGGATCCTAGTCAAGCATCGCTTATATGCTGTGTCCTGGATAGAAGGAAGTGAACTACCAATAATCATCTCTGCATCGCCTTCCTGTCCGAAGCAGTAATGCTTCCAAACCAGACTGTCATGCCATGTGACAGGATGCATGCGATCATCCCTCTGTAGAAAGTAGCAAGGGCAGGGGGAGGAAGGTGTACTTTTCTCATGCAATGGAGAAAACGCAGGTGCTGCTTTGTCTGCGTTACAAGTGTCTCACAGTTGAGCGACCAAGCTGTATCAGGCTCTATAGGGGAATTTAGAAGCTATCCAGAATTTTCAATTGTGTAAAATGCAGCAGCCAGAATGCTCATCAACGGTTGAAGATGGGAATATATTGCATCTTATTCCTGGCTGTACATTGGCTCCATATTTACCTTTTAACTGCCATTTGAAGTACTGATTTTAACCTAGAAAGTCATTTATGATTTGGTTCCAAGTTACTTGTAAATCTGCATTCTCCACTGGAGTGGCCCAGACCAATTCAATTATGAGAAGGAACTGGTTGTTTCCCATTTTCAGGAAGCTTGGGGGAAGGAGGGCAAAACTGGAAGCATTGTTTTTCCTTTTATTGGAGGTTAGATTAACCCTGACATTATCTCCTTTCAGAAGAAGCTAAAAATGGTATATACATTCGATAAATTAAATGCATCTGTATTACATAATTGAACTTTAGCCCTTTTCTCCTTTCATCATGATTTGAACATAAATGAACCATTACAGAGATTCTTCTTCAATAAGTGCAGCTCTCTCTTAACACTTTACAAAATGTAGGTTTGTATAAATACATCCCTTTTAACTGTTCCCTTGGCTACAGGCCCAGATAATGCTGCTAGCCATGAGAATCCCATGTAACAGAATGTTCTCCTTATAATTTATCTGGCCGTGCGTGATGCTTTCGGCAAGAATTTCAACAAAATCATGCAGTTTTCTGAGGACCTACGCCAGACTGTTAATCCAGATATAGGAGGTTTACTTCTATCCTTAAACAAGAATAAAGAATAAAGTAACTGAATACTTATGACACATGATTGTAAAAGAATGACTCCCACTCCCTTTGATAATGTTCCATGCATGCACTTTAGTTTTTGCGAGGAGGATTATTTCTAATTATTGAAGCTAGCAGCAATTGCTACAGATGGATGCCTCAAAGATCAATGAGTAGAACGGGGAATGGCAGATGACTTATTCCATTTTTACATTTTCTTTTGAACAGATTTATTTGCAGAAGATGGCATGATAGTTACCCTTGTCACTGAAGTGACGTTCTTAACCCGAGTGCCATTCTGAGCCGTTAAAAAGAAAAAAGAAAAGACGAGTTGCTAAAGATAAACTCCATTTCTCTCTCGCTTCAGCATTTCTTAGTTCTTTTTAGTGTAGCGACATTCTAGAATGTGACTCACGGTTCTTAGTGAGCGGATGCCCACCTACACAAAAGAAGCAATTTTGACCTGGTGATGCTTGTGAACCTGGGCTGCAAGTAGGCCACTAAATTTTAATTACAAAACTGTCCAGTGACCAGTGAAAGGGAGCTATTTAAATAATTGCTTGTCTGTATAAGAGGCCTTGCTTTGCTAGAATCTCGTTTCCTGCAGATATAGTTTTATTTCTACAATGAATATTTATTAAAGACAATAATTAATTTCTTAATGTTTGTTTCCTTCTAACAGTAGGATCCTCCAGGAGCCAAGCAAAATACGGAAAACTGCCTAAGGCATAAAATGATTTCATTAAAACACTTTGATATCAATGGTTGCTTAAATTAAACCCTTCAGGTTCTTTCAGATGCCTGATCATCAGGTCCAACCAGTAAGAAAGAAAGAGAAGAAAAATCCTAAGAAAAACTAGGTTAGAGTTACTCCAGATTCTGTGTTGTAGCTGTAAAGAAAATGCCGAGCTGATTTCTAAGCATTAAGATTAGATACAATAGCACTATGATTAAATAGCCTGCTCTTGTTTGATCAGCTTCCAAATGCATCTAAAGAGCACACAGCACAATATGTGGAACATGAGCTGCTATGGGAAGTTGAAAGATATACCTGTATGTTATTTGAGGATGCAGAGAAGAAACATGTGACCGCCTGTCATTAGTTCCTGCGCCAAAGACTCTGGGCTGCTGATTCTGACCATGAGTAAGTTGATGCCTTCTTCCCTGGGTGAGGGTAGATTGAGGGATTTCTATACAAAGAAATAGAACAAAGAAGGGTTTTGCAATAACCTTCCCCCAGGAGTGGAGAGGAAATGGATATTTTGCAGTATCCTTCCCCTGCCATGCCCACCAAGCCATGCCCACAGAACTGTTAGTAAAAAATAAATAAATCCCACCACTGATGCAATTTGGAAAGGATATTGTTTTCCATTGATGATAAAAATGTAGAATGACCTTCTGGCTACATCTGGCCAAGCAGTTTCTTGCTTTATGACTGTTTTGAGTAACAAAGAATAAAATAACCTTTGACCAGCAACTCGATCTGTCTGCGTTCCACCCTCCCATTTGAAATTATGCACATGTAGATGCCAGCATCCTCGGTCCTGAGATGGCTAACCACCAGGGAGTTGTCAGACTGGTAGGTATGCCTACAGGGGAAAAAGATTAAAGGGTTGTCAAATATGGCAGACTGGAAATCACACCAACTCAGTGACAGTCACCGACAGAATCAGTTGACACAGAATGACATATTCAATTGATAGTGTCATATTAATAGTAATTACTCTAGTTGGTTATGGGAATAAGAGCAAGTGAACGATGCTAAAGATGAATCGCTGGCAGGTTTCCTACTGGTTATGTGAAGACAGTGAAATAGACTTCAACTTATCACCACATTTAAGCCCAAAATTTTTGTTGCTATGCAAGACTTTTGTTTATTGAATTTCCCCCCCTCCCATTTTATGACCTTTCTTGTCACTGTTCTTAAGTGAATCACTGCACTTGTTAAGTTAGTGAGACAATTGTTAAATGAATCCGGCTTCCCCATTGACTTTGCTTGTCATGAAAGGGGATCACATGACCCCAGGACACTGCAGCTGTTAAGCCTGGATTCCCCAACAGGTGTTAAGGAAAACAAACTAAACAGAACGTGCAGCGAAGTCAGATAGGAAGACAGGTAAATGTGTGAGATAAGCCTTCTCGTTAACACACAGTAAAAATACAGATACGCTTGTGCTATCAAAATTATAATTTATTCCATTTAAGAATTATAGCATAGTCATGTAAACAGTCCAGTAGTCATATATCATATTTCAGTCAAGTCTTGTCAGGGATACTCTATTTGCAAAGTTCGTGTTGAATAGCCAATGTCAGTACACTTACAATAAATCAGTCCAATCTTCTCTCCGTTGAGAAATATCTTCAAAGTAATCCAACACTTCTTCTCCTCCCCGATCCAGCAAGAATGCAGTCTTCAATAAGCCAGCCAGTAAGAGCCAGAGAGTGCCTTGCTGCTTATATAGTACTTTTACAGCTGCACCCTTAATTACATTCCTTTAGCTTAAAGTCACATACACTTTATCTGACAAACCATGATTCATCATTTTATTATCTTTACCCAAAACAGTTAGGGTAAAACAATGTTATCCCTAACAGCAGCCATCATAAATATAGGCCAGTTGCTAAGTGTCTGAATTTTGTGATCATGGAGATGCTACAATTGTCATAAGTGTGAAAAATTGTCATAAGCAGAGGTGGGCTGCTGCCGATTCACACTGGTTCAGGCGAACCGGTAGTTAAGATTCTGTGCAGTTTGGCAAACCGGCAAATCGCATCATTGGCTGGCTGTGCCCCCACTCATATTTTGGCCTGTTTTTTGGGTTGTTTTGGGCCATTGTTTGGGCCAAAACGGCCTAAAAAGAGCCTGAAAATGGCCCCAAAACAGCTGAAAAATGGTCCATTTTGGGGGGTGTTTTTGGGCCAAAAATTCCCTGAAAAATGGCCTGAAAATGGCCCCCAAAATGGCCTGAAAACAGCCCCCAAAAGGCCTTAAAATGGCCAAAAATACCAGCCAAAAATGGGTGGGGGTGGGGCCAGCCAGTGGTGGGATTAGCCCCAACCGCCTGAATCCTACCTCTGCCTTTGAGGCGAGTGGCCAGGAGGCAGGGCTGGGTGTGATGAGTGATGTCACCCACCCAGTCACATGACCAACCAGCCACACCTACCCAGCCAGAGAACCAATTGTTAAGTTATTCCAATCTCACCACTGGTCATAAGTCACTTTTTTCAGCTATTGTAACTTCAAAGGGTTACTTAATGAGCTGTTGTAAGTTAAGGACTACCTGCAATGCAGCAATGGAAACATGCATGTAAACCTCACTGACGTTCAGAACATGATCAGAAGTTGTAGGTTTAGGTACTGACAAATTTCAAATGTGAAACCTATGACCTCAAAGTCCTATTCATAGGGTATATAGGGGTGGGTCCAGGGGTCAGACCTACCTATCAGATGAGATCGGCTGTCCGTCTTTCTGCCATTCAACTCTAGAGAAATGGGAATTGTCTGTCTTACAGAGAAGACGGATGCTTTGTCCTAAGCCTGCCTCCACTGCAGAAGATTCTGGTCCATCCAAGAAGATCCTGAAAGATATGCAGCAGTTTCCCCCCAAATGGATATGCATAGAGGATTAGATAGGAACTTGCATGAAGCATGTTTCTAAAAAATTAGCAAGACATCTTCAGTATTTCTGTGGGAAATCATGCTAACACAAATACGTACCTGTTCAGAGAGTATGGAAAAGTAGAATCTGGTTGGGTTTGATACCCAAATCTTCTCCATGTTAATCCATCTGCTCCAGATTCCCTCCTCCACTCTTCATGCTCTTGTTGAGTGGTTTGGCCATTCACAGTCAGCTGCTTCTCTGAGTGTCTGGAAATCAGAGTCTCACCCAAACTGTGCAAATGATCTACTGTGTCCCTTTTTATTTCATCAAGCCTTCTCGAGTGATGAGAACTTTCTGGCTGGTTTTCTAGCAAGCTAGCTCCTTGCTCAGATTCAGGTAAGGCATCTTGATTGGAAGAAGTCCTATCACCATGGCCTTCATTCCCTGTTCTATGAGTTATAGTTCTTCCAAATTGTTGTGGCTTTACCTCTGTGTTCCCTTCTTGCAGCTGGGAACTAGAGTGGATGTTAGGACTTGCAACATGAGGGTGAAGACTTACATAGCTGCTTCCCATTGATCCGTGGCAGGTTTTCATGCATTCTTCTTCAGTAGCAAAGTTGTTCTTATTCCCATGGCAACTTCCATACCAAAAGCGATTGCATTTTCCAACATCACTCACAAAATACCAACGTATTGTCCAATCTGTGCAGGAACCATGGGCACTGGGTAATAGACACTGGACAGGATAAGCTAGCAGCAAAAGCCGGAAGAGAAATGATATTTGTATATTTTTTATTTAACATGCTATCAATTTCTTTTGGTTCCTATATTGTTGTGTTTCCCTCATGCCTGCATGAATCTGCTTCCCCTAAAGCAGTAATTCCTAACTTGGCAATCCCCAGATATGTGGATTTCAAATCCTAGAATTCCACAGCCAGCATCACCATTGATGAGAATTCCAGGAATTGAAGTTCACACACTAAGAAGTTGCCAAGAAACGCTACATGAAAGGGAATTGTGTGATATGTATGTATGCAAATAATTTCATCAGGGAGCCTGAACGAATTTTACTTCAAAACAGAAATGTATTGGTGAGTCTTTCATATGAACAGCATAGAATGTACAAATTCTGTAAAACCTTACTACAAAAGGACAACATATTTTTTATGCAAGAAATATAACAACAGAATTCAGATATAAAGACATTTATGTATTTCAGATCAAATTCTGACAGGTCTTTTTAAATCAGATTTTTTATTATATAGCACATAAGTAGTCCACACTCAGTGACCACTTATTCAGCAAACTATTCAAATTTAGGATGGCTCTGAATGAGGGGACTTACAACTGTTCCTCATAGTTGTGGCTGTTGCAGTGCTTAAATGATCGACATTTGTGACATTCTCTGCCACCTTCTGGCAAGCAAATTCAATAGGGAAATTAGCAGGAGGTTGTAAATGGTGATCACATGATTAGAGAATGCTGTGGCCCCACAAGATTCACCCGACAATAGCAAGTGGAACTGCTGCAATTGCCATCACAAGTCAACGCAGTCATGTGATGTTGCACTTTATGGCTATGTTGTTTAATGACAGAATTGGAGGCCACAATTACCATTATTAAGCAAGACTACCTGTACATATAAAATACCACCGAAATGATTCCATTGGTTGTTGCCATTTTGCTAGAAAGTACTACATGTGAAACTACATTTCAAAAACCAAACGTCACTTACATTGGCTGAGTCTTGTGGGACATCCTTCCCCTTGAGGCCCTAAAGCAGAGGCAATGTTGTCATAGCAACAACCATACACAGAACCTCGGCATTCTTCTGTTGGCACCTGCTGGGCAAGAACTTGGCTTGTCTTAGAGAAAACCAGATGTTACTCAGATTATACCATTCAACAATGTTTATGAAGTAGCACATTCAACTAAATCAATCCCAGAAACAATTCATAATTCAGTTACATTTTTCTTACAGAATAAAATATCAAAAAGCTACCCTGCTAACTTTAATGTGAGATAAATGGAAATAGTTACACCCTGTGAAAGACAGCAAAACACTTTATAATATTTTGCTCCATCTCTGAGCAAGAACTTGGAGAAATTTTCTGTAGAAATAGAAAAATCATATAATTGTGGAGATGGAAGGAACCTTCATCTGGAGTGGCAGAAGAGCTGATGAACTTTTGAACCTAATTCAATTTGCAAATGTCTATGGAAGCTTTATCAGATTTATCAAGAGGACATAAGGAAACAGCCCTGATTTTGGATAAATGCAGCTGTTGTATATGGGATAGCTAAGGGGAAATAACTATATTCCAACATGTCTTCTAGAATGTGTAGACGTTTGCCTCACTTACTGTTGGAGTGGGAGAAATAGGATGATTTCTGCTTATGTAAACATCACTGTAGTATTGTGTGCACCCTTCTTGGTTAGGTCCCTGGGAACGTGATATTCCATCGGGGCAGCACCCATATCTGGGGGGCGAAAAAAACCAGTAATATGTTGAAAACAACCCAATATATCAGCTTTGCCTGCAAATTGCTCATTCAGTGAGCTAGTCCTACCTGCTCAGATGGCAAGAATCAAGTGGGCAACCTTGGCCAAAGGGACCTGCTGCAGCAGTGTGACCATCTGAACAACAGCCATGAGGAGTATGGTTGCAGTCTTGAACATTACTACCACCATTTGGATAAGAATGGGACCGGCGGGACACAGAAGAGTCTGAGTAAGAATCCCTTCCAAGGGGTAAGAAATTGGAGCGAGGACTCTCATTTAGCTGGGTCTGGTGATGAGTAGAGGCGCTTTGGATTATTCTTTCATGTCTAGAAACTGAAAAATATAGGAGATAATAAAGTCTTTTGAACCTTTCAAGGAAAACATAGTATAATGTTACATAGCTTGTAATCATATTTCATTGGGACAAACTCTTACTAGAGGGGTTGTGTAGTGGTGAGATCTACATACAGGTTTTTCTATTTTCTTTTACTCCAATATCCTTGCATCTTCCCTCAACCCACCACGTTCTTGCTTGTCTGACATAGATCACCTGTACTTACAAAGTTTATCACTTGGTGTAGCACTCAATCATAATGCAGAAAGTCTGAAAATAAGCAATTACTACAATGCATTCCCAAATTAGAGTATTTACCTCTATTATTAATTGTTAGAAATGAGGAGGAGTCCGGTAGTACTTTATTAGGCTAACTAATGTTATTATAAGGTATGCATTTTGGTGGCCACTCCATGCATCTCATAAAAGTCAAGAAAATCTATACCTTTTAATCAAAGTTGTTAGTCTGCTAAGGTGCTACCGGACTCTTTCTGGTTTTTGGCTACAAAAGACCAACATAGCTCTCTTACAATATCAATTGTATAACCAAGTCTATTAATTTGACAACAAGATAAAACTACCCTACTTAAAATGGTGATTGTTGTTTCTTTGTTTACAATGTCATTAGGATCATAGCTGAGGCTCCTTAATTGTACATGCATATAACCTGAAAAAAACCCTCAGTGAAATAGAAATGGTACAAAGACTTAGCTAGCAGCTACCAAGGCAAGATGATTAATATTGAGCAAACTCCTTGCTTCATTCAGAACTTAGGGAGAGGACAAAAAACAGTACATTCCAGTGGTAACCTCTTATGTTTTCTCATGATTTTTCCCTTTCACACAGATCAAATCTTTGGGGACCAAAAATTACAATAAACACTCAAAGCGTTTGATGGATGGACCGGTTGCCTGGAAGCGCGTAGTTTCTCTAGGTTTACTTTCTAGGAGCCCAGGAAGATTACTTTGCAGCTGTAGCTATAGTTATCACACAGAGGGTAATAGCAAAGGGGGAACAGGAGGAAGCAGGAACTTGATGGGAAGGTTAGGATTAAGAGAATAAAGAAGTGTGCTATTAATTTTTTTATGCTTACATACTTTCCTGCCCGTAATATGGATGTAAAACTTAACAGGCATGGGAAAACGTATGAGAGGTTTACTGCATAGTAAGGTCTGGCATACAGATTTGAAACCTGAACACATTAGGGAATATTGTGGGAGGAGAAAGAAAAGTTTTCTTTTCTTTTTTTCACCTGAAACTAATCCTTCTTGTTTGTCCAGACTGGACTCTTGAAAAGGTCATTTATATTGAAATGGGACAACTCACCGATTTGCCACAGTCAACTTACTGTAGGATTACTCATCATGGCCAATTCACCGTAGGACAACTTGCTGCAGGACAATTCAACAATTCAATTTGATTATTTAAAATAGTTTAAAAATTATTTCAATTTTTGTAATTCATATTTCACTTTGCCCCTCCTCTGGCATCCTTTTTTAATGATTCTATTTCACTATTTCTTTGATATTAGTGTAACTCTTGTCCTGCAGCGAGTTGCCATGTGGCAAATTGTCCCATGGCGAGTTGGCCGTGACAAGTTGGCTGTGGTGAGTTGTTGTAAACCCCATTGATACTGGGGCTAGATGGCATACAACAACATATTGTGGACAGTCTTCATTTGAATGCATAGGATATAGAATGAATACCATTTTTTTTCTTATTTTATACTCATTCGAGTCTCAAGAAGACTGAGCACGATCAGATTACAGAATTTTGTATTCCCTTTGCCTGTTATTTATAGTTTCTTATTGAATATCACTATGAGGAACCATGAAGCATGGAACTGAAGCAAAAAGTGTAAGTTTGGGTGAAAGTCAAGGGAAAAGGGCTTTGGTCATCTTGGCTCTCCCCTCAAAGCTAAACAGGGATTGCACTTAGTTAACATAGCCAGCCACTAAGAAATCCAAAAGTCTAGCCCAAGAAATGCTAATACTATCCCAGAAAAAGATAATGGTAATTCACTTACAAGAAAGCCATTTAGTCAAGAATCCATAAGTGTCTATTGCCCTAGGAGTCAAGGCTAGCTCAGTATAACCTTTAGGTAAAGTTGACGCATTCAGTCAAGGGACAACACGATTTCCTACTTTTCAGGAAGACACATGTTTTAAGTACCAACTACAGGTAGGGTAGAATTGCCTGAGAAAATTCTGGTATCTTTAACTTAGAAATTGGAAATACTGACAGGCAAGGCTTGCCCTATGTCTTCTGCAAAACCATAAATGATTCTTAGGATCTACTCTGGAAATACTAGTTGTGACATACAGTTAGCAAAACCTTTTAAATTTATCATTCAAGTTCATTGAAGACTTGAGGCAAGTGCAGAGGTGGTATTCAGCAGGTTCTGGCCAGTTCTGGAGAACCGGTAGCGGAAATTTTGG
Organism: Notechis scutatus; assembly: GCF_049901735.1. NCBI lineage: Eukaryota > Metazoa > Chordata > Lepidosauria > Squamata > Elapidae > Notechis > Notechis scutatus. The sequence continues at coordinate 274,699,192 of NC_142009.1, read as the reverse complement.
GTAGTTCAGAGAACCAGCAAATACCACCTCTGACTGGCCCCACCCCCATCTATTCTCTGGCTCCTGAGTCCCAGCTGATCAGCTGGGCCTTCTTTTGTTGCCCTGCACAGGAGAACGGAGCTGGAAAGCAGGTTAGTGGGGTGGGGAGGGAATGGAGATTTTACAGTATCCTTCCCCTGCCATGCCCACCAAGCCACGCCCACCAAGCCACACTATGCCCGCAAGCCACACCCACAGAACCGATAGTAAAAATAATTTGAATCCCACCACTGAGCAAGTCGTAATGTGGATCTCCAGTGAAGTATTAGAACTGGGACTACCAGTGTGTTATCCATAAGCAGCAATCTCTCCCTGAGCGTATTCTAGGCCCCAGGTGATTTGCTGTATGTGTGTGATTGGCAGATCATCATGACTACTATTTTGTGTATAGGGAGCTCCTTTCTCTCACACAGCTCTACAATTTCCAAATGTGCACGCTGGTTCCCACTACATTAATGACCAGGGATGGAAGTAAATATCAATTTATCTCCCCATTTTCATAGTCATGTCACCTTTGCTTTCTGTTACTGTCATTGAGAAAAAAAGCAGGAAAGTGAAGGCAGGGCTAGTGGATCAAAAGCTTTTTCCTTACGAAACTATAGCCTGTAAGATTTCCATTTCCTTAAAAACGGGAAAGGGGAAAATGTCAAAAAGCTACACAGAGAAAAGCAAAATAACACTAGACGAAGGAAGGCCAACTTGGCATTTCCAAACCTTCAGCGCCTTGGTCTGGACGGTAGCGGGTCAGTAACGTCCGACGACTGATATTGAACCCTGTGATGTCTTGCATACTGGGAACCTCTGCAGGAACGCGAATAAATATACTGTATTATTCTGTGTTAAAAAAAAACCTCTACTCCTGCAACCATCAATTAAAGGGAGCCTACACAATACTTTGTTGTGTAATGTTAAAATGGCACTTCAAAATAGATGGAAATAAAACTCCATTAGAAAACACGAGGGAAAACATTCTACAGACTTCAATACCCAGAGTATACAGTGGAAAATAATAATATTCCTTAAGAAAGAGGCAAAATTTCAAGAAAAGGAGAGTAAGTTAAAATGTATTACAAAAGTGCAAGGAATTTCCATTTGGCTCTCCAGTACCCTAATAATATCCCCTCCAAAACTACCAAAGTGTGTGGAAGAAAAAAAACTGGGATCCTTTGTTTTCCCTGGTTTTTTTTTTATAGTTTTGGGGAAAATTTAAAGGATGAAACGAGTTCCTTAATTTTTCAAGGCTTTCCTGGTCTTACTTGATTTCAATGGCTTTTAATACTATTGATTGTGATATCTCTGGGAACATTTCCGAGGGTTGGGAGTAGGAGGCAATAGTACTAACTCTCCTTCCCCTTGAGTAGACTCCAGGTAGCATCCTTTCTGTAAAGGATGTTTCATAAGAGGTATAATTTAACATGTATAAAATGGAAAGGCCTACCAGTTAAACTATGCGACGGTGGCATTCTTATCTATTCTAACATCTATTCTAACATACATTGGAAGTAGATGCTGAGACACCACTGCTTTGCACTTACGCTGGGGCAGGTGACAAGGTTGTGTATTGCAGCTCCCAAGCGTGGTTGGTATCTGTGGCTGTATGTCTTGACAAATCTCATAACTGTAAAATTTGGAATCCCCATCAGCGCAGATGACTTGGCGGGTTCGGATACCAGAATCGCAGCTTTTTGAGCACTTGATCAAAAAATGGTAAGGATTAAAACACTGATTAAATCAATCAGATGAAGAGCAAGGGGCCAGAGGCCTTGTGGGTGAAGTGTCAAGGAACAAGTCTGCAAATACTACTTGGAGGATTCCCAATAGGGAACCCTCCAGTCTTCCTGCACGCTGCAGCCATTCTGACTTGGAATTCTGAAAGTTGCCATCCAAAAATATCAGAATCGTAGCACATCAGGGAAAGAAACTGGTAAAGAAGAAAGACCTGGTAGGAATAGTTATTTCCAAGTCAGTTAGTAGGACTGATAAATAAGGCCCAGGAAGAGCCCAAAGGTTTTGCAGGCAATTATTCTTACAGGCAGTTACAACTAAGACACTTTATCGTTTCATTTCCAGAAGATAAGATCACGTGAGGATCACTATCCAGCCCCAGAAAACCATTGATTAAAATAGCTATGTTGTGGCCATGCCCTAACTTTGTCCTACAGGCTAATCAGATTGGTGACCTCCTTCTTCTTCGTTACCCCAGGAGATCAACAAATATTGTATGGATGCAAATGGGTCTTTGTAAGAAGGTGAAAAAGGGAGCAGCGAAGGGACAAAAACTGGATTATTCCTATTCCTGTCATACTCACCAATCCCCAGTCTCCAATATGCCAGCCAATCTCTTGTATACAATTCTCCCCGATACAGGGCTGGGTGTGCTGAGGTTTTGGTTCTCTCAAGCAAGCAATATCTAGAATCTGACGGCCCTGTTCAACCTGGCAGCTTACAGTCCTGGTTTGAATACCTTCACCACAGCTTACTGAACACTGTAAATAGTAATAATAATAATAATCTGGTCATGGCATGACACACTTCTCTATTTCTGATGTGAATTTGTTCTGCATAGTCTACAGTCTGAATAAAGATCTCTTTTTCAGTATTCAGTATTCAGTATCATTTTGTTGAAATGCTTTGGCATCAGAAGAACATTCAGCCATACGGGCAGTTCCAGAGATTTTGCCATGGATTTTTATTTCTTTTGTAAAAGTGCAATTGTGGCTTGTTATTTTATTTTAAAAACTATAAGTTACCGGTACGTCCTTTTATTTTTTAGAATTTGTTTTGGCTTTTCCCCTTCTCTTTTTCTGACTTTCATCATTTTAAACTAACTTTTTCATTTTTTTTAAATATATTTGGTCATTTGTGTATATTTTGTAATTTAATTTTTTTTAAATAAATGTTTTAAAGTTACAACCAGTTAAACAATATTGAACATTTCTGTACTTTATTTATACATTTTTATTTATTTGTTAGATTTATAGCCTATTTCTCCTCTAGGAGGCATATAAAGTGACCTTTCCTTTGCTTTCCCACAAAAACAATCTTGCAAGGCAAGTTATATAGTAACTTATAAGGTGAGAAGAGGGACACGGTGGCTCAGACGCTGAGCTTGTTGATCAGAAAGGTCGACGGTTCGGTGGTTTGAATTCTTAGCACAGCGTAATGGAGTGAGCTCCCATTACTTGTCCCAGCTTCTGCCAACCTAGCAGTTTGAAAGCATGTAAAAATGCAAGTAGAAAAATAGGAACCACTTTAGTGGGAAGATAACAGTGTTCTGTGCACCTTCGGCATTTAGTCATGCCGGCCACATGACCACAGAGACATCTTCTGATAGCACTGGCTCTTCGGCTTTGTAATGGAGATGGGCCCTGCCCCGTAGAGCCAGAAATGACTAGCACGTATGTGCGAGGGGAACATTTACCTTTTGAAGTGAGAAGGGGGGGGGCATATAAATTTAATCACTCAATCAATCAGTCAAATTGGGCTGAGAGGAAGTGGCCTGTCTAAGATTACACTGAGCTTCCATATCTATGACAGATTCGAACTTACCCCCTCCCCCATGGTCCTAGATCATGGGTATCACTCACAGCGTCATGTTGCTGTCATGTGACATTTTGCGACATTTTTCCCTTCGCAAAGCTGGGGTAGGCATGGCCTGTGTGTGACGCATACAGCCTGTGGGCCGCCACCCCAGTTTGACACTCCTGTCCTAGATGAACACCTGAACTATCACTTTGCATCTTGTATTTAATCTCATTCTGTACTTGTGGTACAGACGACATAGAATTATAATACGCTCCAACGTTACAGAATTCTGTTGTGTTATAAGTAGTCCTTGTTTAGCAACTGCTCACAGTTACAAAGGTGATGAAAAAGCAACTGTATGGCCAATTCTTGCTTTTATAATCTTCACAAGTCTATGAAGCAAAGGAAATTGAAGTAAGTTGCCGTTTCATTCTGTGACCTCTTCCTTTAATGTCTGAGCTGCCAGTCCCAAATCCAGTCACTAAATGAGGACTACCTGTAACTTCCAATGCTTTACTGAGTACTAAAATCATGCAAGGCAAATCAGGGGCTAAATTATCTTCTTCTCTCCAAGGTGCAGAGGAAGCTGGACCAATCCTGCCTCAGTACAGATATTGCACATAGAAGGAAAAACTCACCTCAGACCAAGGACCCGAAACCCATGTTGCACACCGCTGCAGGTTGCAAGGCTGTGTGCTGCGTGGCTTCTCTGCCAAAGAAGCACATTCGGTATCATCCACAGCATCCTGAAAGTGATGTCCATCGTACGAGGCACAGTAAACTGAACGGCTTTGAATGCCTCCTCCACAGGTGACAGAGCACTGGCTCCAGTCACCAGTTTTCCAGCTAAAAACAAATATTTAAAAAAAATAACTCTCAAGGAACCAAGAAGTCACTTGTATCACAAGAAGAGCTTCCTGGAACAAACATTTCTCACGCTTAGTTCCTGGGATGAGCTTTCTTGATCGAAGGTTTTATCCAGCTAGTATGCAAGGGTTAGGAAAAAGATGCTCGAAATACAGGAATTAACATGGTCATATTAAAAGCCAGGAATTCCAATCGGGCACAATGGAAATTCCTAGCAGCATTAAAAATAACAGGGGTGCCAAATTATGGAAAGGAAGTGAATGAAAGGAATCAAAAAGACAATTTTAGATGGAGTATTAATAGAGGCTTCAGGAAAGATTTAGAAAGGGAGAGAAGCTTTCTCTGCGAGAGAGTAGTAGAACATCACTATTTTAGCACCAAGAGCTATATTAAGACAAACCCCAGATTCTGCATGAGGAATATCATTATTGTATGATCCATCTATATCATACAGATGCTATGCATGTTTAAAATAAATATATTAGTTGTTTTTTGCACCTGCAGAGTCCCAATCTTTCCCACTATATCTCAAAGGAGCTGGAGAAATATTTATTTTCAGGTAAAAATGTGCCTGTGGGAAAAAAAAATTGCACATTTATACCTAACACTACTTGCCATCAATATGGTCCAGGGCATTTTAGATGGATGGCTGGTCTTTGGGAGATCTCCAGGGTTTAGCCTGGGGCTATATTTTGAATAAAATATGAATTAGATCTCGATATTCTTGATACTCTTGAACCATGCTTTTCTTTGTCTATGCACTGACATAAAATTCTTCTATTCATTTGACTTTTCTAAATTTGGGAGAAGCTTCGCCCAACTGCAGGGTTCAGTGCTGCAAATAGGAGTTGCAAGGACCACAGTTGGAAGTCAGGGCTTTAATCAAAATTCCAGGCAGTCAAAGAAGCCAACTCAAGCTGTCGTTTCCAATAGAAACTGCACAAATAACCTCAACTATCTTGGCACAGCCTACAGACCAATAGGAGGTTCAGTGGAGAGTGACTGTAGGATTGGAGCATGGCATCTCAGAGGAAGTCCTATTCTAAAAATAACTTAGCTGGCAGGAGGCGAATCTAGGCAGCTCCTTCAATAGGAACAGAGAAGGAAACAGACTGCGCATAAGGATCAGTGCCTAAAAAATACTTTCAGCCTTATAATTTCAGGTTTATATTCCAAGAGGAATTTTGCCACTTACTGCCTTTATAGTTAAATATTATTTTAGGTTGCCATGGGACAATATTCAGTAATAAAATAAACTTGCGAGAAATAAGTTTCAAACGGCAATGGGACCTCTATCCTATAGCTGAGTTCATATAATGGCTAAATCAAAATGCAGCCACTTAGATTGTGGTTTAATATGTTGTTTTAGTCCAGCTCACCAATCATGGTTAAGATTTAACGTATTATGTGAACCCACACAATTATGATTTAATGCTATTGCTATTGCTAATCAATACACCCTGGTTAAACACATCCCGATTTAGCATGTCCTGGGAACAGTTACAGCAGCGGTAACCAACTTTTCTAGCTTGGTGGCCCAGTCTGGCGGGGGGGAGGGGGGCGTGTGAGTGGAAGGTGCACCTGTGTGCACACATTGGAGCTTTGTGCATGAGTGGAGGGTGCTTGAGCAGAGGGTGCTAGCATGCGAACCTCCAGTCACACAAATGGAGTTTTGCTTGCGACTGCATGCGCCCTCTTATGCAAGTGGAGCGGCACATGCATGCCCATCTCTCTCATGGGCCAGTTTCAAACAGGCTGCAGAGTGGTAATGGGCCATGGCCCGGGGGTTGGGGACCCCTGAGTTACAGTTAAACAACATAGCAAAAGATTTTTGAGGAGTGATGACTGTAAGCTATATAGCACTGTGGCTACCTTTACTTCTCTGCTAATTTAGCCACATATTCCATATTCTATCATGAATAGTGTATGGGGATATATTACCTTACATAAGAGATTTTTTTTTGTCTGATTTGAATTATAAAGCACAATAAAGATTAGGGAACTGTATAACAATCATGCAGATATTCAACTTGAAAGCTCAAACCCCTTTTTGATATATTCTTCTGTAGGACTTAGGAGCTTCACTGGATCAGACTGGGTGTCCCATTAGGTTAAGACATAACAAAATCATATCATCACTTCCCCAAACAGTATTTGTAATTATTCTAATTCCCCATGCCCCAAACCCTCTGATCAGAGGTGGTATTCAGCAGGTTCTGACCAGTTCTGGAGAACCAGTAGCAGAAATTTTGAGTAGTTCAGAGAACCGGCAAAGACCACCTCTGACTGGAGATTTTACAGTATCCTTCCCTTATCACACCCATCAAACCACACCCACAGAACTGGTAGTAAAATTTTTTGAATCCTTTGGTTTAGCTTGATGTATGAACCGTCCATTGTGGTTTATGGTTTAAAGTTAGGCCTGATTATGCCATGTACAACCAACCACAATGAAAACAAACCATGGTTCACAATGTTATGTGAATCTAACTCAAAGATCCTTCACTGTAGCATCCTGCTTATTAATCAATTGGTGTCACCAAGAAATCAACAAGCTAAACTTGGAAGACAAAGTCTTCCATTCGCTTATATGAAAGGGATACCACCCAACACAGTAAATAACCATTAAAACACTGTTTTGTTTTTATATATCCAGCTCCAAGTTATCAAAGCAAATGGCATCTTCATGCTTGTAGTAGTGAATTTCATTAGGTGGCGTGCATAAGCGCACCAAACGTGCCTACCATCCCTGTCCTATTGTTTCTTCTTATTTTACTTATACGTATCCATCTCATGTATTCAAAACTATGTTTATACTTATACCTGTTATCTTGTAAGTGATTGACAAATTAAATAAATAAAAATAAATAAAATAAATTATGTGAAATATGACTTTTAATACAGTTGTACTAAGGGTTGGTAATTCATCATTATGGAGGGACTTCTGGTAAATCTGGATGATATATAACTGAATATGTAAAATTATCATCTGGATTAATGGGCATGGGAAAAATATAGGAAAACAGAAAAGAAAGGTTAGATAAAACAACGCCGCAATCTCCAGCAATATTCATTTTTAATTTACTAAACTTCTCAGCAGAAGCTACTGGGGATATGATATCTAAACTCTTGGGCTACAAAGTAAAATAAGGAATTATCTTCCTTCACCCTTCTTCACACAGGATAAGAAGGCAAAAAGCACTGACTGCCCAACACCATTATTTAGGGAGAAAAAAGCCAAAGCTTTAAGAAGTCCATCACCTAGAAGAAAAGCCTTCAAAGGTTTGTGGAACCAGAGATGTTCAACGTTTGGAAGATATAGAGCCTCACCAGCCTTTGAGTGTTGCGTGCTGGGAGCCACACTCCAACCAGGATGTAGAGCCAAGACAAAAGTATCTTTTTATCTATATTAAATTTAACCTTAATTGAATGTAAATTAAAAGGATTGAACGTACTCAGTATGATTGCCTGCTACAAATTTAATAATTCCTCATTTGTCACTGCAAATTACACCTTTTCAGCAGCAATTTGGGGAGAGGCTATGTAGTCACACTGGTTGGATGAACAGGATCAACCTGTGCCTTAAACTTCTACATTAGTACAGATAGTCCTTGACTTACAACAGTTCACTAAGTGACCTTTCATAGTTACAACAGCTTGGAAAAAGGACTGTTTTTCACACTTACAACCGTTGCAGCACCCCCCATGGTCACGTAATCAAAATGTGGATGCTTGGCAACTGACTCATACTTATGACAGTTGCAGTGTCCCGGGATCATGTGATCACCTTTAGTGACCTTCTGACAGGCAAAGTCAATGGAGAAGCCAGATTCACTAAACAACCATGTTACTAATGTGATAACTGCAGTGATTCACTTAACAACTGTGTCAAGTAAAGTCATAAAATGGGGCAAAATTCACTTAACAAACATTTCACCTTATCAGCAGAAATTTTGGGCTCTGTTGTGGTCGTAAGTCGAGGACTACCTGCATATGTCTCACCAGGCCTGGAGGATTTCTAAGGTCTCTTGCAACCTGTCTATTCTGTATCATTTGATGAATCTAGGTCTGTGGCTTTCAACAAGCTGTTTCTCAGGAATTTGTGGTTTGTTTGTTTTTTAGCAAATTCCTGCTGAATGAGCAGCTAACAATGCAAGGGGAGGTGGGGAAATACAAGCTGTTTACTAAGGTTAGGAAGCTTGAAAACCACTATTGGAGGTGAGGCGAAGGAAGAAAAGAGCTGAACCACTTTCTCCTAGTTACCTCTTTGTTTGCAAGTTCCATGCTCTGTTGCGGCTCCATGCTCCCGGCAGATGGAGGTAAGATACCCTTTGTGTATAGAACAAAGATTTTAAAGCCCATAGTAAATATACAGACATCTGGGTCTGTCTTTTACAGTATGATTTCTATCCTTTTAGAGCCAAACTAAAAGGGATTTTGATGACGGATTGAAAACCTCCGCTGCCATTTTTAAAAGCGTTTAGAACAGGGTTTCTCAACCGTGGCAATTTGAAGGCTTCAAATTCTCAGGATTTCCAAGCCAGCCCAGCCCTTCTTCAGCTAGCATGGCTGGTTGGGAATTCTGGGAATTGAAGTCCACACATCTTCAAAGTTGCCAAGGTTGAAAAAAACACTTCCAAAGGATGTTGGGATGGGGTCCAATTTGGATCAGGGTCATGAGCAGACAACAGCCTTCCCCCCTCCTCTTGGCAGCTGTGCCAATTCCCTGCACCAAAATAGACCACCCACCATAGCTACTATTATGCAGAAAACATACAGGCACTTTATTACCCACAAGAAGAAGAGCCAATTCAAATCAAGGCCAAATATGTGGGTGGAGGGAAGGATTCAGTTTCCCCTTCACCATGTCTTCAAATCACTGCCTCCAAAAGCTGCATGTAACACATGGTTTGATCTCTTCATTTGAATTGCCCCGAATTTTTTTTTTTATTCATTGTAGCCACAAGAACCGACTAAATACTTGGTAATTACTAAGGGGTCATAGTAAACAGGGGAAGGAAGGCGGGGATTGTGGGCTAACTCTGTGAAAGTTCCAATTGTGACACCTTTTTTGGAGATCTGAAGGTGGATGCTTGCTTTGTATTCTGTTCATATTACAAGCAGAAACCTAATTATGCCCAGAAAAGTTCCAGTCTAAAACAGAGGAAACAGCTTTGTAACTCTAAAACTTTATAAATAATAATAATAATAATGCTTTTTGTTAAAATGAAAAGGAATTCTTGCTACTCACCACTTGCATTTCATACAAGGAGGCTCTGATACAATTAATCAGGAAACATGCTATGAACTTCTAACAGAAAGCTTTTTATCTACCCTTCCCAGTATGTTTAACAATATTGATACCTTCTCCTAAGAGAGGTGCTTTTAATTTAATTAAGTGGGTTGATGGTAAGTGGGAAAGCAAAGCACCAGCTTCTAGCATCATTTTCATTTCCAGAAGGCCCCACAGATTGCATTGACTTGCTTAGAAAAGAAAAACAGTTGATTTCGTAGCTACTTTTTTCTTCACTCATGGGTTAATGTGTCTAGAAAGATGGCACAGATCTTGGAGAGCAACAATTTGCCAATAAAAAAATGAAAGAAAGATAACAACATACATTTGATTAATAAATCAATAAAAAGTACGTGTTGTGTGATTAGCTAAACCCAACCTGTACAACATTTTGTGAACAGGCAAACCCCAAAGAAAAAAGATTGCCTATTCCCAACCAATTAGCTTGACAATTGTAACATTTTCCCTTCAGGTAACATTTTGTTCTAGGTTGTAGGATAGGTGGGCCTTGACTTACAACCACAACTGAGCCCAATATGTACGTTGCTAAGTAAGGCAACTGTTGTGAGTTTTAGTCTGTTTAATGACCTTTTTTTGCCATAATTATTAAGCAAATCACTGCAGTTGTTCAGTGAACCCCATGGTCATTAAGTAAATCTGGCTTCCCTCATTAACTTTGCTTGTTGGGAATTGGCTGGGAAAGTAATGGCAACCACTTGAACCCAGGAAAATGTATCTGTCATAAATACATGCTAGTTGTCAAGCGCCCCAATTTAGATCACATGACCATGGGGATGCTGCAACAGTCGTATGTGTGAAAAATGGTTTCTTCAGTGCCACTGTAATTTCGAACAGTTACTAAATGAATGGTTGTAAGTCGAGGAGTACCTGTGCTTTTGGGGGGGCTCAGGTTTCTCTGCACGCATTTTATAGGAGAGCAGCAAGGGCCCACTCCCAAGTTATTTCTGACTTTCACTGATTCTTGGATTTCAAGGTATCTCAGAGAAGAGAGAAACCACATCAAAGCTCACCGTTTTGTCTGGGGACAGGGCTGGAGGCCGCAGGTGCGGTTATTTCCCGGCCATGGTTTATCTCTGCACATATAATCCGGATATGCTTCATTATCAATGGTGCAAAAGACCAGACGAGACTGATAACCTGCGGAGCAGAGAAAAGCAAGAGGAACCAAAGATGGCACATGGTGACAGATAATTGCCAAGGAGATTGTTTGCATAATATCCCTAAAGCAACCAAGTATTATCATCTGACAGATAAGGATTAGGCAAAGGCCAGCATCCAATGAGTTATGTTTTCATATTCCCACACAAATGGTGTGATTGAAATCAAGGTAACAGGGCTAGCGCTAATCTGAAGGCGGGTGTGGGGGTGGGGAAATTAATTAAGTTACATAATTAATTGAATATAATAATGGGCTCAATATGCACAGCCTTGGAAAAGAATGCTGAAAATCCCTCAGCTTCACCCATTTTCAGGGGTGGGAGGTGATATTTCTTACCGCGGCCCTGGGCTTTTGGCCAGCTTTCCCTCAGAGGTCAGACTTGCTCTGACATTGATTGCCTTGAAGAAGCTGGCTGAGATGGAGACATGTCCTGCCCGCCCCCCCAGGGTATTTTCATGTTAGCTTAGCTAAATGTGAATAGATTGTTATATGTTTCTTCAGGTTCTTTTGAATAATGAAAAGAAGGAAAGCTGCACACGTGTGCGCATCGGGTCCAATCACCAAACCGGTAGGGGAAGTGGTAGAACCCCACCACTGTGACTAACCATCTTGTCATCCAAGCCTGATGTTGTGGGATGAGAGAGAGTGACTGGCCCTAAGTCCCTCAAAAGGCTTTCAGGCCTAAGGCAGGACTAGAATTCAATGGTTTCTAGCCTGGTGCCTTAACCACTTCATCAAACTGCCTTTCATGTTATTTACAACAGTACAGAAGCTTAATGAAGAAATTAAAAAAAGATCCCGCTATTTGCTCAGCTGGCTGAGGAATTCTGGGAGTTGAAGTCCACAAGTCTTAAAGTTGCCAAGATTGGAGACCTCTGCCATATATAATCTCACTGGCATTATATGAAGTGCAATCAGTAATTAAGATTATTGGTCACATTTACTTTGAAAAGGAATAAGCAGATGGACAGGCTTTAACTCTGAATGAATCAAAACATGTCTGCCACCCATTACAAAATTGTATCTCCTAGAATGGCTAATAGCAGATCTCTTTATAATCCAGTCAGCAAAGATTACAAGATGATTTCTGCACAGACCACTGCAAGCTTTTTTTTTTTTTAAGGTCAAATTTTCAAAACAAAAGCTTTATCAAAAAACTTTATCAAAAGCTTTATCAAAAAACCATTATTTTGTTAATGATATAATAATCCTGTTGCAACTCAATCAGAATTTCCTTTCAATTTATGCCTTTTCTCACAACCTTCTAGAATCTAGGCAATACTGGAATATGCCGTTATTTTCTGTATGTAAGTACAGGAAGGTTGAGTATTTCGGTTAGTATATTTTATGAGATTCCTTCTGGCTCCAGGATTCAGTAATAACCTGATGAGAGTCTAAGATAATAATTCCAAGAATAATGGTCAGCTATTGAGTCCCACTGACCGCCCCCCCAAAAGCAAAAAATAAAAACTTGACTATAGCAATAGCAGTTAGATTTACAGTATATACCACTTCACAGTGCTTTACAGCCCCCTCTAAGCAGTTTATAGAGTCAGCATGTTGCCCCCAACAATCTGACTCCTCATTTTACCTATCTCAGAAAGATGGAAGGTTGAGTCAACCTTGAACCAGTGAGAATTGAACTGCTGAATTGCTGGCAGTCAGCAGAATTAGTCTGCAATACTTCATTCTAACCACTGTGCCAGCGGTTTTATCTGTCTATCTATCTATCTATCTATCTATCTATCTATCTATCTATCTATCTATCTATCTATCTATTCTTTATTGGCCAAGTGTGATTGAATACACAAGGAATTTGTCTTGGTGCATATGCTCTCAGTGTACATAAAAGAAAAGATACATATATATTTAGATATTATATTAGATATAAACTCTTATATCTAATATATCTAATAATTTGTCTCTCTGTTCTACCCTTCAAATCAGGTTTTCTCCATTACATTAAAATAACACACTAGGAAAATGGCAATAAGAACAGAAAGTCACTTTGGGAAAGCATCAGCTACAATCATTACTATATCCGCTCCAAAAACTAGTAAGGGGCCCATGGGGTTGAGGGCATAAGGAATTGAAGAAGTAATATTGCTACACTTCTCATGCTTAACAGATGTTCAGAGCCTGAGACACACGTAGCTTTCCAAAACTCACAAATGTTCACAGTATGCAAGTGCCTTTGTTCAAATGACCAAAGCAGCATCATGTGATACAAGGCCTTCCCCTTCGCATGGGTGTGTGAGATCATAACAAAAGGGATGTGGCTTGCATCATGATGGCCCAATGTTGCTTTGTCCTTTGCTCCCCTTGACCTTCCCATGCAGGTCAATGCCTCTGCAAGCATCCCTTTTGCAGGACCCAGAGTGATCACAACCATATTTTCAGGGCATTTTTTGAATTTTGTGTGGGAGAACTGAAGGGGGAATATTACTCCTAGGTCTTTAACAAAAATGGTGGTTTAAAAGCATTTATCTCCTGAATTAGGGCAATTTACTTGCCAGGCCCTGAAAAGCAAGATCATACTTAATACTTTTCGGTCTTAAATCATTTATTTAATTCCTTATAATACTCTACTCAAAGTATGCCAAATCTCTCGGACCTGTCTACATTATTATCCATCCTATCTTTTGCAATCCTTAGGCAGGGCACAATGTTGAAGACTAAATTTCTGGTCCGGTGACCAAGTCATATGGGATCCTGCAAAGTTGAAATGATATCTGAGGCAGAAGAAGATTGCTTTCACCCATTCTATGCTGTGATTCTCCTGAACTAGCAGATTTCTGCTTAGGGTCATCTTGATAATGCCTTTATTCTATTTAAAAATGGTTTTAAATGCTTTAAGAAAGCAAAGGTCATTACACAATCATCACTACAACAGTTCAGTATAGCAGTTAGTTTAATGATTGAAATCTAGCATGTCTACCAATTCTCATATGTAACTAATATTCCTGTCTAAAAGTTTCTGACATTTTGAGTGAATTTGTCAACATTTTGTGTGATTTGCTAATTATCTGAGATTTCGACCAATTAAATAAACAGTCAATCTTGGAGACTAACGCTCACACATCACCCTTTCAGTTTTCAGCTTCCCCATCTGCTATGGGCTTGTATTTGTAGCATATACACCCAGACCACAAACTATCTAGAATATCCTCGCAGATGAATATGTGATCTGTACACACAGATTGGGAACCATCACTTAGGCAGGAGCTGTGGTGGTTCACAAGGTAAGACGCTAGACCTGCACAGCGGTGAGGTGGGCGGCTTGATTCCCGTGAGTGGATGAACCGCATAGGGACAAGAAATGAGCCTCCCCCGATTGCCTACTGGCATTCAGGCATCCCGCAGGTAAAGATAACACCGCCTGAAAAAATTCCTTTCACAGAGGCAGCCAGCCACATCGGTGATCCCTGGCTGACATGTGCCATATGCTAAAAAAAACCAAAAAAAAACCACTTAGGCAAATCAATAATATTAAACGTGAGGTGCTGGGATGTACCTCCACCACATTCAGCACTACAGTCACTCCAGGAGCCATAGCCCCAGCTGTAGCTTGATGTTTGCCTTTGGAATGGCAAATAGTATTCATAATGTACTCCTTGGTTTTGTTCCTGGCTGATAAGCTGAAAAAGAAAGAAGATAAGCAGGTATCAGGAAATGCACGGTTTTTAGTACTCTTGTAGCAAGGCATTATCTACTGGTCCAGTTCATGTAGTGGTAAGCCTGGATTTTTGCACATAAATGTTTAGATGACAAGAATATCCCTCTTTTAAACAAACAAACAAGCAAAAATCTGGTCTACCTTTTGAAAACTAAGGTCAGCTTGGTTTCTTTTCCCTGGTGTGTTAATTACTTAATTAATTAAAAACACAATTACTCATCTGTTTGTTACAGCCCAAGTTCTAACCTCCTTTTGTGAGGGAGATGGTTGGTTTTGAAATTTCATAAATAAACAAACAAACTTTGTCTGCTAGTCATGAAAACTATGTCTATCACTCAGAGCCAATTTGGTTAATCCATAAGGCTAGAAACTAGGAGATTGTGAGTTCTAGTCTTTGCTTGGGCACAAGTCAGTAGGGTGACCTTAGGCCAATCGCTCTGATTCTCACCCCTAGGAAGCAGTCAATGGGAAACCACTTTTCAAAAACCTTGTCAGGAAAATGCAGGGATTTGTTCAGTTGCTTGGTCAAAAACTGAGTCGAAGTCTTACACACACAAAGACACACACACACACAGACAGACAGACAGACAGACACACACCCATCACTCAGATCCTTGCCAAAGTTATTCTTTTCCTGCCTGCTATTCATTTCCTGCTGTATGTCTTGCCTGATTCTGATAGATCAACATTTGAATACTTTGCCGATAGTACAAAGGATAAAGTGGTTTCTTGCTGGAATGAAGAAAGATTATATTTCCTCTTTATTCATCAAGAAACGATTGTTAAACTACTGTAGTTTTCGTAACCTTGTACCCTCCAAATGTGACAAAACTCATTTCATCTAAGCACACTGTCGGGGTTAAGGAATGAGCAACTGAAGTGATCTTAATGCTATGACAGATAAATTAGCCATTTGCTGTTTGACCTCTGCATGAAATAGAGATAGCCTCAAGGCCAGTTCTCCTCTAGCTTTTTTCTAATGGTTGTTCAATCTAAAAAGGGAAGTTAATTATCTCCCATTAATCTGTTTTATTTATTTATGAACCTGTGGAATTCCCCTGTTTGAATTATTCTGGAGAATTATCCAGAACACTTATGCACAGCTCAGGGATTAAACCTCTAAGAAAACAGGAAAGCAGGTGCAGCTACTTGCCTCAATGATCAAAGGCTCGGTGATGGGACCCCGGGCATGTACAAGCTCTGGAGCCAGATCCCCCTCTGAACCTCTGTCATAATGCGCCACTGTGCTAGCAATAGGCAAGGCTCGGCTGTACTCAATTGTCCAATGCCCATTCAGATAGTATGTTCCTTGTACGTTCTTGATGGCTGAGATTAGGGGTGGTGGTGGAAAGAGGGGTAGAAAGAAAGACAGTGACGTAGAATTCTGAGACTCTGATGTTGCAGAATATTGCCCAGATATGAAGTGGTTATTACGTACTAAACAAAATGAGATATCGATATATATTTTTTTGGAGGTAGGGGGTATGATGCTTTGCTGAAAATCTAAAAGTGGTAATTGTATTTGGCCCGCCATGACTTATTCCTCTTCCCCAAAAACCCAGCGCCTTAGTAAATACAGGTAGTCCTCGACTTACAACATTTCATTTAGTGACCAATCCAAGTTATAACGGCACTGAAAAAAAGTGACTTATTACCATTTTTCACACCTGCAAACCGCTGCTGCCTTCCCCATGGTCCCGTGATCAAAATTTGGATGCTTGGCAACTGACTCACATTTATGACGGTTGCAGGGAGTCATGTGATCCCCTTTTGTGACCTTCTGACGAGCAAAATCCACTGGGGTTAAGAACCATGTCGCTAAATGAATGACTGCACTGATCAGGAAAGGTTGTAAAATGGGGCAAAAATTTAACAACTGCCTCGCCAACAACAGAAATTTTGGGCTCAGTTGTAGTCATAAGTGGAGGACTATCGGTATTCCGAGGGCAGATTATCAGGAAATCCTTGAGCTGTGAGAACTGACCAAAATATCATGGAAGAAGGTGTGTACATTTCCATGTTACTACCACAAAAATACCCACTCAGATGTGTAAACAGTTACTAGGATGCTAGTTTCACATGAAAGAACCTTGGGCCATTTTTGTACAGAGCGGTGAGTAACATTCAACCCCTATCGTTAAATCAAAGCATTATAAGGAAGCTTGAGATGATTTATTAATCACCTCGTCCTGTGATGAGTTACGTTGACTGAGCTCATGCTGAGCTATGAACCAGCCTCGTGTTTACATTGATAAGGGACAATTCCTTTCGCCTTGCCCTTGATGGACCCCTTGCCGTTTCATCCAGAGGATCCCTCCAAACCAGGAGACTGGGAGTTCTAGTCTCGCCTTAGGCACGAAAGCCGGCTGGGTGAACTGGGGCCAGGCATTCTCTTTCTTGGTTCAACTCACCTCACAGGGTTGTTGTTGTTGTGGGAAAAATAGGAGGAAGGAGTATTAAATAGGTTCATCCCCTTGAGCGATTGATAATAATAAAGTTGGGATTAAAAATATAATAAAATAAATAAATAAACAAAGTGGATGGCATACATGGAGACTTTGATGGAGAAGTCACGAAGACTCTTGCTTCATGTAAAATACACATATATACACAGGTATATTGTTGCAAATAGAACCTTATTTCATAGGAGAGGTCCCCAAACTTGGCAACTATAAGACTTGTGGACTTCAACTCCCAGAATTTTCCAGCCAGCTATGCTATGCTGGCTGGAGAATTCTGGAAGTCCACAAATCTTAAAGTTGCCAAGTTTGGAGACCTCTGTTTCATAGCATACAGCAATTGCATTCCATTCGTGAGCAGTCTCCCATCTATGTTATTAATGATGCAATACCCGGATGATGGTACCATGTAATATTTCTGAATATGCGAATCCATTTTGTCCCGTATTACGTCGTAACTAAATGAGGTGATGGAAGTCATACACAAAGAGCAGTAACAACTTCTTACCCAGGAAGTTCCTGGTAGGGGTGGCTTCCTTGATCCGGATACTGGTGGCTCCCATCGGAATGACAAAGATTTGATTGTAGCCTATAGGAGCAGAATAAATCAGCCAGAATAAATTCATTTTTCTGAGAGAGAATATAATAGAGAAGGAAGCCAGGGTAAAGTCATTCTTTTGGGCAGAGAAGCTCCATGGGAAAAGATATAAATTTTGCTGTAACTACTCCACTGATTTTTGAACTGTCTCCATCCGTATTCGTATTACCCATAAAGCTAGCCTTGCATGTAATTGATGTAATATGGCACAAAGCAGTGACATCAATGTATCACACTGCAGACATGCTACAGTAAAAACCTTCCCGAGTTACAGTGGTTGACTTTAGCTTTAAAGAGATAAAGAGATTAATAAGAACAATCAATCATATCTCTACCCCAGCCCCAGTCTAAAGTCTATTACATAGGAAGTCCTCAACTTACATAGGGTCATTTAATGATCATTCTAAGTTACACAGGCACTGAAAAAAGTGACTTACGACCGTTTTCCACAGTTACGACTTTTGAAGCATCCCCATGATCATGCGATCAAAATTCAGATGCTTGGCAACTGGTTCGTAGTTATGACCGTTGCTGTGTCCCAAAGTCACGCAATCCCCTTTTTGACCTTCTGACAAGCAGAGTCACCGGGAAAGCCAGAATCACTTAACAACCAGGTTACTAACTGATCAACTGCAGTGATTCACTTAACAACTGTGGCAAGGAAGGTCATAAAATGGGGAAAATACTAACATAACAAATGTCTCACTTAACAACAGACATTTTGGGGCTCAATTGTGATCGTAAGTCGAGGACTCCCTGTATTAGTCAATGGTACCTGCGCTGCAGTACCTTTAGGGAGGTTGGGCACATCAAAGAGTCCCTTGACTTCAAAACAAGCTCTTCCATTCCCACCGCACTGCAGGCACTTGTCTTCCTTTTGGGAAGAATCCAGCATTTTATCACAGCCAACAGCCTGTAAAATAGCAAAGTTGAAACCATCCACAGGGAAGATGGAGAAGACTCAGCTATCAGGAACTAGAAAGTCAAGACACTTCACAGTAAAGTTGATGACATATTTTTGAAGCAGTGATTCTCAAAGTTGGCAACCTTACGACGTGTAGATTTCGACTCCCAGAATGCCTGGGGTTGAAGTCCACACAACTCTCCATGCTTCCAAGTTTGAGAATTATTGCTTTAAAGCAGGGGTATCAAACTCAAGGCCTACGGGCTGGATTCTGCTTGCAGGGTGCTTAGATCTGGCCCATGGGGCCACCCTGGAAACAACGGAGGACCTGCCCATGGTGCCTCTGCCAGAACTTGGGAGGGCCATGTGCAGATAAAACGGAGCTCGGGGGGGGATGTGGAGCCCTCCTGAGCTCCATTTTCTCTGGTTGCAGGAAGCCATCGCAGCCAGAAACAGAGCTCAGAAGGGCCACATGTGGCTTTGGTAGAGAGTTGCAGGAGGCTCTCAGCCAGAAATGGAGCTTGGGAGGCCTCACAAGCTTGGGAGGCCTCACAAGCTTCGCTGGCAGAGAGCATGGGTGGCCACCACAGGTGCCCCTGACATGAGTGATGTTGAGCTGGCCATGCCCCCTGGTGACGCCACCCAGCTCCCCTTGATGTCAAACACAACCCTAATATGGCCCTCAATGAAATCTAGTTTGACACCCCTGCTTTAACGGCATCTAAAAAATGGAGAAAAGCATTGTTTGCAACTGTGAGCATCCATCTTTTCCTTTAAATTACTGTTATTTGGATCAGATGGAACAGACTTTTAAAAGAAATAATAATAATAAACCATTATATAAAACTGACTTAAACTAACAGATGAGCGCATATATAAATAGTGATTCTTTTTTCAAATCCTCTTTTTTAAAAAAAAAAAGAATACTGATTTTCCCACTCAGAACATCTCTGGGGATATCAAGGCCAGGACAACAGCAGCCATGTGTTTCATAACTTTTTCTCAGAACATCTTTCTAAAACAGCCTTGGTACCTACCAGGCCCTTGGGAGTTCAACATCCATACTTTCCAGACATCTGGCAGTGAATGTGTATATTTAGAGTTTTAAACAAGTTTGCCCAAAGTCTACACAAATGCCAGAGACATTTCCAGCACTGATATTTCAAATACACTGTGATATAATAATTCAAATACACTGTGATATAATAATTGTAGGAAAATCAACCCCATGGGGGATACATTAGAAATTTAATTCAACTAATGTTTGTGCAACCACTATTGACTCGTCAATAAAAATTAAAACACTGTCTGTTTTTTAACGCTAACTATTGATGTGGTCGCTTTAATAAAACTGCCTATTACCCTCTGTAATTGGTACTTCCAGAGCCCTCCTCCCACACCAGGCAAATAGCTTCTTCCTACATAAACATGTTCTTAGTAGAGAATCCAACAGATGCCTGTTGAGCAGAAAAGAGGGAGTCAAATTCAGAGGGACCAGAATAAGTAATCCTTGGTTTATGGACATTTATTTAACAATAATTCAAAATTACCATGGTCTCAAAAAAAAAAAAAGGACTTGCAACCTGTCCTCGAAGTTGTGACCATTGCACCACCCCCATGGTCACATGATCACAATTTGGGCATTTAGTAACTGGCTCATATGTACAATGGTTGTAGCACGTCCATGACAAACAGCTTTTGCAAGAGAGTGTAAGAGCAGATTTCTACATTTTGGAGAGAAAAATGAACAAAGCATCACAAAAGATAGTTTTGAAGCTGGAAAATAAGTCGCTCCAAACCCGCTAGTTAAAAAGGGACCGCTGTCAGGGTTTCCACATAGGAATGAAACTATTGTTTTTTCTAAATGTTGACATAGTAGAATGTGTGAATCCAGCCACTGTGGTTTTAACTAATGCATCATATTTGTTCCCAGTCTTTGTGGTTGCTCAACAGCTTTATTCTCCACTTGTACTTAACCATGGCAGAAACATGGCTGGCAGCATCCTTTTTCATTGTGCTCCCAAGATGTTGCCTTTTTCTCTGCTCCAGCTCATGAATGTGACAGGCTTAAGTCATCCTTCTCTGTGCTATCATCAAAGCACTCTTTCCTTCCTCAAATCTGCAAACTGCGCAATGCAAGGCATGCAAAAGACACTATGCTTACTCATTAGGTTAGAGGGGAAATTTGGAGACAAGGAATTGTTTGATTATTGAACTCTACCTAGAGTTGTGTTTGGTGAGATGGGCAGCTATGCAGATTTGATTAATAAATGAAAAGTAATAAAATGGATGAGAATAGAGACGTGTTTATTTAAGGGGATATGGACTTGTCCCTTCCTGTTCCATCTCAGCCTTGTCTGCTATTATCTTCCTAAAGTGTCTATTGTAGGCGAACTCTGAGCCAGGTGTCTGATCCTTACGGGCACAAGCTTGATGTCAACTCATAAAACATTTTGAATACACGTTTTATAGTTGACAACAGAAAGGGGAGGGGGTTTCAAAGAGCAGGCAACGGTCAAATCGAAAGTACATTCAGCCGATCACTTTCGAGTGCATTTCTCTAGTTGGATACTATAGAAATGATCCCTGAAAGTATAGTCTTCCATTCATATTTTCTTCTAAGACTGATTAGATGGCTGAAGCTTCTGCCGTGAAAAAATCTAATTGGAGAGCATGATTGATGACTCTTGGCTATGGATGTTTTTTCATTGGATGATACACCCAGAGGGGTGGGGGGGGAAAGCAGGATAAAGGGTGACAGTGAATTACGTATCTCAGAGTTGGCTATGCCCAGGTTAGTGCCGGATGTAGAATGTTACTTTCCAATAAATCCTCTTCAGTTTTGGAAGTGTGGCTCGAGGCTCATGATTTAATTGGTGTAACTGCTCCTGGAACCCTGACCCTTGACTCATTCTTCCATCCTTCCAAGGCCAGTAAAATAAGGACCCAGATTGTTGTGGGCAATATGCTGATTCTGTAAACTGCTTAAAGAGCAGAGGTGGGTATTCAGCAGGTTCTGACCGGTTCTGCAGAACCGGTAGCGGAAATTTTGAGTAGTTCAGAGAACTGGCAAATACCACCTCTGACTGGCCCCGCCCCCTTCTCTGCCTCCCAAGTCCCAGCTGATTGGCTGGGTCTTCTTTTGTTGTCCTGCCCAGGAGAACAGAGCTGGAAAGCAGGTTAGTGGGGTGGGGAGGGAATGGGGATTTTGCAGTAACCTTCCCCCAGGAGTTGGGTGGGAATGGAGATTTTACAGTAGCCTTCCCCTGTCACGCCACCAAGCCACGCCCACCAAGCCACGCCCACAGAACCAGTAGTAAAAAAGTTTGAATCCCACCACTGTTAAAGAGGGCTGTAAAGCACTTTGAAGGGATATATGCAGTAAGTCTCAATGCTATTGCTAAAGATTTAGACAGGAACAGTGCTGGGCTGGAGAGTTTTGGGCTCTCTCCCTCTCTCTCTCTCTCCCCCTTTGTATAATCATTTTGTTTATCTAAGAAGACAGGAATGCAGTAGATTGTACATTTTAAGCATTGGGGCTGGGTTTTTTTGCATTTCTCCAGCAATCCTCTTTCTAGGTACCCGAAATGTTTCCTGCCACAACCAGTACCCACCTCTACAACATGAGGATGCTACCATTTTCCTTGCTTTACGGGAGAGTGGGGAAAAAATGGTGGCTAGTTAACTGAAATGGTGATCGTCCAGGATGGTGCAACAGTGCCAGACTGCTCTAACATACATGCCACTCTGTTGTGTTTTTTCACTCATTTTGTGCAAGGCTGAAATAACATTTCGGGGGACCAGTAGGACCTGCTCTTTGTCACCGCTTCCCAAACAAAATACAGAGGACTGCATAAGTTGGCATTTGTTATCCATAGAAAGGAAGAGAGAGATATCCTGGAAAGGCACCCTTTGTGACATCAATTTATTTATTTTTAATTTTTTTTAAAAAAAACTTCATTCAATGCTGGTTACAACCAAATGCAGTGGAGAGGAAGAAGCTGAGCAAATAGCAGGATCCTGTGTTACACCCTTCCTGCCACAGTGCTTCGATTAGGAAATGTCTTTCCTTTGGTTGGTTTCAGGCTTAAATGGGAAGAAAGAAGAACCCAAAAGCTGTACCAATAACTTTGCCGTCAAAGCCTGCACACAAGTAATGGAGACACCGTTTCACAAAGGCAGGGGAAGCAAGAGAAGGGTCAGCAAAGGGGGTAACAAAATTCATGTTAAAATATCCGCTAACTCAGGGATGGGTAGATAAAAGCTTTTTTCCCCCAGCAGTCAAGTTCTTGGTCTTCTGATTGTTTTTCTGGTCCTTGAAAACCCTCTGGTGGCCAAGGGTGGAAGTTCAAGAGCTAAAAGAATTTAAAATCAAGGTGCATCTGAGCCTTTTCCCAGGGAAAAAAAAGAGAGGGTATTCTTCATTTCACCTTTGTTATAAGCAAGGGTGGGATGCAATTTTTTTTAACAACCAGTTCTGTGGGCGTGGCTTAGTTGGTGGGTGTGGCTTGGTGGTCATGTGACTGGGTGGACATGGCTTGGTGGTCATGTTACTGACTGGCCGTGGCCAACTCAATATCACTCACATCGAGGTCCTCATCGCCTCGCCTGGCTTCTTGTAACTGTGGGGATGCTGCAACAGTCGTAAGTGTGAAAAATGGTCATAGGTCACTTTTTTCAATGGTCACTCCACACAAGCAAAGTACCAGCAAAGGAGGGGGGAAAAAAAACTCCAGAGAAGTTCCAGACACAGCAAATCTAGTCCTGCCAAGAATGTAATAAGGGTTAACGGAGAGGCAGTTTCTGTAAGCAACCCCAGAATGTTTCTTTCCTGCCTTCCTTACAGGATTAGGCCAGTAATTTCTTCTAACAACCGGTTCTCCGAACTGCTTAGAATGTTAACAACTGGTTCTAGCGAATAGGTGCGAACTGGTAGAATCCCACCCCTGGTTATAAGATGGAGATCCACTGACATGAACTGTTTTCAGAAAGGCCTTTTAACATGTAAAGGGCCCAGACATCCTTTTCATGCTGGCTGGGAGTTGAAATCCACATATCCTAAAGCTAATAAGTTTGAAAAACACTGTCCTACAGTATCTGGTACCACTTTGGTGGCAAGTAACAGCGCTCCAAGATATCATGCTGTCCACATGACCACAGAAATGTCTTCAGACAGTGCTGGCTCAATAGTCTTGAAGCGGAGATGAGCACCATCCCTTAAAGTTGGCAATGCCTAGCAGAATAAAATCCTGCTTTACCTTGTAGGAAGTTAGTACCTACCCCTCTCCTAGAAAAATGAAATATTAAAAAGGCAGAATATTTCCTCTAAAAAGAGCAGAAACTCAGAAGCAGAAACTCACCTCAGAAGCAGAAGCTCCTTTGTTAATGGGTGGGCCATTAAGGCCTGGGCCAGAATACTTTACATAACAAAGATCTCCAGGTAAAGCTATAGCAATTGCCAAAAGCCCTTTTCAGTGCAGCATCATCCAGCAAGGCTCAACCAAGCCTGGAACTCAGGACAGCCTATAGAGTTGCCCCTGCATGGCCCCATGGGAGTCTGACAATCAATCAGAATCCAAGCTCCAATTCAAATCCCAACAAAGGGTATAAAACCCAGGCACTCTCAGCATATCAGCCCTTCTTCTTGATTTCTTCCTTCACCTTGAAGCATGTGATCATCCTTCCTTTTCACTCTGTAACTCCAGGCCATGTCGTCCTGTCCACCATTAAACCTTCCGAACAGCCTCCATGTTTCCAGGGTCTTTTTCCCCACTTGGAACTGAACCCAGAAGGATATTTCTTCCAACCACCTTACAGCATCTGAATTACAATCCTCTCCTTTCCCCTTTCTGTTATCTCCCAGTCCCTTTATGAGGATTTCAGATGCATACAACTCAGTGAACAAAATGCACGGTGATCCTTGGCCTCTTGGATTCTCTGATCTAATGTGTTAGGTCTGAATTTCCCTCAGAAAGCTACTTCTTTTTAATCTTACCCTGGTTTCTGATTATCCCTTGATTATTCTGGGAACTTCCAAGAGATCAGGCCCTCACCCTGAATTATACAGTGACTGGGAAAAAACACTCTGGGTGGTCTAAGGGTGTACCTGATCATAACCAACAAAGTGCTGGAAGAGATGGATAAGGGAATGAGGAAAGACTGAATTGGGCAAAAGAAATATGGACTTTCTGATATTTATAGTCATCTGCTGTAGATTTAAAAGGCATCGTTGCAATAAAAAAAACACAATAGAATTGAATTGTGTAGACAATATGCTGATATTCAGTAAACTACAAAAAAAAAACCAAAAACCAACAGAAGGCTCACTATTAGCTTTAGCTCGGGGGGGGGGGGGCAATGTTGAAGCTTGGCAAATTGTGCAACACCTCCTTTAATGTGTGATGTCCCCACGTGCTTAAAAGCAGCCTACACCCTTCCCCCAAGTTAAAGGCAGTTCTTGGCCAACAAAGCCCTCCTCACCCCTGATTTTGTCTGGCTTGAGATATTATGTGGACTCAGTCAACATGATTCATAGAATGAGTTTTAACGCTAAGCATGTGCAGCGAATGCCGTCAATTATAACTTGGTCAACAAAACGTTCAAACAAAATAAAAAGTTAGTCATGGTATGTGAATTTAGGGGTCTCAGCTTAGTTTATCAAATAAGTCTGTGGTAGGATAAAATGAGGTAATTCCATATATGGTCTGAGGAAGTTCAGAGTTCATCTATGAGGCAAAAAAGACAGGAAATGTGGCATTGTTTCTGAAAGCGAGGGAAGACAAATACGTACGCGGCAGGACCCTTGCACACAAACATCGTTCTTCCCTGGTTCACAAGGAGTTCCATCGGCGACAGCTTCTTTCTGCCTATAGTAGAAATTTTCTCCTTTTGGGATGCAGTTTAATTCACATTTATTGGGAGCTGCAAGCAAAATTAAAAAGCAACATGTTATTTTGCTGTTTGAGTTTTATGGGTTTGTTTACTTTGATTCTTCTACAAATGGAGAAAAGCAAAACTTTATTAGATTGGCTTTACTTGGCTTTAATAAGCCAGGGTTTAAGAATGCTAATCCTGGAATAAGATAAGAGGTTAAAGGGTAGACCACAGTTAATTCAGGCTTGAATCCGACCTATCTTTAATTTGGACATGGACTGAAACAAGAATTGCTCAAAACATTAGCTGATTTTATTGCATTCACTCTCTAAGCCATAATACTTTTGGTTTGATTTGGTGTGGTGCATTGTGCAAATGTAGCCAATTGTGTTTTGTTCAATAAACAGGATTCAGCAAATAGTGACAAGGTAGACATAGTTCATTTAGCTTATGGTTAATCAAATCGCAGACTTACCCGTCATGCTGTTATCCTTTGGACTAAGCAACTTTAAGAAAAGCTGAGGGGAAAAAAGTAAGATAAAGCAAACAAGCAAGATATAACAATTAAAGAAATAAGATGAGGTGAGAAAAAGAAAAGTAAATACAGCTCAATTAGGATAAAGTACATCGTCCTTATTCACTATATTTCTCCAAAGCTATCTTTGAGAACCATCCTTATAGAATCAGGTCTATAGATCAATTCAAGGACTGCCTTTTATTTTTTGGAGATCTCATTTCAGCCACAACTTTTTCAGGGTCCCCCTTCCTCCTGATACATTAATTCTTCATTCATACATTTTTCAGTTCATTCAGTCTCTCTAAATATTGACTGGGGGTTTGCCTTATTTACTTCTAAGATTTTCCTAAACTCCACTTAGCATTACTTTTAATGCTTTGCATAAACAAACTCAACATGGTTCTGTGGCATCATTCATACATCATTTATTTCACTTTATTCCAAGCACCTTCACTATCTCCTTTTCTTATAGTCACTTTTACCAATTCTGTTGGGAGATTAATCTGTCTTCATATATTTTTTCAATACAGGATTTGAACTTTCTCTTCATGCAGCCGTTCTTCCATTCTAGTTTGTTACATTTATTTCCTTTCTTCTGTGCCTATTTACCTATGATCTGTTCTTGACACTATCAACGGTCTGTGCCATATTCAGACTCTGTCATCACTGTATCCTTCACTGTTCTCTCAATCTTCATCGTAAGTGGAAGGGCCATTGCAAGCAGATTGCACAAAGGCACCGCGATTGGGGGAACAGCATCAAATTAAGTTTTCAAAATTGTTCTTCATTCCAACTGCATCAGCAGCCAACTCACACCAGATTTCACTTCTTCCAAACCAAGACAAGGGCTGTATATCAGTTCAGAGAAACCATATGTATTGCACAATCTGAAACTTTGAGTGACCCTAACTTCTTTCAATGCACATATTGTTAGAGTTCTGGGAAGCTCTGCCTAACAAATACGAGCTGTGGCAAGCCTTCCCCTATACCGCAACAAAACAACAGCCTTCCACCTTTAAAGCTTATTACAAACTTCCTGTCTAGTCTTAACCGCTATCCTGTTTCTCAAATATAGCAAATAAAATGATTATGCGGAAGGGGTGGCAAAATGCATTTTGCACAAAGGTGCCTTACAGATCAATGGCGGTCCTGATAAATGAACAAATCAATCATCCTTTGGAATGCATTCCTGTTCCCGTGAATAGACATATCATTAAAGGGCACACTGAAACAGACTTTTTTCTAAGTAGAAATTAACCAATCAATCATCATTCCCATTCATTCTTGAGTCTTTGAAAAAGCCCAATCACTTTTTCTGCGCTCACATGCCATTTATGTCAGCTAGCAGAACAAATCTTTATCTTGGATTGCATTCATTCCAAGCATGGCACATTTCCCTCCCCCACCCCACAAACGCATCTCTGGTTCTTTCATTATCACCATTCACTAGAGTGTAACATGCAATTATCAGCAAAGTATCTCCTTTTTGTGTAGACATCCACAAGAATGAAAATGAGACCGATTCATATTTTCTGACATATGTTTAGCCCTTTCATTCATAATTAAAACTTCCCATTCACTTCCCTGCATGTATAAATGAACTCTACTCCTCAAG
Organism: Notechis scutatus; assembly: GCF_049901735.1. Classification (NCBI taxonomy): domain Eukaryota; kingdom Metazoa; phylum Chordata; class Lepidosauria; order Squamata; family Elapidae; genus Notechis; species Notechis scutatus. The sequence goes on along the minus strand of NC_142009.1, from coordinate 274,671,646 downwards.
ATCACACCATTTCTACTTAAATCTTTTATATCCTTTCCCTTTCTCTTATTTCACAAGCATACAAAAAAAAAATCCATTTTCCTTTCTTTCCATTTGTTGATACCTGCTCTTTATCATTTTATTCCTCTTCCATTCCAGGTTGTAAATTTCCATTTCATTTCATTTATTTATTATTATAGTTACCAATTTAATGAGTCCAAGCATACTGATCCCTGCCACTCATCATGGCTTTGGTTAGCTGAGGCTTCAATGTAGCATTTTTATGTAAGACTGCTGGTGCTTGCCAACCTGCCTCATTTTTCAGCCAGAAGATTCAAATCCAGGAAACCCCTCCTGGCACCCGCACAACATCCATTCAACAACTGTAGCATCAATTCCCAATGGAAAGCCAAATGGGTCACTGAACACCCAGGCCTAGGAAGACATATAAATGACCCCACAAAAAAACTAGTTCAGGCTTTGATCTACCATATCAGCAATGGACAATCCTGAATAGGATTCCCATCTCACATGGCGTCTAATGGGACTATCTGTATAAAAGTATCCTTCCGTCATTGTGACTGCAGGGTCCCACATCAAACTGGCTGTAAGCTGAGGGCATGTACCTGATCTGATTTTTTTTAATACAAAGGATCCTGTGCTTCAGTGTTAGATGGCCAGGACCAGAGGTCTCCAAACTTGGCAACTTTAAGACTTATGGACTTCAACTCCCAGAATACCCTAGCCAACCATGCTGGCTGGGGAATTCTGGGAGTTGAAGTCCACAAGTCTTAAAATTGCCAAGTTTGGGGACCCCTGGCCTAGACATTGATATTTGAACACATATCTTTTTAATATTTATATTTTATTGTATTTTTATTAACTGAGGTGAAATGTTACTATATATTGCTCGTCTATGTAGGTAGCTGAATAAATAAATAAATATGTAGGACTTTTCATATTGTTTTATTTGGATATGACATAATGAGTAACGATTGTTAAGGTATAAATAAGTTTGGCAATCTATGCAAATTGCAGCATGCCTTAGCAACGGTAAGGACAGAGGCAGTCAGTTTTGAGATATTGTGATCTCTATGGTTGCAAGTCCAATCCTAACTCTATCAGGCTCATGATATACTGTGCAGGATAGGATCTCAACTATAGAAAGTTTAGTAGTTTGGAATATGCAGGGGGATATTAATGGAATGCCATATGCAGTGGAAAGTAGTATATAGTGCTTAGCGGCAGATAAGGATGACCATGAAGATTTTCTAGCCAACTTTAACTCATTTTTCTGCAATATCAGAAAAGAATACTGAAGGACCATGTACTGTATTTGTCTATGATTGGCACGGGAGAAGATCAATTTATATTAAAAAATTACACTTAGCGTTTCTCCCCTAATGATCATATTCTATTATACTGGCCATGAAGCCATATCCTTTTCTTTCGACTCATAATTAGTCTGCTATTCATCTTGATCACAGAGCTAAATATTATTGTCCACTATGAACTTTGTCAGAGGAGGACAGATTTGCAAAGGGAAACAGCCAAATAAGTCACAATCACATACAAAAAAAAGTTAGACTTCAAATTATTGTCAGATTACCATATCAAAATTTTTTTTTAAAGTATGATGAAATTTAGAGGAAAAACAGCTGTAGAAAGTTCAGCATCTTAATTGGCTTGTGTTCTCCACGTCAATGAATATACACTCCGCGTCAGTGAATATAGGTTGTGATTAAAGTGGGCTTGAATAATGCAATATTAGAATTAGTGCAATCGTAAAGTGATACAAAGTATTGAGCCAGTACTTAGTTATGCGAAGTACAGTTGCGGTTACTGGATTTTAGACACCGATGCTTGTTTATATTGGTGCACAAAATGGATAAAAGAAAGATTTGTTTCAATGAAAACACTACAAGCTCAAAAAAAGAGGCTCATTATTACATTACAGCAAAAACTGGGTGTGATTGAACACAGTCATACAACTCTAAAGTACGATGAGATTTTGGAATGCCTGAATCAATGGTATGCAGGGGAAATAAAAATGTAAAGTACGATGAGATTTTGGAATGCCTGAATCAATGGTATGCAGGGGAAATAAAAATGTAAAGTTGCGGGGGTGGGGGGGTTGCGGGT